>NC_054551.1:23266176-23626176 GCF_017654505.1 Polyodon spathula
TTAAGATTAGTGATCACTTCTGCTGGCAGATCTAATGGAGGGGAGATCAGAAGAAAATCATCAGGTAGGTGGAGCAGAAATGGAACATGGTAAGCACTGACAAATATCCAGCACCCGAAAGTTAACTCAGTAGCAAAATAAAACTTTCCTTCCCAGCATATGCCAAACAGGTGGCAAAGAGAAGGATGGATTGGCATTACTTTAAATGCATCTGATATATCTGCTTTTGCTAACCAGGAACCACAACCTGCTAATTTAATTGAATGAATTGTGTCTGATATAGTAATGTAATGAAGAGAAAATTTATCTTGAGGAATAAGCGAGTTGATGCTGCTGGTGCTTGAACCCCATGGAGCTGATAAATCAATGATGAGACACTTTTTTTCCTGACATTTTCCGAGTGACAATGCCAATAGGATTAATTTTGTAAACTAGAAATGAAGGAGCTAAAAATGGGCCGACTAAATCCTTTTTTAATTTCTTTTTCAATAAGAGAATGAACTAACTCTGGTTCTTGAATGGCAGAATGAAGGTTTTTTTTGATAATGCCGGAATGTTTATGGGAGTGGAGATGGAACATCGGAGAAAGTCACTTGTGAGCAAGAGGGCAGATTGTGTTGGCGTAAGCATCCCTGCAAGTAGTGCACATATTGATAAAATGGCACTGCAGATTTGTCTTCCACCTGCGAGTCTGACTCTGCTCCCATATTTATCTTGTCTTCTGGATTGTTCTGGAGGAGCTATTTGACTACTGAGTGGTGATACCAGGTTCTGCTTTGGAAGTTGATGCTATAGCTGCCTTAGGGCAGAGGGATGTTGAGTGCCCTGTGGAAGCGTAGACCCAACATGCTTTAGCTCTGAGACCACCAAAACTCTGATTAAAAAGATCTGGATCTGGTTGTGCCCAGTCAATGATGTGGTTGTCAGTTGCCAATATAGCTGCTGCTTTTGCTAACAAGGGTTTATTATATTAAAAAAACACAGTCCCTCCATATCTGACAAACAGTTCCACTATGTAGTCTAGTTCAGCTCTGCGGTTAGGATATACTGAGAATAGCACATCTTAAATATGGACAAAGCAAGGACGAGTGAGTATTGAGTGGCGTCTAGCTAATGTTGACGAGGACGAGGTTGACGACCTTACCTTCAATTATGTTGCGCCAACTTTGTGGGGATATTGAGTGGCGTCTAGCTAATGTTGACGAGGAGGAGCCATATGCTGTTGTTGTAATCTGTTGTAATGGTTAGAGCAGAAGTGGAAGTAACTGAAGCGGCCACTATAATGTTTACTGCAGCAATTACTGATAGAGCTAAAGTTTGTTCCCTTTCAATTTGAAGATGACCACCATCATACTTATGGGATATGCCTGCCAAAGGTAGGTATTCTCCGTGGGGTGACGTCCTCGGTCCGGTCTATTGAGGGATTAAACAGTCAATCCGCGGAGATCATTTTATCTTTTGCATCGGACAATTGATGCGATCTCGCTGGTTGGTGGTCGTCTTATTTTTCAGAGAACCAGGGTTATGGTAAGTAACCTAACATTTCTCTTGCTCAATGTTAGGCACCCTTTTATCCAAAGCTCTCAGTTTGGTACTGAAGATAAGGTGTCGGCGAATGGCCGCATGAATGTTTCATGAAATATCACAGAGTGCTGTTGCTGAATTTCGCTTGCTGGAGCGGCTGCCTGCTGATTAGACATGCTGGCTGTGGGGATGTCTTGCTCTGGCTCGGACTGTCTGGTTGGAAATGTTGAACTTTCTGCCGACATGGAGTTGCGGTAGAGAATAAACAGTGATTCTCAATCACTCCCTGCTGGGATCAAGTTGCCCTTTTTTTAGAGGGGTCTTTATAAGTTTCTTCAGAGTCCAGTCCTTCCAGTATAGTCACACTGGAGTTGCGTCCTGAGCCTGGAGTCTCTTGGATCAGTGAAGATTAGCTCCTACGGTGGCTGTCATACAAAGAGAATCATGGTTGGGAGGCACCTGTTCAGATCTTACAGAGCCACCGGACGGAGAAAAGAAAGGTGAGCTAATTGCTCCCTGGTTCGAAGCTGCAGGGGAATGGTCTCCTATAAACATGAAATCCTGAGAATCTGAGTAGAGGTGCAGTGACTACTCTATATTTAAATGTGTTTAGTTATTTTAATATGTGAGTCACAAAATGAGAGTAAAATATCTGATCCTGATCCCTTAAACTACAAAAAATGCACAGTGCTTAGAGGTACCACAAAATGTTCCTGTCAGGACAACTGAGAAAGTCAGCACCCTCCAGTCACTTTTTTTTTTTTTTTTTAAGTAACAAAAACGTTTATTCACTGCCAAACATGAGCTACTTTAGATGTGTAATGGCTGCAGTATAGGATACCGACCTTAAGGTTAGGGTTTCGGTGTAGGGAGAGGATTATTCATTGTTTTAGCCAATCAGAGCGCAGTGTCCTGACAGGAGAATTTCATGTTACCTTTGTAAGGACAGCAAAAAATGCAGTACCAGTACATACACATTTTAGAGCTCTGTAGTTACCAACAACATTTCAGATCAGACTATGCCCTTTGAACTGAGTTTACTCAGAAAATGACCTTCAAGTTCATAAGTTAGGCATGTGCAGAATACAAACGATAAATGCCTCAACAGCAATTAGTTCAATCTGTAACTGTCACAGCCTCGGCAGATTTACTAGGGTGAAGTAATTGCTTCTTTTGAATTGGAAAAAGCACCATGAAGTTACAAACCTACGAGGGATGAATTCTAAATCATTTGGAAATGTACATCTAATATTTAAATAGGCTGATCAAGTTATAACATATTAATTAGTCACAATATATCGTATACAGCCTTGGTATATTCAAAGTTGAAAGACTTAAAAGACTTGATATGAAGTGGAATTAATAACCTCCTGGTCAGGTGTCCTAGTAGTGAGAATGTGAAAAGAAAAAGTGGCTGGTATATGGTTGTGCATCATCCCCCTTTGCATCTGTAGCTGCAGACAATCCTAGTGCAAGGTTAGTGATGGCTTCCTGGTGCCTTCTAATTGTTACCTCAGGATAAACTGACTGCCTTACATCAGGGTAATGTTTGTTAAACACACCCTTTTGGGATCTCACCAAGCTGAACATATTTATGAGGTGATACACATACATTATACTTCTATATATCTTTAAAAAAAAAAAAAACTTTCCATTCTATTTCATGTGCATCTAAGCGTATCCAAAAACGATGACGATCCTTTAAAGTTAATGGACGTTCCTTTATCGTTGATAAAGCTGCCAAGATTTTGTCCTTGACAATCTTGTTTCTGTTTTACTTTTATTGGCTTTAAAACTTAAGTTGGAGGTTAAAATGAATTACTTGATTGAAATCAATTAAAACAGGCATACTAATTGGCTGTAAAACAATTCATCAGTATGTAATGACAACATTCTGTCGTTAAACAGTTTATGAATCAATATATCATAATATATTTGACTCTTAGGAATTGTACACATATTACTAATAACTAAAATGTTCAATGTCAAAAAGATTAGTATTAACGAAAATCTTGAGATTTAAATCAAAAGCATCTAATGGTGAGAGAGAGAGAGAGAGAGAGAGAGAGAGAGAGAGAGAGAGAGAGAGAGAGAGCGAGAATAATAGATTTTATTCTGGTGCAACCCACTCAGGCTGACATGAGCAAGAGATGACATCTATTCTTGCTGTCACTCTGAAAGTCTCTTCCACCCACTGAACTTAAGCAATGGCTATTACCTAACTATTGAATCCTGGAGGTGAGGGTCTAGCTGTGAAATCTCTTCTTTAATTTGTGGGGCAGTTGATCAGTAGCAGTCATTGTAAACGATAGTAACATATGATTGAAACAAATTAGTTTATAAAAATCAAAAATAATTAAAATGAACTTAGAGTTATTTTTATTTTACAGTTGCATACAGATAAAATAGGTGTATGAGAAAGATACTGCGATAGATAGTAGTAGCATTGTAAATAACTTAGTGAGAGCATAAACGTGCAATGTGTACTTTATACAATGTTAACACTGGCATGTATAAGCTAGCCTTTTGAACATGCTCTTTAATATCCATTTTCAAAACCGTAGTGTTGAGGAAGGAAAATGAGTAAGGGAATTTAACCAGGCACTGGGGTCAATCCATGCTCCTGTTTGAGAGTGTAGCGAGTACATACGCTGCAAATGGAATTTCTCATCTATTAACACGGTGTTCCCCTACGCATCTTGATTGTATGTGTTGATATAAATATATTACTTTCAGGCTACTCCAGGCTGGATTCATAGCTGTGACTTCCAGGTTAGAGGTAAAGTTAGTCTGTTACAGCTTTGAGTCCCCAAACATGAAGTTTTGAAATGGTAGTGAAGCATACAACACATTCCACTTTTAATACAAGGTAAGTGTCAAGGCCTTATTTATTATGGGCTCACTGCATTGGAGGCTCGGGAAGAAAAATATCACAAACCTTTTTGCCAATGTATCTGTACCCAACTACTAGAATTGGGGAAAAGTTTTATAAAAGAGGGAGGGGAGTAGGGAATTATACCTTTCCAAACAGGATTTTTGGAGTTCAGTATTGGCCTTATAGAGATGGCTTCAGTAATAAAGAACAAACAAAACCTCATATTGAAAAGTTCAATTAAAGCCTTTATTTTCACATCCAGATTCCAATATAAAACTTGTATAGATGTGTTTCAGTCTTCAACAATACATTTAAGAGTCCCCTTTATTTATACTTAGGGCTTGAATTTTTATATATTTTTTTTTTATTTTTTGTTCAGTTTGGGTTATCTTTTTTTATTATTATTTGGCAAAATCGGTTATTTTCAGTTATTAAAAATAAACACCACTCAAACACACACACACACATATATATATATAGTGTTGACGTGAGGATGTCCACATTAGGATTCCAACAATGTTAAACTCTGGATGCATTTTGAATCTGAGAATTGTGAGAAATAACACAGATTTCATTGTATGCCCATTACCGCCTGTGTATCTATCACACTACAGACACAGTTCATGTATTTTTTTTTTTCCTGCCCACCTCATCATATGACTATAGCCTACTGTAGTAATTAATCTCACCATACAATAAGTAATTTATATTTTTTCTTGTACATTCATCAATTAACTGTGATTAAGGATTGATATTTATGTAGCTATAATAATGATGTTAATCATAACAGTAACAATAATAAATAGGCAGTAGTTGTACTCAAGATATACTTTAACATGAATTATTAGAAGCATAACTGTACAGCAGTTTTATATTTACAATAATGTTTTCGGTTCATCACCGAATAAAACCATAACGCCAAAACTAACTGGCGTAGGCGTGTTGCTGGTTTGTTTGAGTGGGTTTGTGGTCGCTAAGCCCGTTGCTAAGCAAATTACACATTAACGCAAATTATGCATATTTCGTAGTTCACAAAAGTGATGACAGGTCAGTTGGTCATGTCTTTGTACACTGCTCGTCTTCTGAAAGCTGTTTTCTTTACGTAGAAAGAGAGTGCTGCATGATTGACATCATTACATAGGTAATTATCGAGATTCCAGAATTGTTAGTGTTGGAGGTCTTTTGGGGTGTGGCCTCACTTGCATGTTAGCTTTGAGCAATTTTGATAACAACACAGACAGGGTCGACTGCTTTTCAAATGAACCAGGTAAGGTTTATTTGAAACGCAGGCACTGTTGATTCCATTACAAAAAAGGAACAGAAAATGGCAAAGGAGCGAGTAAGAGAGCAAACAGACATTTTCTAAACAATGTTCTATGTTATTTCTTATATTTTAAAATATACAGTACATTATTTTGCTGTGCAAACTGTGATGTGGAACAAGCCTTTGTTAACATCAGATCTACTCTGAAAAACATAGATTGATATGAAAAAATGTAACCATATGTCATGCAAAAAAAAATCCACGCTTTTGAAATCTGAAGACTGCAACCTTTCCAATGATGTATATAATTTGCAAATAAGTATGCATTCATTGCCCTCTTATTTGCAGTACTCTTGGCAATGCATGAAGTGCAGTTGGAAAATTAGAGGATCCTGGTTAGATATTTCTGGTGTTCTGGATACTATCGTAAACAAATGATAGCCAACGCCCAGCTCAAACTTCCTTCAAAATCACAATATGAAGAGGACAGCGCAAACGTAAAGCTCTTTGCCCCTGTTTCCTCAAAATCAGCCTTTATGTGTTAATTGATCTTTATTTTCAGTAAGGAAGAGGCAGGTAGTACTTTGAATGTGTGCCCTTTTCATATTGTTTATAACAGTTAGGTTTTAGCTCTGCATTTCAGGAGAGAGTATTATTTGTTGCTCCATTACTTATATGCCGTAAAGTGCACTTTTATTATTATTCTTCAAAGGAAAAAGTCAGCAGTCGGTAAGCATGCTTAAGCATCCTAACAAAATAAAACAGCTGCAAACCCATACAGTACAATCATAACATTTATATTTGGGAAAATTGCCTTATTAAAAAAGTAGAACCAGATCGATAGACTGAATCAATTGATGTCACAGCCTCCATTAGGTAACAGTAAATGAAAGAAATCCTTTTAAATTATGAATATACCAGTAAATGTATTACGAGTAAAGTAGCTGAGCTGTGCACAGCTGAAAAAGTCCTTAGTTTGCATGGAGATTTAAAAGCCATCTGACACAAAGGGACCACTTAGTTTGCTATTCCTGTGTCACTACACTTGGCAATCTGTAATAAAGATGAAAGGGTTCATTTGAGCGTTTTTTTGTTTTATATACATCTATACAAAGTGTACGACATGAATGTTAAATAAGGGATTGCTGTTACTGATAACACTTTGAAGACCAATGCCTAGTTCAGCACAGGAAATATAAACTATGAATAATCTATACAAATAATAAACCACTTGTTTCCTATATATAACATATGCATCAGTTTCTACTTAGAGAATAATTCTATTACGTGTAAAATATATTAACAGGTTCAGGATTAGGGCTGGTAGAAAACACTCAAACATTTAAAACACAGTTTTATTCCATCTATTTAAAAATTCAAATATGGGCTATTACATTGGGTTAATGGCTGTCACAAAGACAGCCGAAGTGGGCGGCATCAGCCAGGAAATAAAATACACAAACACAGGACAGATGAATTGAAATGATGGGGACGCTTGCTTGCGCCGGTTTATTGAAAAATAAAACAGGTTAAACAAACACGAAAACACAGGACACGGCACTCTACGCCAAAATGAATAGATACACAAAACGGACTATACAGACAAACACGGTGCACGGACAGATACACTAACAAACACGGTGAGCAGATAAATAAACAAGTATCGTGCTGATCCCACCAGCATGCAATAGCAATTGATATTTAATTCTAATTCTCCTCTCTCTCCTGTTCTCCACTCACCGAACACCCAACCCCGAGTGGGTGAAAACATGCAGCTTTTATGCAGCTGTACCAAAACTCTATTGCTAATCAATCATTCAGCTGGAGTCTTGGTACAACTGCACGTGAATTAATAGAGTGCAATTCCCCGTGCTCACATATTATTACTTTTTACTTGCACTTGAAGTGCTGTGCAATCCTTGTGCCTAAATACAAATATACATTTTAAACACTTGTGTTACACAGACCAGTTTATATCCCGTGTACCAATGACTATACACCAACATTTAACACACCATATGCAACATATAACAGATAATATACACAGGGGCAGGCACTTTGTTACAATGGCCCTTTTAGATTAAATGGTAATTATGTATTACTGATTGCACAAATATATTCAAAGAACATACAATTTAACAAAACCCAAAGTGCCCTATAACTTACTTTTAAAAAAAAAAAATACAAATGCACATTTTATTCCTGAAGAAATTGCCGATGGCATCCAAATATTTAGTTTTAAAGTTTTTTGGGGGGTATCCTAAAAATTTGCTAAGCTTGCGGTTCAAAATAAAGGAGTGTGCATGTTTCCCTGCAGTGAAGACAGAAACAATAATGCAACACTAATCATGCCCTTCTCAAACTAGGGTTAAACAGATCTGCAGCTAATTACTCTACAACTTCATTTTCCTAGCACAGGATCAACTTTAAAAACAATTTTAGCCTGTATAAATATCTCTCCAGCTTAATATCATATATTTTGAGGCTATACTTCAAAGGCTTTTGAAGTCTATATATGAGGTTGTCATTTTTGTGCTATTGAATTTGGTTTGATGTTAAGCAGTGCTCAACTTCAAGTCAGTTAACCATTACATCCATGGACAGTAATACAATTAATTGGTAAAATTATTTTTTTTTTCTTTTTCTGTGCCACTTCAAAGTTGAAAAGTTAGAGAGTGGCTTATACTCCATAATTACCAGATCTTGAGTCGTTTCCAATAATTTGTATTTTTATTTTTATTATTTTTTTTTTTTTATCATCAGTAACAGAGGTGTTCAGGCAAAGAAATGCAGTTTGCACCAAATGTCCTGCTTGATAGAACTTTAAATAAAGCTTTAAATAAAAATTAAATAAAAAAATAAAAACTTAATTTATTTCCATATTATACAAACTGATTTTCACATCTGGACTGATAATCATACCCACAATGAAAGGAAATTTGAATAATTGGAAAGATGTACAGAGTAAATAAGAAGTATTTCAAATGTCAAAAGTTGCAAAAAATATTGAAAATCTAATCACTAGTAGAATGAGAATTCAATTTTCAATGGATGATAAATGTATGATACTTCTTGAGCTAAATCCTTATACAAGTAAAATGAAATATACTGAAATAAAATAATTCAACATTTTGTGTAATTTATTAAGTTGTAAACACAATATTATATATATTGCTATATATATATATATATATATATATATATATATATATATATATATATATATATTGCACAAGCTTGCAATATTGTCACATTTGCAAGGGTAAAAGTCATTGCCCACTAATCCTTCCAAACTCTGTAGTTGATGCTGAAATGTATAATTTTTGTATTCAATTCTTTACATCAATACACACATTTGAAACCAGTAGCAAACGGTCATCGGTAACCCTCAATTCAAACTGAAATACAAGATGCTAATGGTAATACTAAATTGTGCGTTTACCAAAAGCCTTTTATTACAGCTTCTATCAATAAACCAAGTGTGGTATGATTTTATCCCACATTAAATTAGCTGCAAAGCTCCTCAATACACAGCAAAATCACCCTATTGTATAAAATGGGCATACATATTTTTTATTTCGGACAGTTATAGGGAATCCCTGTGGATTACGTGACAAGTAGAACCATTCAACAATTACTCTAAGCTACTTATTTGTGTGACCCTTTGCTTAGTGGTGAAATCTAAGAGTAATATGTCTATTCCCTTTGTTAACATAATGTGTAGACAGCAGCAGGACATTCAAACCTATCTAGCTAGTGCAGTAACACACTGCACATTTAAATGCCCTTGCATTACTTTAAGATAGGTTTAAACATCCACATATGGTGCTTCATCTGTAATGTTCTAAAAACTTGGTCACACTGAGCTAGGGTGGGGGAGGGGGAGAGGGAATCGTAGGATTGTGCATGCTCCAGATACCCTAAAAGTACAAAGTTTAAGGAATTCAACTAAAACCATTGCGTGTACACTGCTTTCACATAAACTACTGGTAGAGAGAAAAAAAATGTGTAGTGCATTGGACACTTTTTCAAAGCAGTTGTGCATTACACAAAATAATATGAATATTTTAATGACCTTCAAGATCCCATATCTTTGAATACGATAATCCAATGATTTATAGGACAGTAATTCACATCTATATGCTGATGTTATGCACACTACATTGTACAAAAGCACAAGTACTATGACAAAGCTGGAGGCAGCAGTGTATGATGGTTATGATTCTATGGCCTATATGAATATTACTACAAAATTTAAGTCTTGAACTTTCAATTCTAATGGAACACATATTGTATAGGAAAACAGTTTCAGGATTAAAATGTGTTCGAAATTGGAGATCCTGGGTCCATGGTCTGGTACAACTAATTAAATCTCCCTGGCAAACAGAAGAATGGTCTAGTTCAGCCAAGTGATGGTATCATTGTGAGCATTATGTTCACAATTCACTCGACCCCAAACTCCTCCAACAAACAAAGGATTTCTGGCTCTTTTGCCTAATTGGGGAATGGCCACATCTGTCATTGTTGATTCCTGCCAACCTTACATTCCCACACACACACTATTTACATTTTAGGGCTTTCATCCTGTCACATGCATATTGATTAATATTAATAAAATTAAATTGGAAAGTGTAAATGTCTGTAAATTGGGAAACGTCTTTAAAACAAACAACTGATCTTTGATACTTTGTAATAAAAAAAGTGTAACAGAATATTTTCATATATCTTCATATCTATGTTTTCTATCTACAAAAGATATCATTTTTTTATGCATTGCATAATTAAAAATGCACTAGGTTTTATTTCTTTACGTTATGCCAATTTTGAGTAATGTTCCTTATGCACTGTTTTTACAACATAATTAAACTTTTAAAGTGATCAAACTGAAGTTAATGCCTTGACTTACTTTTATAGCATTCTCCATAGAGGAATTCTGCATAAAAATGTTGTTTGTTGGATTTTCCTTACAGCAAGCAATAATGGAGCCTTCTGGGACTGGCAACCTATCAATCAACCCACACATTCAGTAGAACATCATTCACCTCTACAAAGTAACAACACAAACAGAACACCTGTAACCAGCTTTATCAGTTTAACAGTGCTTAATTTGTTCAGAAAAAGCAATAAAAAACCGCAATTTCAAAATCATAACAGTTGTATTGTACGTACTAGTCCTAGGTGTTTACAATCACATATTCTACATCATATATCCATTAAATGTATTTATTTAAATGCCAGAAGTCTCAAAAACAAAATGTTAGAACTTGAAGCTACTGCTCTAACAAGTAACTATGATGTGAGAGGTGTTACAATAACTTGGTTATCCAAGAGTTATGGAGAGGAATATAATATTAGTGGGTATACAGAACGACAATAGAGTCGAAATCCTTCTTTCCCAGCCAGTTTCAAGGCATGTAGCTGAAATCGTAAAGTAATTAAAAGTACAAATGTCCCTGGCAGCAAAATGTCATTCACCACTGTGATGAAAATTTTAATTGGGGCTTGTACCTTTTAAGATGAACAAGAATATGAGAGAGAGAGAGAGAGAGAGAGAGAGAGAGAGAGAGAGAGAGAGAGAGAGAGAGAGAGAGGGTGATTTGTCTATACCAAAGTATTCTGTATGTTTATATATTGTATGTGAAGATGACTAACTAAATTGCTAAATAAAGCACTTAAGTTGAAATTGTTCAGTAAATTTCTTCTGGGACTCACACGACGAAGATTTAATTGAAGGAAATATGTTTTAATGTATTCTTTCTTTCTTTGACATATTGACACAATGTTTACAGATTTAGACAGACCTACTGATGCATATAATGTCCTTCGTGCTGTCTGCACATTAAGCTCCAGTCAGGTGTGGCTTCACGTTCAACAAATATCAAATAAGGTTTGCCACTATACCAATAAGACAACTATGTGTACACACACACTGTATACGTTAATTAAAGAAAGACATCTTGTGCACTCCAGTGTTTAGCCTCCGCGAGGTGCCATAAGTCTATGATATATAGAAAAGAAAGAAGTATATATGGACTCACAATTGCTTCTTCCAGTTTTTAAGTGACGTCCACCAAGGCAGGTCGTACTCTCAAAAAATAGGACAAGACCACTGTGATTTTATATTTTAAAAAGTTATTATAAGTTTATTCCATTCAAAACACACAATAAGAACATAGCAAATGACGCATTTTGACAACATGTCTTAGTCAAGTTCACAATAATTAACACAAGGAACTGCTGTGATCATTTACACAGGTAAAACAATCAGCCAATTAGATAATCATGTGGTCTGTATTGAAATCTCATCAAAATTGACAATTATATATTTAAATAATATATCATCATAAGTATATACATTGCATTGTTTAAGTTATTTCATGTCATTGCTATCATGCTGTTTTAATTGTAAATGTACAATCATATAAACATGCAAGTAATAATTAAAACTAATTTCTCAATAGATCTGATATTACAAAGCAATGAAATAAGGAAAAAAAAAAGATCCAGTGTTATACTCAAAGTCAAAGTTACAGACAGAGGTACAATATTTCATCAGAATTGTATGAATAAAATTACGTTTCTATAAAAACCAGATATGTATGTGTGTGTGTGTGTGTGTGTGTGTGTGTATGGACTGGAGAGGAGGGCTAAAGAGGAAAATGTTTGCCCCGAGGGAAGACTATTGTTACCGACATGGCTATAATGCTCGAAGCCGCAGGAGGTAACAATAGTCTTCCCGAGAGGCAGTACATATTTAATATGTGAGGCAAGGTTGGATAGTAAATATTACTTTATATATGTTGTAAAAATATAGCTGATACAGCAAAAGTAAATAAATACATGACAAATAAATAACAGAAAATGTTAATTTGCATCTTATTTGCTACCAAGACTTTTAAAATAGTATATTTTACCTTTACACCATATAGGGTTAAACACAACAATATGCTAATGTCTATATTGTTTAAACAGTATTAAAGTGGCAAAGAAATATATATATATAAAAAAAAAAAATAATACATAGTTGAAAGATAAATAGTGACTGTAGATATGTCGACTGAAATTTGTAACTAAGTTTTAAACTGTTACAGCCTTTTACAGCACAAATATGATGCCCATAAAGACCTCCAGTGATTAAAGTATATTTTGTTGCATCCAGCTGCTATTGCTTTTTTTTTTTTTTTTTTTTTTTTTTTTTTTTTTTTTTTTTTTTGTTTTTTTTTTTTTTTTTTTTTTTTTTTTTTTTTTGCAGACAAAATTATACCCATTTTAAAAAGCAGTGTTAAAAAATGCATTGCACCATTCAAAACCCCCTTCTTTCAGAAACATCTAATCTAACCACTTTTTTCCTCTTTTCCTTTCTTAACCATTTTACACAATAGATATGTGTGCATTCATTTCAAACAAAGCTATTTTACTCCTGAGCACAAATAAGAAAAGGTTTTTGGGACGTTTGGTAAGAAAACAGGTTTATTCCTATGCTTTAACATGTGCTACAAAATGTTTACCATCTACAATGCTTAAGGGACCAGTTTTACTTGTAAATCAAAAGCTAATACCTTGATATGCCTTGCTGGGAGATAAGTAGATGGTGTACAGTGCATTAGAAGAAAATGGCACGCAATGTATGCCCTGTTTTGAGGGTTTAAAAAAGTGTGGATATGTTCCCTGAGGAGGAATTCAAGTCTGTGACCCCCTGTCCAAGACTCAATCATGCTACCTGCTGAGCTGTTTGAAATTCACAGGACCAGGCTAAATCTATCTCAATCCTGTAGCTGGCATCTGATACTGACCTCCAAGCATATGGTACTTATGCAATCAGAGGAGATTCAGGTTAGCTGCATGCCTGTGAAATTCAGCATATAGGCTCTGAAAAAGCCCAGCTTGGCTATTTAATGGCACGGATAATTCAGAGAAATTGGTTTGCTTATTAATAAATTCACAGCAATCCCTTGCTAAATAATTATTCTTACCACTTACTTTTAATGTATCTCTCTCTCTCTCTCTCTCTCTCTCTCTCTATATATATATATATATATATATACACACACACACACTCTTAAATATATATCACACCACACACACACTCTTAAGGGACTATGGTAGAAAACAAAATTGCTTGTATAAGTTCTATTTTCAACACGCTTTTATGTATTAACACCTTAAATCTCAATGATTCATTCAATGTACTCTAGTATTATTCTCTGCATTAGCGAAGTGGAAATAATCATTTTTGAATGAGCTTCTTCTATATATATATCTATATATATATATATATATATATTATATATATATATATATAAAGAATCTGTCTTGGTTTTGCACCTGTCCAAGCATTAGTGAGTATACAAATTCTTGAGTAAGGGTGTAAGAATAGTTGAATTTCATCTGATATTGCTTATTATAGAAAACTTTATTGAGAATTATATTTAGAACTTCAAAGTAATATTTACAAATTTAAAAAAATAAATAAATGTCATCAGACAATGAAGACTTCGTAGTCGATTTTGGCTATAAATCAAAATTTCAAGAAGAACTTTCTCAGAAAAAATGGGAGGTATATACCACAAATCCCCAAACTGACATAGGAAGGGAAGGGATATACTTGGCGAAGTGGAAGTAATCAGATAATTTATTTTATTTTATCAAGAACCGCAACTGCTTATCAAAAGGTAGATTCCAAATAAGATCCTGTAAAAGTAATTCATTTTCAGTTTGTATTGGTCCCCTGGGTGTACCCCTGAATCTATCAGGAAGGATTCAGGATCACAGCAAAAATACTGGATGGATCATACCCAGCACATAGCTACCCCACTTGAATTTGCATTTCATTGTGAATATATGATTGCTTCATAAACTAAAGTTATGGCTGTATAGCCAGAATATAGGTTCCTACAAGTCTCTTACAAATCTAGAGAAGTTCAGAGTATAGCAGTTAGGTTGGAATTAATTTTGGAGACTATTATGACCTTACACAAATACAAGACCATCTCTTAAGATTTTTATTTGGATTATAAATTATACAGGGGTTCCTTATGTATTAAATCAATCAATAACCCTCCATCTGCTTATAAAGCATGTAGCTCTCTCTAAAATAAATCTATTGTCAACACAATCTGTTTTGCAATTAATTCGTTGAGTTATGATATGATAGATCATTACCTGATAAATCCAGTTTTCTATGTCTCAACAGGATTATTTGTCTAAACTTCTTTTCATACTGTTGCTGATCACAATTTATTATAATAATAAATATAAATGTCAGGCATTAGAATTATTAGATTATTAACCATGGTTGCTAGAGATTATCTTTTCTGCTGGAAAAAAAGTGAGTTAGACAAATAACTTCCACAATAAGTACATACAGAGGTTATAGAATAATAAAACACAAAGTCTACAAGTTGTACACAGTACACCATCCTTCATTACACTGTGTAACGATTTTTTTTTTTTTTTTTTGGTGATTTTTTTCCAATGGGAAAACGGGCAAATGTGTAAATACAGTATAATCGTAAATTTCAAAAAACTACTCACTTCTAAATCTTTTGTAGTCATTTTTGTATTACTTTGGTATAAATACATGTTAATTTGGATTCATATGTTGTTTTTTTCTGACTTTATGTGAACGAAAAGACACACATTTGCCCGTTTTCCCATTGGAAATAGTGATATTTTGAAATATCACTGTCCTGGTCACAAAAGCAAAGTTTGTGGGGAATAATAGCCATTTTCTATACTTTTGAGGCATAAGCAATTAGGAAATAACACTTACTACCCAGGAACAAAAATTGTGTTACATAGTGTTATCAGGCAATAAATACAAAAATGGATATCTCGTCCTTGTTTCTTTGTAGCAATTCATTTCAAATTGTACCTAAATATCCAATTGTTAGATTGTACATCTATTTTGAAGGGAGGTCCAGGCACCCTCCTTATTGCAGCACCCAGTATGAAACCTCAGGGATGCATAAGTAACTATTTCCAAGTATCAACAGTAAGTATAGAATGAAGGATTCAAAATCTGCAATGGAAATCCACAAGATTAAAAGACAGCCCTATTGCTCATATAATTGTTTTTAAATCTGTATTTAAATAAATACATATTCCGTTTCTGAAATAAAGTTTTTTTTTTTTGGACTTACACAAGAAAGCCATTCCATCTTTTGTAATCAGATACTTGAAATACTGTATGAACACTCTAATACAACCATACATGCATTATGTTATATTTATCTTTAGTTGTTGTGTTCTTCAAATATCACTATTCACAATAATATTCATTATTCAGAACTGATTTATAATGACTCATGCATCATTCTTTTGGCAGGGCAAGCTGTCTGCACATTTTAGTTTTGTTTAATGTGGCATGGATAGGGTTAAAACTCCCTATACCTGGGCCCAAACCAAGTAAGGCTAAATTGGATGTCTAATGGCCACATGTACAACAAAGGAGCTGGGAGACAGCAGCTCAATTCCGCTTAGGATTCAAGGAGAGTAGATGCCAGAGCATTCTGTTCTGGTCACTGTGACAGCTGTTGGCTGAGGTGAACATTGCAAATGCATGTTCCTGATTGAAGAGCCAGTAACTTCACATTGTGTTGCGTTTATATTGAAAAAATGCTAATGCTTAACTGCATATTCTGAGTCTTTATTCTGAGTCCTACCGTGGAGAGGAACTGACTGTAGGGATGCATGTAGACAACATGTAGAAAACAACAAAGGCCATTCAGAGCTTAACATTTGAGCTGGGTGATTTTAAAATCAGTTCTGTGTTCAATTGAATATCAATGCAAGAAAGACCAAGACTTTAAAGTGCAGACTCAACATTATCTAATTAGGCACATGAACCACAATTGCAACACAGGAAGTCTCATAAACAGGGATTTGTAGTAATCACTTATCTACAACATAAAGGCATCAACAAGGTTCTGGGCAAGGTTTCACACTCAGTTCATGATGACCACAATAATGTTGTTAACAATGCAAGCATAAATGTCAACTCAGGATCCAATATAACAATAATACTTGTAGCTGCCACATCTGAATGAAGTGGGAACCCATTGAGAACTGATTTACTTAAATGACTGGACATCTGTTTTGTTGAGTTTTAGACACTAGACATGAAAAATGCAGACACGGGTTGTCAAAAAGTCACCTTGAGAGCTGTAGGCTTCTGTGCCTGGAAGTAACTGAATATGTGACTGAAGTTGAGTTTTCAACTGATAGCTATGTTGTGCTGGGGTTCAAGATTCTGTACATTGTACACTTGAGTTTTTCTACAATACAAGGGAAAAAGACGCACTGATGTCCATTACACACCATTGAGTCAAACTGCTGTAATTTTCCAAATAGCAGTCATGTTTATCTCAGGATGCTATAAAAGACATTCACCTTGCTTGAACAACCTCCCAGATTTTACAATGCATAATAGTCTGTATTTGTATTACTGACTGTGGCAGGCTGGTGAGTGGATAGAGGCCCAGAGACATTCTGTAGTTCAAAAAAATATTTTATTATAAATACACAAAAATAAAAGGGCACAAGGGCCAAAACAAAGTGATTTAAACACAAAAAGAAAGACAAAAAGCAAAAATAACAAAAATAACAATTTCCAGGCTGGGCAATGCCTTCACTGGATTTATCAAAATTCAAAAATCACACACCAAAAAACCCACCAACCTGCTTCCTCAGCTCCCTCCTCCCAAATGAGAAGCAGAGGCCTCCTTTTATGTCAGGTGGCTGGGCGCTGATTGATCGTTAATTAACCTAATCAACCCCAGCCACCTGAACATAATAAACCCAGACAGGTAGGGGAAATTAACCCCATCCCTGCCAAACACTGACCCACTACTTTTTTTTTTCTTTTGGAGGCTGGAAAAAAATGAAACTTTAACATATGACACACTGAGGTGAATGTTCATATCACCTTCAGAACCCTGGTATCTATCTTTAACCTTTCTCTTCAATGACTATCAAGTGTGCTAAAATAGCAAGGTTTCCTATGATGAGGCAGGCTACATATTTTCAATCAGCCATCTGTGAACTGAATCTTCTTTAATTCATTGGGCACAGAGGATGAGCACTGATGTAAGACTCAGATACAACTGCCTATCCAACTGAGAGAACTCGTCTAACTTATGCACACTGCAGGTATTAGTTACTTTGTGTCCAGATCACAGACAGACTCATTTTCTATGATTGTAACAGGAGCAGAGCAGCGGGGGAGCAAGAAGACAGAGCAGACCAGGGGTTTCGGACTGGAATGCCAGTTTGGCACCATGTTATTAAATCCTGACTGGACACTACCAGCTGTGTTCCAGCTCAACTGAGAAATTTACTTTGTTTTGTCTTTTCCCCACATTTTGGGTTTACAACAACAACCTTTAATCAATGCAATGAACAATAACTGAAAATCACTATCAAAACAAAGATGCACACAGCTTGGTTTAAACACAGTAACCACCCCACACAATAAGTATAGCTATTTCCCTCACTATACTTGTTTTATCTTCACTATGCTTCCTACTACAACCTTCACAACATGTTCAGTTTTAATTTCCTCACCATCACCAGGATCACCCACTCCTTCCAGCAAAATGGCTTCCAAACCTGTCTGAACAAACTTTTTCTATACTCCCACCTGAGCCTTGATTAATTGAATTCCCCACCTTTTCTACTGAAAGCATGACATTTCTGGAATTTACAATTACCTAGTTACCCAATTAACGAATTAACCTGAACACATTTCTTTTTAACCTGTTTCCATCTTTTATCAGCTCCCTATAGTCCTTTCTTGTGTTCTTAACAGCAGGCAGGCTTTGTTCCTGGTCCACTTTGGTTATAACGCAATAACCCCGGGCTGCCCTACTGTTACAGTGATACATACATTGTTTGCTTTATACTGTTCGACAGCTTTTTAACAGAGTGAACTATTTTACAAAACACTTACAGTGCAGATATGGGACAAAAATGTGTTTTTTCATGCCACTTTTAAATATTCAGGCAGGCGCTAGTGCTGCTAGATAGCGGTTGTGTTTTGTTCCTGTTGTGGATGATGGCTGTCAGTTCAATCCTCCAGTTTCAGAGGACTGCAAGCATTATGTCATGTGTGCCAATGTCCTTAAATTGCCTCTTCTTATCACTACTTGGAAATGTTATTTCTAAATTGCCAGGAGCACATCAAAAAATACTGTTTAGAACTGGTATCCTTTAGGATTGAAGTATCCTTCCAACCAATCCATAGGAAGATTTTTAGTTTGTCATATCTATATAGTGCCATGTC
Organism: Polyodon spathula; assembly: GCF_017654505.1. Lineage (NCBI taxonomy): Eukaryota > Metazoa > Chordata > Actinopteri > Acipenseriformes > Polyodontidae > Polyodon > Polyodon spathula. The sequence goes on from NC_054551.1 coordinate 23,285,122, forward strand.
AATGAATGTTTAATTAAACAATAGGACCAGAAGGAAAGGGCTGTCTGTTAAGGCCACCCTTGTGTAGGTAAATGTTTCCATTCATCAAGCAGAAAAAAGATATGTGACTGGAAATGCATATTTTCAGCAGACTGATTTGGAACAGAAAATAAACACTGTTTGAAATACAAAATGAAAGTCTTCTTTCCAAAGTGTTACAAATATTATAATAATAAATTAATAATACTAATATAATAATAATAATATATTAATTTTCTGGAGGGTTTTTTTTTGTTTGTTTGTTTGTTTTGTTTTGATTCTCAAAAGTCTTTCCAACAGAGAGAAAAATAAAAGAGTGTTTAAAAAAAAAAAAAAAAAAAAAAAAAACATACAATGTTCCTTACGAATTATTAAACCTAGCCTAGCTACCACTGGTGTGGTCTTATTTCTTTAAGTGAAGAAAATAACATTGGAGAAATTGAAGAAAGCAAGAGAGTCACATTTAAATCATCCAGATTTATAGGCAGAGTGAATTAAGGAAAGAGGTTTCTTGATGTGAGATTTCTCCTAAAGCTGCCTCATCAGTGCATTTAATAACGCCACAGTTCTGTAATCAATGTGTTGTCTCTATGTAAATGGCCATAAAACCTGTTCCAGGTCTGAAATATGTGCATCAGGCTTTCTGGCTGAGGATTTATGGCTAAAATTGCAGTAAAGGTATTGATATTCTCATGTTCAGGTCCTAGTCTATAATTAATAGCTTGTTTCCATCCTTAAATGCAGGAAATCGAGTTTAGAGCTAATTAGATATGTGAGTGCAATATATGACAATACCAGTAGAAGCCAGTTTAATTTTAATAGTACACACTTTTTGGAAATTGAAATCAGAGTTTATTTTAGTATAAAAGATAGCTATATTCATGCCACATGTATGTAGAAATAAACTTTAGTCTGTGCCATAAAATGTTACTTTTACAATAGCCTACATCCTACTACATCATCAGACTAATGAATGCTATGTCAACAGACCAATTAATTCTATTGAATTCTCAACTGGCTGGATGATACTTGTTATTAATCTTAGTGGATTTCCTCTGTGTTTGGCAGTGGGTGCTTTTGCTCTGAACATCTATTCATGTGCTATCTAAATTTAAGTGAATGTGATCCAGCGCATTCCTTTTCTATGAAATGCAAACCATAACATATATATGTGCATGAAATTAGCATTCCACGTCCACATTAATACAGCTGGGGGCCAAGGTGAGTTTTGCTCTTATAAAGATAATAAGGATATGTGTTATGGTGATAATAGGGAATTGGGCACATTGGTGTTTGTATTAACATATAGGCCTAATATTGTTTGTCTAAAAAAAGAACAGTAATTGCTTTATTTTATTTTAAAGTTAAGCTTGTATTAAAGAAGCCAATTCACTGCAAATTTATGACAGCATAGAACAGTGGTCCTCAAAGTAATTAGGGCACTTGGCTGTTTGCAGGCACGTTGACTATCGCACTGCCTTCTCGAGACATACACAGAGTGTGTGTGTGTGTGTGTGTGTGTGTGTGTGTGTGTGTGTGTACATATTTTTAAATAGCATGTTTATACAGAAACCATGAATAAACTAAAATAAAAGGATAGATAGAGTCTCGCTTTGTTTCAGTTTGACAAATTTGTCAACACTACTGTTTTAAAGATCGCTCATCTCCAGTACAATTATTCAGAAAAAGTAGATTCGTAACTAAATACACTACAATGTTTCCCTTGTCTGGTGAAATAAAAAAAATATATAGAGATAGAAAACTAAATTCTACATACTGAAATTTATTATTTTTCTCAATAACAGTTGGCGAAATTCAGTGCTTACCTGGCATATTAACACCTGCCTCTGCTCACGAATGATTGGACAGCTGTCAGATCTTTCACTTTCCCATTGGCTACTCACTCGCTTTCAATTTTCATGCAGAATACCGTGAATGACCCCTGCTTGCTTATGATTGGACAGCTGTGTAAAACTTGCCAGATATGACTCTTCTATTGGTTAAACTTACTGTCAATACCTCTAACTGAAACAGACACAGTTTATGTCCCACCCAGCTAACTTATGATTGGGGTACCGCAAGGACAATGCAGATATTCAATTGGTTGATCATAACGCAGAAGCCCTTCAGGAAAAAAATAAATAAATAAAAATGTAGAGTACAAACAAGCACAGCATATGTGAGCAGCACTGTCAAGTTGTGTCAATAGACTGCTGTGGCGCTTTTGTTGGAAAATGTGTTTAAAGCTTTTTATTTATTTTTATTTTCCCATGCTACGACCTGCCAGAAATGTGTTCACGACCCAAAATTTAAGAACAGCTGCTGCGGGCATGATGGCCTGGCTTCGCGGGCACTAATTTCCCGCGGGCACCACTTTGAGGAACACTTGTTATAGAACAAGATACAAAAAATGAAATGTTCAGTAACAAGGGGAGTCATTTTCCTATGAAATATTGGCCTATTACTCCATTCATACAATAAGCAAGCAAGGACCTACATTTCTTCAGTGGAGGGAAGATGGCATACATTGATTTACAGCTAGGGACTGGACAACAGAAATCATCATGACAATTCTGTTGTTGGCAAAAATTCAGACAAACCCAATTCAGTTGCATTAGCAGAGAAGAGGAAAAAGATAGACAAAACTGAATGTAATACTTCTTAAAGGATTGATTGTAAGGAGCCTTGACTACTAAAATATTTCCAACAGGTATAGTATATAAAATTAAACACTGTGGAGCTGAGGTGTATTGACTCCAATCACAACAATATACTGCTTAGGCGCAAACCCAAGGTAGGTTAAATATATGCCAATCAAAAATAATAACATTGACATTATTCTAAGATCTGTTGTTATGTATTAATATATCTGTCAGTCTAACAGCACCTTTTATTTTAAAATTCCCTGTCAAGTCTATATGTACAGGCTTTTTAGAGATAAAATGGTTTGATGTGAATGTATCGCTCACCTCCTGCACAAGACACACATTTACATCTCATTCATGTGGAGATAGGCTTACAGTAATGGTAGCAATGGCTTGCAATACAGCTTGTACATAATTAGTTTATGCATTATACTACAATTGTTAGAATATCTTGGCAGAAACATAGGTCATGTGTGACTTTTGTAGTACAAATAATACTTCTGTTTTATTAGTTTGGTAATATTATTTAATCATTTAGCAGATGCTTTTGTCCAAAGCGACTTACAGAGACTAGGGGGTGAAATATGCATCATACCTGCTGCTGCAGTCACTTACAATAGGACCTCGGTTTTACATCTCATCCGAAGGATGCATTCATAAACGCGTTAATGAGCAGTATACAATTATATAATTTTAATTACTTTAAGCCAGTTGTGTGGTGCTGTATTATGTTTGGTCAGTACAAAGAGAAGTCTTGACTGACAAAGTTAGTGCTATACATCAGACTGCCTAGCATCTTCCATATATCTGGGCTAAGGAGTGCTCTACTTAATACTGTCACTAACAGACAATGACAGCATTTTTATTAACTTCCTCATCCATCATTTCTGTACTGTATGCGTCTGCAGAACCAGGAGATGTTTCCTAATTAACTTAAAGCAATTTACATTTCTTAAAAGACATTTGGAAAGTAAAGTGTCCCACTTAAATGTTAAAAAGTGACAGTAAAATAAAGTGAGCACATTCTGTAAGACATCAGCATGTCACATACAGTTTTCCTGGTCTATATTTTACGTGAAGCGGTCACTGTATTAATTTTAAGCCCTTCATCAGCTGAAATGGTGGACAGATGGACCCCGCTCAAGTAAAACAAAAATGTCTTGTTGTCTTCTACATGAGGCCAGCCTCTGTGCAAAGGGTAAATCATTCACATTATTTTAATGCTTCAACAATCTTGAAACCCATCATAAGAGAAAAAAAAGACTTTTACTTGTTCTAGCCAAGGGTCCATATGGATCACAATTACACAAATGAAACAAGACTGCAATAAACTGTTAGAACAGTTACAGCTTGAAAGGATTTTTTTTTTAAAGTGTAAACCTGTATTTGATGTGTATAACAGTATGTAAATATGTATAATAATGCCAGTTACAGTTCTTTTAAGATTTTAATTTTATTTTAAACTAATTTATGGAAGCTGGAAAAGGTCATCTTTTGACTCTTTACATTATGCAACCATTGACAGCTGTTATGTCTAAGAAGAAATGATTTTGCTCAGTTCTGGGGAGTCTGACACATTCATCAACATGTGGGGGTTAAGGATATTCATGTTTGGTTTCAAAGTCCTTTGGTACACAGAAACTGCAGACTGCTGAAAAATGACCCCAGGGCGAACTAAACAACTGGTCCCAAGCATTGTGAGAAGGACAAAAATGGGTGGTAAATATATCAGTATTCAAATTTCATAGTTTAAACACACTAAGACAGCAATTAAGCAGCAAACTCCAGGGTGAGGAAGATAAGGAATGGAATGATCAATAGATTGATTTACCTCAACAGAATTTCTCAATACACCAAGAGCTAACACTTTCCTTACCAGAAAGAGAGCAAGAAATAATAATATAAGACTGATTCAACATTTATAAAAAAGAAAAAAAAAAAAAAACATTAGGCTAAAATAGAAGACATGCTGAAAGGTGTCATATGCTGCTGTCTTATCAGTTTGACTGGTGCTGATATAACCACATATGCATAATACTGTTTATTTATTACATTTCTTTTGTATGTAAACATGTAAATGAACCTTCGTAGTATATAGTAATGCATTATAAGGCCCGATTCAAATCGTTTTACTGAAAATACTACACGCAGGATTTCATTCAAATTTACAAGGTATACTTTTTGTACTAATTTATACTAGCAAACTAAATGGAGGAGTCTGTTGTAAAATATGTCATATTTATTAGTAATGAAATTACATTCTAAAATATTCATTTAAGCACAAGATGCATAAGATTGCGAAAATATCTTCATTAAAATATTGAAAATTTGACTAACAGTTTCCTGATAAAGTACTTTCTTGACTTACTCTAAGTACTTGAAGTTATTTTCTCCTTCTGGTGCCCACATATATACAAATATTTCTTCTCTCACACTCAGTTAATCCTAAATTTCCTTCCCTGGACAAATCTACAAACCACAAGTGTATGGTGCAAGCCACATACCAAACACAGATGCCACGAACTCTAATAACATGCACCATAACATCCCTTTCACTTTTTAATTGACTGGGATTTTTAAAGAACCAGAACTTTTAGAATGTGGAATGCCTCATATGTGGTTGTCTGAGCAGAACCAACTCTCTCTTTTTCTCTTTGACTTATACTGTGTCTGGACCCATAAAACCCACCAGCATTTGAATACTGGGTTCTACGGACATCTCTAATGACAGAAAAATAAAAATAAAAATCAAATACACAATACATATGCAAATTTAAATTATCTCTAGTCTGTGTACACATTTTGCAGTTACTATATTTGATTTTTCAATTTTGCATTCAAAAATGTTTTCCCACTATGTAACTTGGAAACAATATGTTCACCCACAAACCAAGAAGTCATTAGGCACTACTTCAGACAGAATGTTTAGCTTAAAAAAAAAAAAAAAAACAGAGCAAAAAAGTGAATATGAAGATTTCAACTATAGTATTATTTATATAAGTAAACTAGTGGATTATACTTTATATAGCTCTAGTATATGTAATTATTTTAGATGTATCTATTGCTTTTCTTACCAATGGAGCCATTTCAAAATATCATATTCAGCAAAATTTGTTCCTGAATTGAATCTTCCCTTTAATGAAACATAACAGTCTTAAAAATATGTCATGTCAAACAGTGCTCCATTTCTTGCACAGGTGCATATCATAAATACAATGCCACAATATACAGTGACATATTATCAGAACCAGGACAAGACAAACCAAAAAAAGAAACTGCTGACTATTTTAAAATTTTTTGACAACTATGTTTTAGCACAATATATGTATGAATATATGAAGAATAAAAAAACACTCAAAGTTGTCTAAAGCTGACAACAAGTGGAACAAAAAGCTTACAAATAATGCCACTGTAGATGGTCTTCCATTAAGAAGTTTCTAAAACACTCATTCCAACAGACACTTTTGGATTAGGATATCCTAGAGTTGATCAGTAGCCATGGCAGAAGCATGAAAGGGGTACTCTGGGGAACAATGTAGGGTAATAAGGCCTGGAGACAAAATTGGTAGCCAGCTGAATTATCCAAAATAACTTTCATGTAAAATATTGCTTCAGATATTGGTACTGGTTGAAATAGTACATACTACTGAAGACTGAAAAATTAATTTTGTCCACATTTGTCTGCTTGGAATCCATCAGTCACTGTTTGAAAATAATGGTAGAAGTGGCTCTCAGTTGATTATTTCCGGTGATTGTTTGCTTCCTATTTTAACATAAAGAAAACATCACTAAAGATGGAAATAAATGTAATCATTCGATATATGCCCTCTGCTACATTTCAAAATATTCTATGAGTTCTCAATTCATGAATAAAAATAAAGGAAGTGAAAAAATTGAGTTTGACAGGCATGAAAGAGACTACAACACTAAATACGTCCATGTATTTCGTGGCTTTTTAATAAAAATGGCAGGTACCAACCTACCGTATTTCTCATAGGTGATACAGCTTCCATTACATTTCTTATTTAGTTTGAATAATCTGGCGTCAAGGCCGACCCACAGAAGGCACTTTATCATCAGTAGAGCGTACCTCATAGCAGACTAAGAGGCCAATAAAGAACTGAGGAAGAGGCTGTATTCAAGATTAATATTTGTTCTTAATATGTATAGCACACAAATAGCACTCTCATAATAAATAGTCAGGAAATGTAAGAATGTTTCATTTACATTTTTATTTCAATAGGCTTTGGAAAAAAATAAATAAATCAAGGCATTATTTCAACAGCCTGCATAATACATAAGAGTTGAAATGAGGTAACCTTGTATTTCCTAGGCTTATGTTAAAGGAGCTGTTCATAGTCAAACCTATATTATATTATTCCATGTGCAGTGAATGTGCTTACTACCTGCAGTCTTTGTGGCATTGTGTGTATATTGATTACTATCTTTCAGATGTCCAATCTACTGCAGCTGTTATCTTCCCATTTAGTCACTGCCACAATTTGTTACCAATCAATCATATCTTAATAGTGTTCATTAAGGAATTGTCACAGACGTCCTTGATATCTTTGTTGCAAACTCAGATACATATTTCCGTCTTCTCCTTTTGCATGCTAACTACTTATTGTTCAGGGACAGATTTACTGCACAGTCAATCTTAAGAATAAGCTCCATTCTATAGCTCATGATGTACCTGTTGCACTTTATTTCCTATTAGTTCCCGAGAGGCTACACACATGTTTTCAGTTATACCTGAGACAAACAGTTGAAAGGATAGTGATCATCTACTTTTTTCTGATATTAATTTGCTTACATACATAGGATATTAAACAGGTAAGTGTTTAAATATTCAGAAAATGTAGATGATATAACATATCCCTGTATTGCCTATGAAGACAGGAGCATTACAGTCAAGCATTCGAGTCAATACCATATAAGAGTTTGGTCACAATCTTCCAAACGCTACAAAACATTCATAAATCTTTAAGGAAGCTTTGCTTGATTCTTAAAAAAACATTATGAAAGTAAGTGTTAAAAGTGTATTTACCATAAAAAACGGTGTATAAGTGCCTCCTCCCGCCCCTTTTTGAGACAACAATTTCAGGAAAAAGCCTATAGGTCATACCGGTGTATAAGTCACTACCCCTTTTTTAAGACCCCCTAAAAATACCTAGAAAATAGACTTATACAATTTTTTTTTACAGTATTCCCTGCAAATGTTAGTCACAGAGTTTGAAGGGTTTATTGTTTTCCATCCCATGTAATTTATATCACCTTTTGAATTTCTGTCTTCATTCCTCATGTCATTTACTGTCAGTAGTAAATATTATATTTAAAATGTTTTTATATATAGCTTTCATTACCTACTGAATCAATGTTTGCACATGTAAAGTTTATTATATCCTATAAGGTATGTTACAAGAAAACAGATTTTACATAAGTCATCCTAAACATGCTTCTAAACTTTCAATTCAGTGTGATTACATCCATACAAGTTTCCAGAAAACTAAGAAACAAGTCTATGCAAAAAAAAAAAAAAAAAAAAAAGGTTCAGATTGGTATTATTGTGAAGTTGCATATTCGGTGGGGTTTGAGTGAAGGCTCCTCCCACTACTTCTCTCCAACCAATAACATCTGCTAATTCCCTATTTAAACCCCAAGCCTTGAGTTTGCTCTCTATCTTGCAGGTTTTTTTTTTATTTTCCACCATCTTCCCCTCCTCCCCCATTACGCTGCTTCTTCTATTCGGCTCTCCACCTCTGGAACTGAGCCCTCCACTGCAACGGTTTCCCTCTTCCCAACCTTAGAGGCCCCTTGGGGGAAGTATCAGATGCTTCCCAGCCTTGGAGACCAAATGGTTGGGTCTCACCTCCGCAAGGTCGGCTCTTCATGACCCAAGGGGAAATCTCCTTACTCTTCTCTAAGTTATAAGCACATATCTTCTATTATCAATTCGTGAGGTCTCTTCATCTACGCATCCCTTGATCATGTCCAGTGAACAGGTATTATAAAATGTACAGCATTTTTACTTCAGTAAGAAGAAAGTCCAGTTATTATGGTATACTCAACTTCAAACAGCTGACAAAGTATCCAATTAAGCTTTTGTGCCACTGATTAAGCCTTCCATTGTAGAATGAACATGAATGGTATTACTTTAAATGTGACAACAAGTAATATTGTTTTTTTACTCCAAATACAAAAATATAAATTACTAAAAGATTGTACCAACAGATGCATGTTTTACTCACTCTGGGTTGTATGTTTGATGAGTAGAGAACGGGTGTGGAGAGAGAAGGAGAAAATAAAAAGTAACATAAAGAGAAAGCAACAATTGCTACAATGTGCTGAAAGCACCAGCACAGTACTTGTTTAGTGTTCGTCCACTGTCTGTTTTGCTTGTGTATTTATTTGGCCTCAAGTGCCATGTGCTGTTTTTTGTTTAACTAATTTGTTTGTTTATTAAACGTATTGAGCACAGCAGCATCTCAGTTTCACCTGTCAGTACTGCCTGTCTGTGTGTTTCTTTCTGGCCTGATGTCAACCTTACAGCCAGCCTGTTCACACTTAGTAATCAGGCAATTCAAGTGAGTTGCTGTGGTGGGGTGCCCACCCCTTTTCTGTATTTCTGTATTATTAATTTCATTGTACAGTTTATATGCGGGTGGACAAAAAAAGTCTGTCATTATTGTTATTTATTATTTGAGACGGGAAAAAGTCGGCCTTATAATGTTTAGTTGGCATGGATAGGGTTAAATCACCATCCCTACAACCTTGTGGGAATGTGGCTGGAGCCGTAAGAAGGTAATTGTTTGATTAGTAGGTAAGTAAGGCTTCAGCCACAGAATATAAAAGGACCCATTCCGGGCTCATTGAACGGAGAACTTAGCAGAAGGAAGGCAATATTGAGAGACAGAGCATATGCTACCACGACTGCTAAGTACATGTTTTTGTGAAGTTCATTTATTGTTTGTGTTTGCTTTGTTTTGGCCAATGTGCCATTTTCTTTCATGTTTTGTAAAACTGTTTACATTATTATTTAATAAATATACTGCTGCGGCAGTTTCAGCCCTGTACCTCTGCCTGCGCTGTACTACATCCTGGTTCTGATGTCAACACACATGCCACTCAAGCCTACACTGTGACAGTTGCCTACAGTTTAATGAAATGTCCTACACTGCCAATTAAGTTTTAAGCAGATGAATTTAATTTGATTGCTTGTATAAGCATGACAGTGTAAGTTTGCCTGAGGCAGTAGCACGACTGGGTAAAAATAATTTCTGCATTTCAATTCAAAATGTTTATCAGGTAAGAAGACAAACAAAACTAGAATTTTCAAAGAAAGTCTATAAATTTGTAATAAAATGTCCTTACAAGATTGGGTGTAACTAATACAGTATTAATATTGATGTGTTTCTGTAACATATCGTTTAGTGTTATAAAGCTCAAATTAAAGAACAACAGAAGTCCAAATATTGCTCAACATATCAATACCTTAAACAACAGTTTACTATTTTTGGGGGTGTCCATTTGAAGTTTGATTGAATTTAGCAAATAAGGGAATTAACTCATGAATTAACTTATGTTTTTAGACTGAATCTACCACTTTGCAGTAAATTGCTTAAGGGGTAACCCCTAGTTGATTACTGACCCCAGGGAATGAAAATGAAGAGAATCACCATGGCATACCAAACAAATTCAATATTGTGTTTAATATGACAGTTTTATTAAGTATTAATGGTTATTTTACTCTAAAACACAACAACAACAACACTTTGACATGACTGGCCATCTGTGAACGATGCTGTTTCTAAGGATGCACTGCATAGTCAACATTTCTAATTAGGGTTTGAGAAAAGGTTGTGTTACTTCTTTTTTTATTGCATTTTTGTTAAATTGACCATATGTCAAATTGTTTGTTTAAAATTAGCCAGGCGATTAAAAATAAAACATTTACCTTTAGCAATTGCATGTTGTAACATGACAATGTCATTGTAATAAACTTGTATTGACTGAAATGCAATAATATCAGATTATTACTAGCATTTCAAAAAAGCTATGCTTTGTATTTATAGAGATGGCATTTAAGAGTGTATTTCCCATGGGTTTTATTCTGACAGTGTATTATAGTCTTTTGCTGAAACATATTTTTCTACTTGCATACTGTTTCTGCATAAATCATGTTTTATACATAGAATACATTTTTTATCTAAATTGAGATTTTTAAAAAAAGGACTATTAACTTCCTCCTTCCATTTCTTAACATGTGATAATTTCCAAACCAAAGCAAGACCTAATTAGATTTTGTATTTTGCAGTTTAAATTCATTCCTGAGCTTGACCAAAATCAGCAAGTGGCAAATGCTGTTTTTTTGCTTGAAAAAACAACACATGCAACACAAAAATAAGAAAAAAACAATGACGTATAACCCAAGCCTATACACTGTGTGCTGAGTATTCGTATAGGATTATATATGATCAGTGCCATCTTATTACTGTGAGGTAGCCATCTATCATTTATAATAAACAGTATAGTATATAGAAAATTAATAACACTTTATGTACAGAAGCTTCCAGGGTGTCTCTGGAGATGGAAATCAGGCTTGGAACTGGAATGTATCTGAGCTGTCAGCTTCAATAAAGCACGGATTGCCAACTTTAATTACAGAAGGGAACAGAATGTGGAAATTATTTAATGAACTGCTTTCAGAAAAAAAGAACGGAGCCTGATGTACAGTGGCTGAATAGTAGTTTTGGGATCTGCTTTGATTCAGTTGTGTCGGTTTACCATGTTTACCAGTATTGCAATATTAGAGGAATACACAACTTTGGTCAAGGGTAAGACATGTGGTACTGCTCTGAAAGCATCTACTGAATTTAAAATAGATTCTTGAAATCTGAAATATATGCTATAATTCAAATGGAGCGGAACTCAAAGAAAATGGCCCAATTGAAAAACACTATTGTATGTATAAAATATGGTATTTATTTTGTGTCCTATTTAAAAATCAAGTCAGGATTGTTTCTGTTAAATGGCCTGCTGCTGTTTTATAAGTATATACCTTTAAGTATTTGCATATGGTGCATTTATGCAAGAAGTTTGTTTGAAGTATGTTCCTTGTATTTCATTTGGTCAAGCAATATTTTATGACTCAGCATGCAAAGTTCTATTCATTGTAATCTTTCTGTAGTTTGGACTGATCGGAAAGCAAAATGATGGAAAATAGACATGAGAAAATATGAAAGAAACAACCTTAAATATAACCTCACATATTATTTAGTTCAGGAACTACTGCAATGTGTCATCCTGATGTGCATGTCCATACCTTGTCCATTGTGAAAGAGTAAAGAGGACTGGACATCTATTTGTTTGAATAACCTTGACTTCCTTAAGGTAAAGTTATATGTTTTCAAAAAAATGATTCTATATATAGTACTGTGCAAAAGTTTTAGGCAGGTATGAAAAAATGCTGTAAAGTAAGAATACTTTCAAAAATAGACTTGTTAATCGTTTATATTTATCAATTAACAAAATGCAAAGTGAGTGAACAGAAGAAAAATCCACATCAAATCAATATTTGGTGTGACCACCCTTTGCCTTCAAAACAGCATCAATTCTTCTGGTACACTTGCATACAGTTTTTGAAGGAACTCGGCAGGTAGGTTAGCCCAAACATCTTGGAGAACTAACCACAGTTCTTCTGTGGATTTAGGCAGCCTCCGTTGCTTCTCTCTCTTCATGTAATCCCAAACATACTTGATGATGTTGAGATCAGGGCTCTGTGGGGGCCATACCATCACTTCCAGGACTCCTTATTCTTCTTTATGCTGAAGATAGTTCTTAATGACTTTCGCTGTATGTTTGGGGTCGCTGTCATGCTGCAGAATAAATTTGGGGCCAATCAGATGCCTCCCAGATGGTATTGCATGATGGATAATTATCTGCCTGTACTTCTCACCATTGAGGAGACCATTAATTCTGACCAAACCCCACCTGCAGACACTCATTCGTGTACCGATCTCCAGCCATTCGGCGAACAAACTGTCTTCTGCTACAGCCAAATATTTCAGATTTTGGCTCATCAGTCCAGATCACCTGCTGCTATTTTTCTGCACCCCAGTTCCTGTGTTTTCATGCATAGTTGAGTCGCTTGGCCTTGTTTCCACGTCAGAGGTATGGCTTTTTGGCCGCAAGTCTTCCATGAAGGCCACTTCTGACCAGACTTCTTCAGACAGTAGATGGGTGTACCAGGGTCCCACTGTTTTCTGCCAATTCTGAGCTGATGGCACTGCTGGACATCTTCCGATTGTGACGGGAAGTAAGCAAGATGTGTCTTTCATCTGCTGCAGTAAGTTTCCTTGGCCGACCACTGCGTCTACGGTCCTCAACGTTGTCCATTTCTTTATGCTTCTTCAAATGAGCTTGGACAGCACATCTGGAAACCCCTGTCTGCCTGGGAGAGACCTTGCTGATGCAGTATAACTACCACCTTGTTAAGCAACCTCACCTTGTTAGCTGAGTTTGTCTGTTCTTCACCCAGTTTTCTTCTTCCTACACAGCTATTTCTGTTTCAGTTAATGATTGTGTTTCAACCCACATATTGAATTGATGATCATTAGCACCTGTTTGGTATAAATGTTTAATCATACACCTGACTATATGCCTACAAAATCCCTGACTTTGTGCAAGTGTACCTAGAAGAATTGATGCTCTTTTGAAGGCAAAGGGTGGTCACACCAAATATGGATTTGATTTAGATTTTTCTTCTGTTCACTCACTTTGCATTTTGTTAATTGATAAATATAAACTATTAACATGTCTATTTTTGAAAGCATTCTTACTTTACAGCATTTTTTCACACCTGCCTAAAACTTTTGCACAGTACTGTGTGTGTGTGTGTGTGTGTGTGTGTGTGTGTGTGTGTGTGTGTGTGTATATATATGTGTATATATATATATATATATATATATATATATATATATATATATATATATATATATATATATACCTTACAGTTGGCAGTGTGTTCATTTTTCACAAAACAAAGAGGCTAAGCTCACACTGAGGATTACAGTATTATAGTTTTTCTCGTATTCCACATATGAACTAGATTATTGTTTTAATTTTGATCAGCCAGTTATCAAAAAATGTGTTGTTTGACTGCCTCCCAATTTCTTAGATACAATTCAAAACTTAAAAAAAAAAAAAAAAAAAAAAAACTGTAATATATACGATTCAATGGCCATACTAGGGATGTCCTTGCTAATATGGTTCAATTGAAACTGGTAAAATGATGCTTGACCTGCAGGTAACTCAGAAGTGAGTTACAATCTGAGATCCACTGTTAGACATGTATTCAGATTGAATTATAAGTTTGTATAATGCACTGGTGAGAGTTCTGTGTCCAATTCTGGTAACCATAGTAACAAAGGCACATTGTGGCACTGGAGACTGCCCAACAAAGAGCAACCAGACTAAAAACAGAGCCTAAATTAATGATCTATAAAGAAGTTGAATCCATTAAGCCTGAAACAGAGAAGGGGGGGGGGGGGGGGGGGGGGGAGCATGACTGAAGTCTTTAAATCTTAAAAGGAGTTGACATAGTTAACCCTAACCAATGTAACATGAAGTGTTGTTGTGTGATACACTGCTGTTACAAATTCTGTCCCCTGTCAGTGAGATGAGATGTTAAAAGCTCTATAATTAGAAATGCAGAGGATCCCGGCTAAGGGGTTAAGACCCCCCCGGCTAAGGGGTTTTGCAGGGTTTGCAATCAACCTCCACCTGTTAAACAAGCACAGTACAGAAATGACGACCAGAGGACACAGTTGGAAATTAAGTGGAGATAAGACTTCGGACAGAGGGAAGGAGGCACTTCATCTCTTACAGTTTCCATGACAACAAATACAATATTCTCTTCACATTATTAAATATACAAGCTAAGACCTAATGCTGTAAATGCAAATCACAAAAAAAAAAAAAAAACTCAAAATAAGCCCTAAATAAATATTTCAGCATGTTTACATGTATATGTCTGGATCTATAAACTAGCTCAATGAGTACGATATTCATAAAAGTCTAAATTGTAAAAGTAAGCAAGGTTACATGTATTCATCAATGGAAACATACAGCAAAAATGGACAAAAAATACGGGCGCAAGAACTAGTAAAATGAAGACACTTGCCAAAACGTTTGTCTGCATGACTTAGGGATCAATTTGACCAACTTATGCACCAGCCACCTACAGTATCCATTATTTTAGTGGGATTATCCATAAACAGATGAAGTTGATGAAATCCAGAAGTGTTTTATAATATAATTAGGGGTAAATTGATCAAATCAACCGTTTTCTTGTATACGTTTCTGATTGCGTGTTTGAAGTGTCTTTGTAAAACACCAATCAGATATTTTTATTGAACATCAAACATATTTGAGTTATTAAGCACTACACAATAGATAGAAAAAGCAAGACATTTTAATGGATCTATTAAATGAATGAAGAACTTATTCATTTAAATTGTAAAAATACTGGAACATAGTACATCACTCTAATACAGTGCATTATCAGACTAATGTTGTACAGTCAGCATCGCTTTATTGAGACACCTCTGGAGAAGTAAAAATACCCTGAATAAGCGGCTGTCCCAATTAAACGAGAGGCATTTGAGACACCCTTAGTCACACTTTGTTTCTAAATGAAAAGAAAAACAATGAAATCAAATCGCATTATGACTAAATGTTAAATACACCTAAACAAAATTAATTCACTACTTTTTTATTTCTACATGAAATGAAAAAGAATGAAATCACATCTTATCACAAGGCGAGGCACCTGTGATGTTGACTCGCTCACTTTCTTTGCAACAGCAGCCTGAGAAACCATAGCTCCTTCAAGAGTTCAACGTGGGTCACGCGGTTTCAAATAATCACGTACTCACTGTACTGTGCTACGTGAACCTGCCTTGCTCTAAAAAGCAATCTCTATCCATCATTTGTATCCCGATTAAATGAAGTGACGTCCCAATTAAATGTCATAAATAGCATTGGGAAGAACCGTCTCCTAGAGTTGTATCGCAGTTAAGCAGAAATCCCAATTATCAGTATCCCGATTAGGCGGTGCCGACTGCCTAATAAAATATGGATCTGTATATATTATCGGTGTGATTACAGAGAGTGTGTGACAAGCTCTTGCTCATCCACAGATCAGGTGCAGTATGTGCAGATGAAATGTGTTCAACTCACTGTTCTGGTACTGCTTTAGTTTCAAGACTTCTTAAACGATGGGAAATAATTGCACGGATTACTGGTTGTTTCACTTGACTGCCCACTAAATATTTTCAGACAAGGGTGTTCAGCTAATTTACTGCTTTAAAATAAAAAGGTATCATAAATTTTTTAAATAAATGTCTGCACGGCTGCACAAATGAGCACAGAAACAAGCTTCAGTATTAAACAGTATACACGTCTGGCAAACTAAATTGCAAATTAACAAATTACTTGACTTACTTGACAAACTTCCCCTTTAGCTTTTAGCCTTTGTTTCTGATCGGTAAAAAGAGCTGCCTATCCCATTTGAGTCAGTAGTTGTAAACTAATTATTTTAGTTGTCAGGAAAGCTCATGCGATAGAAAGAATCATATCTTTTAAAGCTTAAACTACATTATACATATTTTCGTTACATTATTGGCCTTTGGCCTCACCCATTCGAGTTACCCCTGCCCATAATTTAGTTTGCTGATAGTGGAAAAGCTGACTGTAGGGAAGCCATGGGATTGGTATAGCTGCCCCCCCCCCCCGCTTTAGATGAAGTCGAAAAACGGGTGGAGGCTGGGAAGAAGGAGATAAGTTCTGACATACAACAGGGACAAATAGATTGAAGCAAAAAAATAAAGCCCTTTCTAGCTGATCATTGGACGTGTTGTTTATCAAATGAAGAATGAGATACTAGCCATTTGACTGACAAATGATCTGGTCGACTATGCAAAAAATATTTTGAACTGCAAAATATCAACAATGTTCTCCTATCCATGCACCTTGAAAAGGAAGTAAACAAGATACTAGTGTTATACGTGTTTGAAATCAAAGCTCTAAATGTGTCTATCCCTGGAGGTCTAGCTTTCCTGTTGAATCAATAATGCAAAGGTTCAATATCTTGTTTTCAATCTAATCTGCCACCCAGCTCGCTCAAAAGATCTTAAAGATACAGCTGCAGTACATGTCTCATTTAGATGTTTATAAACAAGATGGTACGAAAGGTGATATAGTTGCTGAGCCATTGATACAGGACTTTTTAAGGTGATTGTAAAGTATAAGAACCGTGGAGTTCACTGTGCTGTTTTTATGAACACATTTATGGGCTTCTGTATTTAATCGATTAAAGCCGGCTTTAGCTGATGCTGAAAAGATAGAAGTGATGTTAACTGCAATGTTACAATTAAAAAGAAAGCTGCATTTGAGGGTTATGCATAGAATAGGTGACTAGGAAATTGAAATATAAATCAGCAACCAATGTCTGATATCCTTAATTACCTAAAGGAAGGTCACTATCAAATTATATGAGCGTTGGGACATAGTGGGTACATTGTTTTGAAGAAAGTGCAAAAGGAAATCTACAGGGGAAAATAGAATTCAATAACATTAAAAACAAAACAGAATACATTGTTTCTTGTCATTTTCTATAATGTTATTGTATTCCTCTGTGTCTTTGGCTTTGTGCTTCAAAATACAGTAAGGCCCATAGTAATGTACGCACGCATTTTTGTAGCCTGTTTCCACTCAGTAAAGGTGATAAGTCGATCCAAAGTCAAGCTATCATTAATCAAAGTTGTACCACTAATTATGTTGTGGTTACCTGAGATACACATTATTGCATATTGTTATAATCACCTTTGCTTAGTTTTGTAGTTCAAAACCAACAGAAAAGCCTCAATAGGTCATTTGGAATCCCTTGTGTACTCCAGTTCTATTAAATCTAATGGAATTCACACTCCCATTATTTTTGGCATGCTGCCACAATTCTGTTGCTTTTCATTTATCAAAGGCAACACACTACACTAACCAAGCAATCAGTCGTTATTGCTGTCCAAACCTCTTTATCGTTTAATTGGGTCCCTTTCAAAGACTTTATTATGAGGGAATGGACCAAGCAATGCAAAGACGTTGTGCAATACATCAGAATGGCACAAAGCCCAACTGGAAATGACAGATCCTTCTTTCACATTTCAGTTCATCGCTTTTACTTTACCCTATTTTATCCATTCATAACTATAAAAAAAAGAAAAAAACTCAATAGTATGATATGTAGTACCGATATTACTAAAATACATGTATTTGACTAAGGTTTCGATCAAGAGGTCTTTCTTACTGTCTTCAGTTATAATAATTATAATTCTATTAAATTACAATCAATATATTTTATTAAAGACATTATAAATAATTGGACTAAAGGTACTTCAGTATTAATTGTTGCATATTTATTCTTACATAGTGCCATTATGATTGTTAATAATGTTAATTTAACTAATTTACCAATGTACATTATGATGTTAATTTAACTAACTGTACATTATAACATTTATATCAGAGTGTGTAAGCCTTTTTTAAAAGGATCATTTGCAATAATTATCTCATCTTTTCTCTCCCAGCAAGGTACCATTAAAAAAACAATATAAAGATAAATTTATCTAGGCATTTTAAATCCTGCCCTTTTATCATCCCCAACACAATGAAATAATTTGCCAATATAACAAAATAATATGGACTTTCAGAAGTGATATAAGTAATAAAATGTCATTTTAATGCTATTGATGTTCCCAAAAGCAATTACAGGATCTTTTTTTCGTCTGCCATTTTGGCTTATTACAGGCATTAATTGTGCTCCAGCAACTTTCATATGGCTAATCCTTTGTTATGCCTCATTTAAAGTTTTACATTAATCTAAAGACACTCAAGAGAATCGCTGAAATGTAATGTGGATCACATCTCTAATATCACCAATGTATTATTATTGCATTTCCATATGTTTATGGGAAATTTCTAATTTGAATACAATTTGATGCTGCATATAAACATACAATGAGATGGTGTTGTATCACACAACAAGGTAGTTATAAAACAACCATGTGCAGTGCATTCATTGCAGATGCAGTGTTGTCCCTTACAATGTTATAGTCAGGAGCCTTTAAGAAGAATGCAAGTGTTTGTGATATGCAATTATGGGGAAAATAGGAGCCATAATGTACCGTACCACCTTAAAACCAGTTTACGATTCCTTAATATTCTTAACAAACATCTGAACTGATTGCTATTTCACACTGTATAAACTGTACAGTGTATTTCTTCCATCACTTAATCAACGGTGGTTTTGCCCATGGAATATATATGGGTAATATTGCAACCTAATGTTTAAAGAATGCTGTCCTATGAAGAGTTAATTTGAAGCAGAGTCTATTGACTTTAGGGTAAACCTTTCTGTGTGAAATGCGATTTTAAATTGAATTAAATACAAATAATACCAATGGGGTATTGTTATTATTAACTACACAATGCATATTAATTACTGCAGCTCACTGATTTCAATTTATTTGAGTTTGTTGGTTTGTCTTCCTATAATGCAGTCTGACCAGAATACCTAGATTTTTAAGTCTGTTGTTAAGGTCAAAATTCTTATCGATTAAAATAAATTGACATGAATATAGTAATTTGTATGTATAATATGTCTTACACTGCCCCTTAAGACAAGGGTATCCATCATTATTGACATCTACTGTTGATGGCATAAAAACCTAAGGAGGTTCATAGACATCTGATAAGCAAGCTGCCACTGCCTCTTTCAAGTCATATCACTCAGGACTTCTCACCATGCATCAAATCTCAGCAGAGTGACTGCACTTTGTCCTATTTCTGTTGCTGCTAATCAATGGTGGATGTTGCTCTATAAAGCACACCAGCTGCCCAAACAAGCTCATGGAGAAATAAAAAAAAGTAATACTGTGGGTGAGAGAGAACTAGAAAACAATCAAATGCGGGTGGTGCACAGTGGGCTAAAAATAAATTGCCAGCAAAGAAAGAAAAGAAAAAAAAATAGCTTGACATTATGTTAAATCTTTGCATATACTGTAGGTACAGACCCATTTTTAGTGCCACCTAGTATTTTTAAATGGCTTAACTGTCAACATGTCTCAATACTATACTCAACATTTACATTTCAGTCGTCCAGTAAATCTTATTTATAGGATGCAGTGTTTTCTTTTGTATTTGCCAATAATAAGAGCATAAGAAAGTTTACAAACGAGAGGAGGCATCTTTCTCGTTTGGTTGTTAGCAGCTTATTGATCCCAGAATCTCATCAAGCAGTTTCTTAAAGGATCCCAGTGTGTCAGCTTCAACAACATTACTGGGCAGTTGGTTCCAGGATGATTGTAGAGTCGCATTCCTACATAGTTATCCTTGTTGTCCCAGTATTCATCACACCTCATATGAACTGTGTATTCTGATCCTGTGTAATTTCATGATAACACTGTACCTGTTAATGATGAATTGAAGTTCAGAGTTTTATTAACCAGCTGCCAGGACCATGTCTGAGATTAATGTATTTCACCCAAAATGTTAATGTCACAAATAACCAAAGTTTTAATTGTTTTATTCACTGGTGGTTTTATTGTATACTGTTTTAGTTGCACTATTTATTGTATTTTGTACACTGTGTTTTATCCTTTTAATTATTTTATCACAGGCACGGTCACAAGTGATTGGGACCTTAATTGTAGTCAGGTGCAAGTCAACAACACCCCTTGATTAATTCCCCTATATAATTGGAACCAAAATAACAGAGAGTAAAAACACAGGGGGAGCACATTGGAACTGGACTGTGGCCATTTTGGACACTGAAGGAAGCAAAGCAGCACTGAAACAACAAATATATTGAAGAGAAGCAAAAGAAAATAAGATGGCACAACTAAATGCAGTGAAGACTCTACATCACATAAAAGAAAGTTAAGTACTCTTTGCATTGTTGAGATTAAGAGAATACTGTTTCACAATGGACTGCGAGGATAACTTGTGTTATTTATGTAAGCGTCCCATTTGATGGATGTTAGTGTTCTAGTTATTGTTAACTGTTACACAACTCCAGTACATAGGGACTGTGAATGGAATAAGTGTACTGTTCGAATGGAAGATATCCTTATTTTGTTATGACTGCTGCTGCATTGCAGTTTGGTCTGTCTCCAGGGCTTGCCTTCTCTCTCCCTTCATTTCAGAAGAATGATTGCAGAGAAGATGGACTTCTATATTATCTGCAGACATCCCAATAAGTGAAGCTCTCATCTACTAGAGTTAAATATCAGTGGCCGGGTCAGAAGACCAATGCCTATATAGAGAGGGGCCGAAAGTGGGGTGTGTGATTTAGCCCCGCACAGAGAGTGAGATGGGGAGAGTGAGTACTAAGGGTGGATTGTTTTCATTGTTTCTCCAGGATCAAAGTCACAGAGGGAGGAAGTACCCCCTGGAGGCAGGCGTGGGATCTGGATACAAAGTATTGGCATGAGCCAGTTGGACTTTCATGGACAAATTAAAGAGCCTACATTATGGTGAAGACAACTTTGGAGAATATTGGTTTTTGTCCTTTGAGGAACCAGACACTCTCTGGCCACTGAAGGTCAGGTAATACTATAATGGTATTGTGGACATAATTAATCTACCTTCTAAACAGTATTGAACATTTTGAAATCCTTCGGTGGGACTGAACTATACATTTTACTTACTGTGTGGATATTAAATTGTAGCAATGCTGGGAAAACTATTGTTATTGTAGGGGTTATAAGTGTTATTGACATTTCTTTGTGAAAAATGTCTTTATTTTGTTTTGACATAATAAAGAACAACCATTTTATTTATGTGTGTGTGGTTCCTGGGGTGGTCTGGTGGTTAGTCTGAGATCCTGACAACCTGGGGGGTATTGAAAATAAGGTTTATTATAAAAAACATACTTACCTGTAACGTCACGGCAACATAACGCTTACATTCTCTAGATTCACTGATCTCATCTATTCAAAAACAGGTATTTGAAATACAACTAAAATAGCACGGTCACATGTTTGCTTGTGGTGTAGAAGGTCTACACAGATATATGGTAGTGACAAAGGGTCAGGTTTTAATACAGAAAGAAGATACCTAAGACATGGGAATGCTGGTATCCTGCCCTATGTGTGTGGTTGTTTGCTCAGGGGTCTGGGGCTCGCAAGTGTATGCTTGCAGAAGGCCCAGTTATGGGTTAATCCGACCCTGCTGAAGGTGTTATAGTTCATAGAAGATAGACTGGACTCTAGGTGTTACAGTTGAAGTGACCAGAGAAGCCCAGCCAGGACAGCGAATGCTGCGTGTCGACAAAATGGTGGGCATAAGGCCAAAGTGTGTAAACGCATGTGCTATATTAAGTTTTGAAGACAAAGAAAAATGCGGCGTAAAATTGCAAGCTTGAAAGCCTAGAAAAAGCGAAACAAAGGAACTGCGTGGATTTGCTTTGGTGCAGACAGTGAACATACACTGGATTCTAAATACAGAGCAGCTTATGAAGACACTAAGGTTCAAAACTGTGGTACTGGGAGTAAAACCTTTTCTAACATAACGTACACGGAAAAGCGTTTTATAGTGTGTAAACAAAACTAAAAGAGAAACACTGTAGCACAACTGAATGTGAGACTGGACTGTTTGAAAAATATTTACTGGTATAAACAATCGAAGTGCACCCAGTTAAGAAGCAGGAACAAACACACATTGTTTTAAAGCAAAGTAATTTGCATCTACGTTAAAGAGCAACACATGGTCTTAGAGGTTATACCATTCTGTTGAGTTTATTTGAGCTATTGTAGGAGCCTACAACCAAGTGCTTATTGGAAACAAGGATTGTGTAAATTAGAAGAAAGCGTATAGTAAAAATACAGGCCGACAGAAAACTGGGGACTGTAGAGTTCATTTTTAAGATACCCCATGAACTATGGACTTGTTTTAAAAAAGGGGACACTGCAGCCAAGAATAATAATACACAACACAGGTGCCTTTGCATTTATTTATTATTAGTTGTGTTTGTTTAATAAAATGTGGATAGTGGGCCAGTGAACTGCATAAAGTTCTGGCTGCATGTCAGTACATGCTACCAGCAGAGGGCGATCTTTCGTAACCTGGAAGAGAGAACAAGAAGATCAGGGTTAGATGTCCAAAATCGCGCTGACATCACCGTGAAGGACATTACTGGAACAAGCTGAACTGAACTTTTTGTTTTGTACCCTCTACATATATTTACCATAAATAAATAGGGTTTTTTATAGGAATGTACTGTATACATGTATTAAACATGTATACAGTATAACTATAACCAATTGTTGACCGCCACCTGGGAGCTCCAGTCTATGGTCAGCAGTAGAATAGCCTGGACTCAAACTGGCGACCTCCAGGCTATAGGGTGCATCCTGCACTCCACTAGTAGTGCCTTTACCGGATGTACCATTCAGGAGCCCCTGTAGTTCTTTGTTTTTTTCCTTGTTTTAGAATACATTTGCTGGCTGACGCACATGAGTAACTCGCCATGATAATTGGTGTACTGTACAGTATTAATGCAGATGGAAATGGTATCGTGATGGTCTTGTAACTATTGGCACTTCAGGATTACTTCCCATGTAGCAGAACAGTAGCAGAACAAAGCTAGCTTGAAATTTACTACATTTGCATTATTATATTAGGCGTTTTGACAAAGTATTGGGTATGTCTTGGCATCACTACCATGCTCAGTTGAATTGTTTACAGATAGGAGTAGATCTTAATTTCACTTTGATATGTAAAAATGTCCATTTTTATGACAGCCCTTATCCAAAAATACACATTGTAATAATCCCAAGAACATATCATATTTTAAAACTACTTGTCATTTATATTTTCAAAATATTAGCATTCTTATCAATGTCTATTTAAAGCTGTGGTACAGTAAAGTTCTAAACTGCTGCCTTGTACTATCTAAATAGGCCAATGATTAATTTAGGCTGCACATTCTTGATTTAAAAAAAAAAAAAAAGCACTGTCTGGGAATTCTAGATCTCATTAAGATAAACCTTTTGCTAGTTGTCTTTTTTTAGTTGTGTATTAGTAATACTGTCTGAGAAATATTTTATAACAATGTACAGTATAATACACATATATCATGCAGTATATATGATCAAATGATGCATGTTACGGCCTGTTGTGTTGTTGTATGCTATCAAGTGTAATCCACTCAGGTACTGAATTCTCCATGCAAGTGGTTGTAGTAGCATCTTGGGTACTGATATAATATATCTTTGTAAAAGATCAGTTTTTTCACTTTGTAACTACTCATCAGGACATATGGCAAACCTTATTTGGATCATTAGTCTTAATCTATGTTTGAAATAAAATAAATTAAATAAAAAAATGTAAAAAAAAAACACAGAATCTCATAGTGTTAAAGCATTAGTTATGTATATCAGAACCCTGAACTAAAGTATTACTTCAGAATTTCTATTAAACCAAACATTAATACATATTTGTGCATATAACAAACACAATGGTATAGGTTTGTTTAAAATAGTCTGTTAGGTCTTTGGTATGACACTCTCTACCAACCTACAGTTAAATAGATCAGGCATCTCCACAGTGATGGGAAGGAGACAATGATTCATGTCTGCCTCATGAGACAAAACAGCTGCTTACATTCTCCATCTGCAAGAGCTATCACTACAAGACCTAAACCTCCTATCATGGGAGGAGGTGCAGCCACTTTTCAACCAATCTGCAATAGATGGTTCTGTATCAATCCAATTTCAACGCTCCACAGACACCATCAGCAGTGTCATTCCCCAAGAGTTATCAATATCTTTCCATGCTGCCTAGTTTGAGTCCAGCACTTGAGATGTGGTATCACCTTACAATAATTATGCCTATTTGCTTGTTTAGTTTATGTATTTCTTAAGAGTACTGTCCCTTTTTTATTCTCCAGAAAATGTCTAAGCTGGCTTTAATTTCAAATGCATCTGCTTGCCACTGGTAGGTGAAAAGCATCATCACCAGTAAGAGTCTGAACTAGAGATACAGTACTGAATCCTCATTACAGTGAGTTTACAGAAAAGTGTCTGTGTTATTGCCCTACCATGTGCAACCAGGTAAACATCCCATATTAGGAAATGATTGTACTGTATACACATGCCATTGTGTGCACACCATTATACTGACCATTGATGCAAAATCATTTTACATCACTGACACAATAGCTACAAATACATAAAATATATTTAGATGCACAGCCACCTGCCCATTGCAAATGGTTTGAGAAAATAAAGGGGTAATTTATTTGCCTGTTTGTCTGGTTTCTGTTTTGTGCTTTACAATGTAAAATATCAACACATAAAACCATAGATGAATGTCACAAGTGACTAATTTAGAGTGTAGGATGGCATATGATTTATAATTATTGTCTTTAGGTATATATTGTTATTTAAGATATAGGTTGCATTTTTGCTGTGCGATTTATTTTGATTCATTTACTGTTTGAATATGTGTGCGTATTGTTTGGCTTTTTGTTTGTTCCACAAATAAATTGAGCACTATCATTCATGTACCTTTCCCAGGAGTCAGACTTTAATTGCCACAGGTGCGTACCATTCTGCATCAATTGACAGACTATAAAACCGGAACCAAAAATATAGAGAGGAGTTGGGCAGGAATGAGAACAAGGGCGTGCAGGAAGCCAGCATGTGTTTTGAACTGCAGCAAGTGGATTACAGGAATAAACAATGCAGAGCACTGATCAGGAAAGACATTTGAACTGTTAAGAAGTGGTTAAAGGCTTGCCTGAGAAACAAGGCAAGTACCATTTTTGTCACTGTTGGACAACAAATACTAAGATTATAACAAATTTTAGTAAAATGACTAGTATTGTTTTTTGTTTCATGGAATCAGAAAAGTACCACTGCTGTAGTAAATTAAAGCATTGCTTATAAAATCTACTGAAAATATTCTGAGTGGTGTGGAAGTAATTGGAAGATCTCTGAAGAAACAAATATCACAATTAGGGTTATAATCATTGGAGACCAAGTGTGTGCAATTCTAATACCTGCTTTTGTTTTCTTTCTTTTTGCACAGGATCCTCATTCACCCCCTAAGGGTGGAGGAGAACCAAAGGGGATTAGTGGCTTTATTTCCAGGGTCACCCATGACTGCCAGTGTACAAACAAAATAGGACCCCAAATTACAATGCTTGGTACAAGGCTTGGACTGTGGTCATTTTCCCGACCGAGCTGGACTTGGTTTGGACACTTCAAAGACAAACAATGCTACAGAGGCTTGAATTTGGTCTTGTGCATCGTTATGTCTGACTATGCATATCATTTGTGGTGCATGTAGTTAGACAGGGATAAGCATTTCTTAGGAGGTAAAATTATAATTTATAGGTTAAACAAATAGAATGATACGACAAATGAAATAAAAATAATTCAAGGTTTTAGGAGTAAATATTGTAAACTTGAAATTTGTATTTTGGTTTTAGGAATAATGGTGACTTTTTAAAGTATAAAATATTAGTTAGTTTGTAATTTTCTTATCTATTAATAACCTAGTGCCTGGGCACTCTTGTGGCTTTTTGTCAATTTAATTTCTGCTATGTTTAGAATTGGGTGGAAAATAAACATTTTGATTCTTGCCTTTTATGGTTCCTCTTCTGCCATTGTCCAGTGGTCTGGGTGCGTATTTCTCGAAATCCAAAGAACCATATTAATACCAAAAGAAGCCATTTGTTAAATATGAATTAACATTGAGTCCCCACATGATATGAATTGCATTGATAGTAAATATGGATAACATGCAGTTAATATTCAGTGGAATCCTTCCAAGATGTTAAACTATACTGAGTGCGAGCTTGTGGGTTCATGCAGACTTAGCAGACAGATTCCAAGATAATCCAAGTTTTTATAAAACTCCAAAAAACGAAAAACTTGCTTGCTTTAACAGAAATGACAATCCTGGTTGCGAGACAATGGGGGGAAAAACAAAACCAATGTAAACTAACTGGACAATTACCATATTCCAGTTGATGAAAAAGTAATTTTTCCCTGGGTTCCACCAGGTCGTTATTGGCTTCCAAATGTCCTCCAGTCCCCTAGTCTGGGGAAAAAGCAAGCACCATCTATCTCCACTTCTCTGTATATAATTCCAGGAAAGAAAGTATCAGACACAAAGGCAGCACCAGCTTCTCTATGTTTAGTCCTCTCAATTCTGGGTGTAGATTCACCGGCCAGAAGACAGTGCTGACTGACTGTTGACTCTCTTTTAAAGCGTTCCTGATCACCACCAGAAATTGGATGGCTACAGGCTAGATGTGGGCCAATTGCGGCTAATTAAACCTAACACTATAAACCTCATTCCGTCTAACCACACCTGCAGCCTGTTTGCCCGTTAACTCCTTGACATCATGGCAGGTAAATACGCTGACCACAGGTCTATCTGGGTGTTAGCTGACTCACCTGAGGGCTCGCCATGAATGCCTGTTGGTGGTGAACCTGTGATCTGGCTCACATCAGTAAAATCTGTAGATTTACTATTATTATGTAATCATATATATATATAATATAATATATAGATAATCATATATATAATATATATTATAGATATAGATTATATATATATAGATATATATATATATATAGATATATATATATTAAAAAGATATTATAGGACATTATAAAACAGCTGAAGAAGGGCTTTTGTCAGAAACATCCTGAAATAAAACTAAAAATAATAATTTAGACCTGTTATGCACATCCTAAAAAAAGTTTTCATTTTGAAAATGATCATAGATTTAGTTTAGTTATACGGTATATTTAATGGCAACCAATATAGGACCTGTCTAAACTAACTACTCTGAAGAATTCTCTTATTACATAGACAGTATATTACTGCATGTATGTAAAGGTCACCTATTTATAAAGACCACTGTAGGATGGTCCTTTGAATGTGAATTAGGAGTTGTCACTGTACTTTAAAGTCTTCGTTACCAAGATCTCACTGATTAGCAGATCACCCCTGCTGCGTTTCTACCTTTCATCAGTTCTGAGGATAGAGACAAGACAAGCATTAAACCTAACGATAAACCACCCAGCATTTGTCAGTTGTGCATATCCCTAGGACAAAAAAAAAAAATCACCTTTCCCCAGGTCCCACTGATATCATTTCACTCTGGACTAAATTGCATCTTTGCAGTATAGAATTGGATATTAGGTTCCACTCAGTCCATTGGTTTGATGAATGGAAATTGACAGTCCTCTTTCTAAAGAGAATGTAACTCAGCTCAGCAACATTCTTATAGCACCCCAACAACTAGGCTGAGTGGAGGCAAATTGCATCCAACTACAAATAATTTAGATTTTACTTTACATCACTGTTAAATAAGCAACTTGGGTTTGGACTACTCTCTTTCTGGATTAATAATTATCCGCCAGTACAAAACTCATAAAGACTTTCAGTTTGAATATGTTTTGTTTTGGTAGGTTATGTTTTAGACAACACAAGAACCAGCTGGCAAGTAGACTATAATAACTGTGTGGTTTTCCAAAGCCTCACTATACAGTATAATTCATTTGTTGTACTTCCCTCCTCCTAGCATTTCACTTGCAAAGACCCAAAAGGACAGAACCTCTGGCTACTGCTTTTTCTTTAACTGTTTTGACCCAACTGTGGCAGGAAAACAAATTTGGCTACAAAATTAATTGCAGGAAAGCAATGATACAGCATAGCTGGTCATTCCAAGCAAAAGAGTCCTTCAATAAAGGCACTCAGGAATCAACTGAAAAGATAACAAGAGAAGCAGAACAGATAACCAAGATAATAAAGTATATCCAACACTGATAGAAGATATCAGACAAATAGACAAAGCGCCACATGTCTGATTTCTACTAACCCTTAGATCAAGACACTTGTTGCCATTACCATTGATTCTTAAGAGTTACAGTGAGATTGGTTGCAATCTTGCTGCCCTTGACAATCCACATTGAATTAGTGAAAAAGGGAATGGATACAAGTCTGTGACGACTATTGATTGCATGCAGACAGTCTGGCTCGTGAGAATCAAGTCTGATGTATGTCAAAGTAATCTGCTCCATACTCATTCTAAACTACTTTGGGAAATCAATGTACAAAATATTGGAATACAAATTAAAAAAAATACTGAGGTGAGACATTTTAAACTTTAGGTCAGCAGAATGCACTAGTTGAGTCCTCATTAGACGATGTAATCATACAATGTTCATAAATATACTTCACAGTAAAACTTATTTTATCTGCACTAATTTGGACCAGGGGGTGTTCAGGTAATCAAATCGTTCGGACAATGGAATTGTTCAGATAATCAAATTGTTTAAATGACTTTCCCAATCAAGAAACCTCATTCAGCCCTTTACATTTAAACATCTTACATACAATATTGCGCTGTCCTGTAGTAATTGAGGGCTGAAAAGCTTATTTTGTATGACAACAGGGCAGAAGAGCACAGCATACAACAAGTTAGTTTACCGCAGGACTGTTCAGATCTTCAAAGTTTTATTGTGCTCTGAAACACCTGGAAGATATTTCTGAACCATCATTGGCTACTAAATTTATAAAATGTGTTTTTATGTTTTATAATAAATGTGGCTTTGAGGCGGTAAGAGTTTATCTCCTTCCACAGTTCTCATTGATGTATGAATACCTAAATAATGTACTATGGGCATAACAGATTACCCAAATAAATCTTATCCCTTTACATAACAGTATTCATTACAGTATGCATTATAATATATGGGGCTTTAAGGGGAATAATACACATGTTATTATAATACAACATATTATTATGATTTTGTAATATTGAAAGTATGATTTTTTAATGTATAAACTTGAAAATGTATGCTTTATTAAATATAAAAAAGAGGACAGATATAGTGAAATTGTAATATTACCCTAGCAATATGAATCAGTTCCTTTATGTTTGCCATATATCACACTTATACTAATAACAGCCCATAATTGAGATTTGACTCATAAGTTATTTAACAGATGTTTTTTTTTATCTGTTTTGATAAATAAATACAATGTTTAGACTATTAAACAAACAAAACAACAGTCCAAAATAGTTTCATGAATGCATATTTTGATTTATCCATTAATGCAGACTTTAAAAAAAATATTCTTTAAATAACTGATGAGTCAAAATCTGAATTGGATTATAGCAATATATAAAAAAAAAACACATACATGATACAGTATGTACCATAAAATATACAATATGTGAGGGACAGTGTGAAGTTGAAAGATAGGGCCTACCCTGAGAAAGAGAAATGAGGAACCGACAAAGTGTCTGCGAGAGCTTGAGAAGAATAGAGAGAAAGAAGAAGCAAGTACGTGTGAGAGAAAGGGATGAAGCAAGTAAAAGAGCAAGCAGTGAACCCTGGCCCGAACAGGGATTTCTTGTTTATTTATTTAATTTAGTTCAAGAGTCAATTTCGAATCCCATCTGGTCTCCCTGAGTCTGTTTCCTCCAATAGTGCAGATCACTACAATATTAATTATGCATAATACATTAAATTTGAAATACTGATACTATAAGGGAAATGAGCCTTATTTTTTTATTTTTGTTCATGATTAAATATATTACATAAACTAGATCGTCAGCATCATCCGGTGAACATTATAACTGTGGAGGATCTAGTTTAATTTTGTTACTTGGTGCAGGCTACCAATGATCTACCCTATGTTGCATATATAATATATGCAGTATATTGCTAGCAAGTGAAACTGCAGGGCAACTTGTGAAAAAAAATATTATTTGATAATGTAATATGAATCTATTTTCAGTGATTCCTTTTGGTAGAAAATAAGGTGGTAAAAATCTGAGGTATTAAATTAGTTGAAGAATCTAAAGAAATATTTTAAAATATATATTTCCTTCCTGCTGAACTTTAATTATTGTGGTATCATGAATATTCCTTTTCATAAAGAGCCATATCCAATTTCTTCTTGAAGTTGAAAAGGGTATAACAAGCCACTGCGCATGAAATGAGAAACAGTGCCTTTGAGACGATGAGGGATACTAATGGAATGGAGTTAAAATCCTGGAACCCTATGTTCTTTTGGCAGCAATGGATTCCACAGAGCAATTAGAAATGTGTTGGTGCTGTTATGGAGGCCAGCAATCCTGGCAAGCAAACAGAAAAACTGTGTCACTTCTGTAATGGTTTTTTGTTGTTGTTGTTATTTTGTCTCTGTTACTTGGACACCACATTTTCATGGATAGACAGGTTTCGTGTTGTTTAACAAGAAAGAACTTCAAACCAGAAGAGGGCACCAAATGTGGATTTCTATAGCACAGATAGACCAGAATTGAACAGTCAACATGCCTTTATGCCGCCATGTTTGAATACTGTATAGTGTCCTCTGTGACTGTTCAAGTAATAACAATACAATTTGGAAGAAGCAGTCATCTGTTGGCTGAGCAGATATTTTAAAACATAACATTTTAAGTTAGTTATATTTTCTGTACTTGTCTTCTTACATTCAAACTATACATTGTTCAGATAGTGTTTCTACAACATAAAAGTGGATAAGTATGTATTGCCTATTTACTCCAAATCAGACCTTGAATAGATAATTGACCTATTGTCCTCAGTTGTCCTGAATTCAGCGAGTTAATACTTAAAATGTTAAGTAAGCCACGGCATGTGCATACTATATACTGGTACTGAAATAATCTTGCAGACAGGATTGATACTTTCAGAATATATATGTAAAAAAAAAAACTGTGGGAGAGTGTATTGATGAGCTCATCTGGACCTAAGCTGAGTACAAGCCCAAAGCAAAGTAAAATTCTGTATGATACTTTAATTGTAAGTATACAGTAGAGTCTGCTGTTGAAAAGTGTATGCGTTTACCTTTGCTCTGAGGAAATAAACAGAAGGCTGCATGTTCTACTTTAATGTGGTGAATTGTCTTCCAGCTAGTCTGAGACATTTTCATTAGGGAAATCATCCTAATACCACAAACAAGCAACTTTATTCTTATGCCTGTGATTTTCTTGCTGAGACACAAAATAGCAGAAAAATACTATACTGTACATGTGAACATATATTTTTGCTAAAATTATGGTTTAAGGAGATTGTTTACAACCCAGACAGAGCTGTGTTTCTACTGCCACAAATCATGTTTTGGATACCATTCTCTAAGACTATACCGTTTCAATGACTAGTTTCTAATTAATTCATACGTTTGTGTCTTACTGCCAGTGGTAACCATTACTACCATTATTATTAGTTCAGGAGCAGCAAGGAGCTCAACTAGAATGGTTTTGAGCAAGCACTTCAGAACAGTAACATTGGAAAGTGGAGAAATAGATAACATCACCCTGCAAACTATATTATCTACCTCTTTTCTGCCTTAGGAGGAATCATACTGTTGTCAAGAGTTGCCAACAACAAAAACAAATAAATTAAAACCAGGTAACTTTGAAGGTTTTTTAATCAAAGAGATACCATAAGGAATATGCAAAACACCGCCTTTGAATCATAGAACCATAATAAGAAGAAACAGATGGTGAGTCCATAATTGAATTAACAATATTAGATGCAGTATACATTGCAGTTTATAAAATTATTAGCATAAGTACTCATTTGTATGCATTAACATATTGTTATGTGTTGTTGAGTACTCAAAGGAGTGGGTGTACTGGTTAGATATTCCTTGTACAGGCCTAATCATCAGTAGAACTACACTCTACCTCAGGCCAACTACATGCTTATGAAATATTAAAAGAGACATTCCCTTAGTATTTAAACCAGGCAGATGTCTGTATTTTTTGTTTTAGTAATGTAATGGATTTTTATAAATGCACATATTTAAAGTAAACTAGAATCATATATTCCGGTATCTACAGCCATTATCTTGTGAAAACCAGTGCAGGCAAATATAGAGGATCGTCAGAATTAAATGCAATCCAGAACGTATATAGGAGGCTAGGATTGAATAATAAAATGTTGGTGAAGATTGGTACCAAAGAAAGGGCGTTATTGTGTCCACATTGTAAATATGAAATGTAGAATGTAAATTATAGTAATAATTAACATGAGTCATACTAGATACTGTAATTTATACAACATTGATTCGGTGGAGACAGACTACTCCAACCTCGATCCTCAATCCAGGGGATTATTCTGCCCCGATGATGGAACTGAGTTCTCTTTATAACTATATGCAGAACATAGTCCCGCTCCCCTTAATGCCTTTCCTGTAGATAACTGAGATGGCTTGTCTTGTTCTGTCGGTGATTGATGGGTCCTCACGAGTTTCCCCCCCCTCGGGCTGCTCAGTGGTTCTGGTGGAAACTCTGCATGATACACCTCAGACTCCTGGTCTGCAGAATGTTGGGTGTGCGTTCCTTTGAAACGAAGTCTGCTCTAGGTCCCAGGTCGGCTCAGGATCAGGAAAACTGTCACTTGGTTTATAACTGTCCCCTACTTCTGCAATAATACCCTGTTCTGCTTTCAGCAAATGATCCAAATGCATCAGTTTCACTTCGTAGGAGACTGTGTGGTCTAGTGGTTAAAGAAATGGGCTTGTAACCAGCAGGTCCCCTATTCAAATCCCCGTTCAGCCTCTGACTCATTGTGTGACCCTGAGTAAGTCACTTAACCTCCCTGTGCTCCATCTTTTGGATGAGACGCTGTCGTAAGTGACTCTGCAGCCGATGCATAGTTCACACACTCTAGTCTCATATCTTTTAAAGCGCTTTGTGATGGTGGTCCACTATGAAAGGTGTTATATAAAAATAAAGATTATTATTATTATTATTATTATTATTATTATTCGTCCCCAACTTTCACCAGGAATGATCATGGTCCCTATTTTCTGCAAACTACGCCTCTTATCCACTTGTTCTTCCCCACCCTCCAGTTTTTCACCCGCACATTGTCGTTCTCAATTGTTCTTTGGGGTGTGCTTTGTCATGGTAAGCTTTACATTGGTCCTGTTTCACTTCTATTTCCTGTTCAAATTTGGTTTCAACAAAGTCAGCCTTGAATTTCACGCTTGAGAAACACTTCTGCTGGTAATCTTCCAGTCACAGAGTGAGGGGTGCTTCTATATGTGATCAGGAAGGTAGCAAAGCAATGTTGCAGTGACAATTTTTATTTGGTTTGTTTCCAACACATGTTTCAGAATCTGCACTGTGAGTTCCGCTGTGTCAAACTGTATGTACTCTTTTATTTATATACACCCACCACTCGTTCTATCGCCCCTCACTATACTGCGGATTCGGATATATTGCAGTACTGGAGTTGGCTGCCCATTTTTACAGTCTAACTGTGCATGCCTTAGCTGCCCTATATGTGGACAATTTCACTTAGAATTACTGTTCGTTTTATTTTGTACTGC
Organism: Polyodon spathula; assembly: GCF_017654505.1. Classification (NCBI taxonomy): domain Eukaryota; kingdom Metazoa; phylum Chordata; class Actinopteri; order Acipenseriformes; family Polyodontidae; genus Polyodon; species Polyodon spathula. The sequence goes on from NC_054551.1 coordinate 23,319,234, forward strand.
ACATCACAAACTAAAATATGCAGACCAATTAAAAACAAAGCATTAATACGATACTTTTATCATATACACATGCTTTGCACAATAACACAAAGCAAATTAGGTATCTACTTGCTGAAGTGGTTTTTTTAAGCAATGAAAAAGTCACAGGGCATTGATGTCGGCTCCCTAGCAACAAGTCTCCTATGTTGTGAATTGATTCTTTCAATGCAGCGGTTTGGGCAGTTGAGAAAGGAGAGGAAGATTCATGAAATTAATTGATGAGAAGCAGTTACCCTCTGCAGTATGAATTAAAACAGTGTGCTGCTTTTTATACAAAAAATGAGAAAAAGTGTGTTGTGTAGAGAATTTATATTGGACCCTGACATCCATGATAAAACGAGGGAGTGGTTGTACACTAGTTGTTATTAGCCTTGTAGCAGGGCAGCAGGAGAGAGCCCTGTGCATTATTGAGAAGAGGCAGGGCAAAGCCCTGCTTGTATATATGTTTTTGTTATTATTGTTGTTGTTGTTATTATTATTAATATTGTTATTATTATGTGCAAATATGATGGCAAGGGTTATGTTGTTGTTTATTTGTATTAGTTTAAAATTGTTTGGATGGCGAAGGCCGTGTTATTGTTTATTTGTAGTTATTTTAAAATGTACTGATGGCGTAGCCAAATGTTTAGTTTTGTTTTTTGTACTGTTTGGTAGTGTGGATGGGAAGCCCCATCCACTAGAAAAAAACTCGTGCAGAAGGTGGCCTAAACGGGAGATGGTCATCTGCACTCTGGGTGGGTGTATGGTGGACAGTACCGGAGAGCGAGAGGAGAAAGATGTGATTAAAACCGAAACTAAATAATAAAGATCCGTGAAGGCTACTGCCCAGCCGGACCTTTAGGATAGTGTTCATGATTTGTTTTTGTCTGCCTTTTTGTTTTGCTCTGTGTGCATTGTTTTGTAAAACCTTTCATTTTATTTTTGTTCAAAATAAACAACGCACGCCACATCTTTTGCCCTGTAGTACTGCCTGCTTGCCTTTGTTTGACCGTTTAACACTCACCACTCAACTACCTGTGGTGAGTAGAGTCGGTATGGACAGTGTGTCAGCTATATAAAAGATTTCATCCACAAGAGCGATATATCGCGCTAAATATAACCTGGGACTGTTGAACGTTATATATATATATATATATATATATCTATGGGTGGTGTATATGCTCTGAGCACACTTTTAAACAGGGGAGATGTTTAAAGAGGACAGTAAGTGGTTTTGTTCATGCACTTGGCATGCTATATGTCCAGACAACTTGTTAGTAATCAAGAATATCACACAGATTAATTTAATTTGAATTTTTAACAAATCAGAGCAGTAGTAGTGTTCTTTCAGTTTAGTAAATACATAAAAAATTGGATTGGTTGCACAGACCACTGTAAATCCCAAATAATAAGCAATCTGGGCTATCCACTGCTTTTACAGGTTTAACAGCATTAGTACTTCAATATAATAATACAAATATGCTTATCATTTACATCAGGAATACCAATTAAATCTGATCATCAATCTGCCTTGACAGAGCTTATCTTTAAGTTAGTGATATATTCTAGAAGGATCTAGTCAACTCTTTTTAAAAAACTAATTGGAGTTACATAACCTTCAAAGTTAAGTGGATATAACTTCTTTCCAAAAATATTGGAACATGATCTCATAGTTCTTTTTATCAACTCCTTCTATCTTTAAAAAGTCAGGTGAACCAAAGTTCACAGGATCCTTGCTATAATACAATACAATACAAGTTTATATGTTTATTAAAATATATGTTGTTTTATATAAAACATCAACTTTCTGTGTGATTATATTAACCTAAGTCTACAATATATTCCCTCTGAGCAGCATATCTCACCAACTTTTCCGATTAGTTTACTTTCATATACAGGTGTGTTAGTAAAGTATTGAACAAATACTGTAGAGGTTTAACATAAGCCCTTGTATGAAAGTACTAGGCATACAGTGTTCAGTTAAATTATTTAACTATAATGAACATGTTTAATATAATAGCCATATTTAACAGTGCAATTCTTGGATTAAGCCTAAACTCTGTTTAAAAAAAAATAAATTGCCTGTACAAGTAGGTTTTCAGAAACCCTGTTTTCTTGCCAAGACTAGTTTCAATTAATATGAAACTTCCACTTTAAGCACTTTTCCAAACTCACCACATGAAGTCATTTTTTGGCTCTCAAACATCATCCTAATTAAAGTCGCTACTTCTCTGATAAGAACTGATACTGTAGACAACTTTTCTAATTTAAATAAAATGCTAGCCTCGGCTGCCAAGTTTTCATTAATTTCTATGATATAAGGAAGAAAGATAATTTTGCTCATTATAAAAAGGCCTTGGATTCAAAACTGTTGACGACAAGTAAATCTCTCTTTGACTGCCAAAAATAACTTTCCAGGTCTAGCACCTCTTATATTCAAACCTAACAGTTAATGTTTTTATTGCAGTAAAACCATTATATAAACTAAACATTTATATTCTTTAATTTAATTGATATTGTAATGTCTAAAATAATTTTTATTTAGTTGGAGACAGAAACTGAATTAATTCTTAAACAACTGTGTTTTAACAGTTTTACTTTAAATGGCATTATAAGATGTATTTCAAATTCAATTACTCCAGTATAACAGTCACTCCATTGATCTGTTATGAAGTCTTTTAAGTTTTTAGTGGAAGGTCCAGTTATTTACATCTAATTACAAGCCACTGTTAACACATTAGAATGTAATAGTTTTATAGTGACTGAACTAAGGCTGACCTTTTTCTCTGTTCATACAAAATCCAATTGAAACAGGTTTTAAGACAACCTCTCCTTTTGCCAATTTTCAGTGTTGATTAATATGAGACACTACCATAAGCATTTTCTAATACTCATTATTTTAAACCAATTTCTGGCTTAATTCAGTAAACTGTCCTACGCTATATGCCCCCATGTCTTCTTGCTAGATTCTAATTAATTTATGTTCTACATAAAAAAAAATTATTTTACTATAAACGCCTATCTTCTTTTATCCGAAAAGTATTTCATTCGTTAATATTAATGAGATTGCTATAGAGAGGATCTTGGCTTTTAAATTGCTGAACAGCAAAAAATCCCTGCTACATCGGCCAAAACCAATGAGTAGGAATGCAACAATTAATTGATGCATTGATTATTGATCATCTGTCCTTTCTGATCTTTGATTACATTTTGGTGAACTGATGCATCAAATTAGTACCAAGTTTTAAGTCTCCTGTTGCCAGTTTGCATTAAAACCTTGAGTGTGAGTACGCTGCTTCTAGTGCTAGTAGGGTAGATTTGCACGTTTCTAGGATACACACTTCAAGCCTGCTTTGCGCGTTGGATAAGACAAATCATAAGCAGGCCAAGTATTCACTTTTTTTTTATTTAAAAAGTAGAGCGACACATTTTTTTACTTCTGTTAAAATATAGTATTTTTATTATTATTACAATGTTAATCTGATGCAGAAAAACAACTTTTTTTCTCAGTTGGTAAACGTAAGTCCTTTGTACTTATTTTTTTTGTAATCGGAAGTGTTCTAATTTGAATGCAAGTTGGGCCTTTTTGTTTAGCTATTATGCACAACAGTATTTGTAGTTATCGTTAATAAATGCCTATACGATAATCGAATACGAAATTAGGTTGCCGATTGCACCTTTACCAATGAGTCATCTCCAACACTACTTTTACTACAGGCAGGAAAGGACAAGGTTACAAATCGGTTCACTGTATACGTAAAGTTACAGTTTATACTTTAAATGATTTTATAACATGTAGTTCTAATTCAGACACTTCAATATAGCAATCTCTTAGAAATTGTAATCGTATACACAGAAGGCAAGAGATTAATTTTTAATTAGGCACTTGCTTAGCCGCAAATGCAACCTTGAATACTAAAACTTAGGACTGCTCATACATTTGTTTATATTAGCTTTATTATTTAAACATTATTCTTTTTTCTTACTATAATTAAACCTAGTTTGATTGCTTCTGGCATATTAACTCTGTTCCATATAGTCTGCCATTCTGATCTCGCTGGATCAGAATGTTTTAAGGCTTTTGCCTGACCTTTTGACACCAGGACCAATCTTTTTCAACCTTACTCAGACTTATTCAAAATGATACAAAATACAGGATCCTACAGCATTACAGTTAGCAATGCATCCAATGTAATAAGTCAGCTGTTTCCAGCAAGATTCTAATTCTCCCACGGGCAGTTTGGACACTACAAAAAAATTAATAATTATATATAGGCTAGGTAGTTGTTAGTTTTAGTTGGTTTTATTCTCTTTAATAAGGACGTTAGTAGGTTTGTGTTGCTGTGGGGCCATGAACGGGTTTAAGTTCAACAACAACTCTAAATAAAATGTTACTGCTGTTAAGCACTGGTAATTATCTGAAGCAGTGGTACTACAAAATAACAGAATCCTGTTTTTACTTTTAGAAATGTTTTTTTCATAAAAAAGTGTTGTTCTTTATTAATTCATTTATTTTCAGCTTTCATATTGAAGCTTGTTGTGTACAACCCATTCAAGGAAACCAAGGAGGAATTTACTTAAGACTTTTTTCAAGTCAAGTAAGCTTATTTGTGTATAAATAATGACAATAACAGGAGCGTCTATAATACTCTAAGGACCAGTATAGGAAATTGTATTGTTATTATTCTGCTTGTTAAACTTGCATTGTCCGTGGAATTTTTTTTTTTTTAAGTTCCTCTCTGCATACTGTAGATGTATATGTTTTAGCTTACTTAGTATTAATGTTTGAGTTTGAATTAAACTTCTCACGCTATCCACCTAAACAGCTGACAGCCACTTGAAAGAATCCAGTTTAGGAGAAAATGCTTTATTTGCATAGCATGAAGATTGGCTGTCACTGTGGAAGTAGAGCAAAAATTAAAGACTGATGAAGCAGGATTGCTAAGTAATGCAATTCCCCATCTCATTAAAAACTGGGTATAATCCAGAGATTTTTATCTGCTGAGGGCTGTGTTCTGCCAACAGGCTGCATATCTCAGTAAACAATTACCTTGCAGAGCATAGCTAAATAATGTTTTGAAGGCTGATATGCAAATAGATGCTGCAGTTAATCAAAACAAAGGCAGAGCATATTGCATTTGTTTTTCACAGTAACGCACAGCTATAACAGTGGCTCGGCTTTTGTATTAATTCTTAATGTACAGCTATTTATTTATTCTTTTCTGTTTGGACTTCTGCTTTAAGTTCCATTTGGGCACCCTGTGTTCTACAGATGCGTTAGAAGAAGCCACACTTAATTTGGCATGATAAACGGTCTAGCTCATGTGGTGGGTAGAAATCAATAAGTTTGTACTTGTAGATGGATAAAGACCTTGGTTGTATTTGAGCTTCAGGAGCTAGAGTCAACAAGTGCAAGTCATCTACAAAATTATCATTCATCATAGCACTCAGTCAAATACCTGCTCTGCTTGGATGGCAGCCCATTTTGTTCAAAAACTAGTTTCTAATAACATTTTAAAGTCTTCTGTTTATACAGTCTTAGTAAATAAAATCACCATATTTTTTTTTTCCTGAGGGCAGAGATAGTGAAGGGTTTTTTTGGAGGGCTTTTTTGCGTATGGTTTTCTCTCACTATGCATCGTAAACGCTATGCACAGCTATGCATTGTAAAAGTGCTGAATAGGCAGCATTTATTATTATTATTATTATTATTATTATTATTATTATTATTATTATTATTATTATTATTATTATTTTCTTAGCTCTTACTGCTCAAACTTTATTCTTAGTAGAAATAACAGTGCTTTCAATTCACACACATTGTAAAGTGCTGGAATCATTATTGTCATATGTAGTTATATAGGGTGATCATGAACCGAGCACCATTGAAAAACAGTAAATCCAGACAGGAACTCATGCTGTGTTGCTGAAAGTGGGACATAGTGTTCATGTATGCAAGTGTAACAGGGGAGATCTGGGCTGACTGTTTGATGTATGCAAGGTGCTGCAGGAAGAGGGCAGCAGCCCTGTGGGATCCGTCTGTCAGTCATGGCAGTGACACAGATAGGTGGGGAAAAGGGTGTGTGGGCTTTCCTCTCTCTCTGAGTGGCTGGGAGGCGGGCTTTGGGGGGGGGGGGGGATTGCTGGGCCTATAAAAAAATGCTCTGTTGTTCCATCAGCTCTGCCCCTCTAAAATGAGAAAAACAAGCCAGGTGAAGTGATGCTGTTGGACCGAACGTCGCTGAAGAGGAATGAGACCAAGACAAAAATACAGAACAGAGCCAAAATCATTTATTTTAGAAACAGGGCGAAAACTTGGACAGAATCCTGAACTGTGTCCTAGTTCAGGTTGATGGAACAAGTGAACATAGGATGGAGACCCGGGCCGTGCGGATAGTGATGGTGGGGGTAACGCTGCCCAGCTTTGTAGTTTTGTTACTGTGTTCTATTTTCCCTTTTTCTTTCACCTGTTTTCATTATTCTTCTGAGCACCTGTGAGTGCGCCCACATTGAACAGTTTACCAAAACTGGTATTCCTATGGTCCTGTCTACCACTGCTGGTATTCAGGCCATGGACAACAGCGCCCTCTGCAGGCTAAAATAAATAATTGAAAAAGAAAATAAATAAATAAATAAATAAATAAATAAATAAAATTTGGCACCTGTGCAGTGTTTTTCAAGTAACACTTTTCTGCCTCCCATGTCAGTCAATACCCACACCCTTCCACACATGGTGTCATCATGGGATTCATTGGCATTACCCATACAAAGCAGTGCACCAAAAGAAGTAACAGATATGGATGCCACCCAGTTTGCAGCCATGCTGGATCTCCTACACCAGACCTTAACTGCTGTGATGCAGGGAGCTGCAAGGCCAGCAGGACCAGATCCCAGGTTGCAGAGGCCAACCAAGACGACAGCAGAGAATCGACCTGAAGCCTATCTGGAAGTGTTTGACTCAATGGTGACCTCTGCTGGTTGGGCCCAGGCTCAATGAGCTACCTACCTCTGTATGATGGATTACCCCACGCTGAAAGCGGCCATCCTTAATCGCGTGGGGGCCACGGCGGAGGGATATTGGCGAAAGTTTCGGGAGGAGTGTTTCTCGGTGGAGAAGCATCACAGAACCATCGCACATTGGCTGAAGGATTACGCCATGGGCTGGCTGAACCCGGATCCGAACATCAAATCCTGGTGGAGGTGATCGTAGTTGAGCGGTTTCTGGAGTGCTTGGCACCGGGACCTCGGTTATGGGTACAGCGGCAGTCATCTGCCACTCTGGACCAGGCGGTCTAGTTGGCAGTGCAGTACCAGGCAGTGGAACCAATGCCAGCTAGACTGCCTGGAAAGAGTATGATTTCCTGATCACCCCCTCTGCTGGCCCTGGAGAGGGCGAAGGGACTTGGGGAAAGGGGTAGAGAGGTTTTGGACTGGGAGTGGCAGCGGGAGCTCCTGGCCCAGGAACTGGGGCAAGGTGGGATTACCCACAGGCTGCTGCGGTGTCCGACCGGGGTCTCGTGTGGCCACCTTATCATCGAGCCTCTTTGATGGCTCTGGTATTTCCACCTCTTGCTGAAGCTCCTGGGCAAGAAACTAGTCCACCAAGGTGGCCCACATCGTTCGGATTGCCCCGTGATGGATTGTGACCTCAGCCAACCAGGTAAGCATTTTCAGTTACTTCAGTCACTTCAGTAGATGGATTTTGTTATTCTTGTGTCAGTGGATGGTACAAAAACCCCAGGCTCTCTTGGATTCAGGCTGTGGTCAGTCCCTAATACAGGAGAGGCTAATCTCATTGGGGCATAAACAAATATTGGGACGGGTGCATAGTAAATATATTCATGGTGATGTCCACTCATCCCAAGGTTAGTATAAATGTACAAATTGACCAGCAGGTTACACAAGTACAGGTAGGGTTGTGTCTTCGATTGCCAGTACCAGTAGTTCTGGGATGGGACTGTGAGCAGTTCAAAGATTGGTTAGCTGCCCTGACAGCCCCGTCCTCCCTATTGGCTAAGAAAGAGGAAGTAATTGGTGAGATCTTCCCCTTTCGTGACCCAGAGTGGTATTGTCACAAATTTAAACCTGGTAAAACTAAATGGGAGCTCCGGGCCACTAAGAATGAGGGCTGACAATGGAGGGGGTCCGAGAAGTTTCAGGTGGGGGAGATTGGTGAAGAGTCGGGTGAGGAGGCCACAGAGCCAGCACAAGAGTTTGGTTCGGCTGCCTCCACTCAGGACCTGATCCAGAGCTAGAAGCCATGGGAGCTGATTTTTTAGCTTGCTCTCGTGACTTCCAACTCAAGCAAGGGCATGACAATGCACTGGGCAGGCTCTTTGACCAAGCAGCTGTGGTTAATGGTCGGGTGGTTGAGCCTAGACGCGTTACCACAAGAACATGTTGTGCAGATTTACTGATAATGATGTGTGTTACTGGGACCAGCTGATTCCTCCTCTTCTCTTTGCAATCAGAGAGGTGCCTCAGCCTTCTACAGAGTTTTCACTATTTGAGTTGTTGTATGGGCAGAGACCTTGGGGTGTGCCTGATTTGATTAGAGAAATGTGGGCGGAACAGCAGGATAATTTGACTAATACTGTCTGGTATGTGTGTACCTGCACAAATGTGTTGAGTCTGTTGGATAATGGGCGGATGACAATTTGCAGCAGGCTCAGCACAGACAGGAGACCCAGTACAGCAGAGGAGCTTGGTTATGCGCATTTCAGCTGGGGGATAAGGTGCTTCTATTACTATTACTACTTTTACTACTAGTTCCGAGTTGAAACTTCTGGCTAAGTGGTAAGGACCTTTTGAGGTTACACGCCAGATTGGGATGGTGGATTATGAGATCTTCCAGCCAGAGCGATGGAGAGTAAAGCACATTTAACATGTTAACCTTTTGAAGCCCTGGTTACAACAGGTGGTGAGGGTAGTGGTGCAGGCAGATGATGTCCCAGACCTGGGACCAGATCTTTCTGTGTTAGTGAAAAAAGGGTAGGTACAGATTGCAGATAATCTGACGCCAACACAGAAATGTCAGGCTCAGGCGACGAAATTTCTTTTCTCCCGTCCTGGGAAAGACTTGAGTGGCCCATCATCACATTGAAGTTGAGCCGGGGGGGATTGCTCATGCACATCCCACAGCCTCCCAGCTTCACTACTACTACTCTACTCCTGCCCTTTCGCCATGGCGGTCCCACTCGCTCTCTGATACCGCTCTTTCCGAAACTGCTTCCCTGATACTGCTTCAACACGGCAGCCCAGCTATGCCATTCCGCCACTGCGGTCCCGCTGCTCCACTACTCGCTAACACAGCTGCCCTGCTTAGTATCCTGGAACCACGACTTTTATAGGGGGAGCAACAATAGTTAATAGCCCGATTTAATTCAGACGAGTGTTATGCCGGCAGTGTCCATAACCCTTTACATCCCCGTGACAATGACAAACAATACGCAAGGAAGAGGAAAACAAACAAAATGAAAATGCCACTCCAAAGAGTGAGTTGCTTCTCCCTCATACAAGAAAGGGGTAAATAAACAAGTAACTAAACCAATTGTGTTTCAACAAAAAAAACTAAAATCTATGTTAAAACAAAAATGTATTTTTGTTTCCAGACTAAATATGGTTTATCTCAGCGCATCTCTCCTGGAGGTTGTGACAATGAAGAGCTAGGATTATTTAAGTGCCCAATAGATGAATGTAATTGGTACAGTATTAGAAAATCCATCAAAAATGTACAACAGATTCAAGTTTTTTTTTTTTTTTTTTTTTTCATAAATGCATTGGTTAATTTAAAATGATATAATTGCAACTTGAACTAAGAACCCATCAATGAATGGAGTGTGCATATAAATATATGTTAATATAATGACAAACTTCCATTTTTTATATCACTCAAACAGTGATCTTACATATAAGTTTTTTATTTTGCGGGTTGTACAATGACAATCATGGGTCTGCAGGTTTAATGTCAGTTTGTGGGTCACTGAAACCAGTAGTGATGTAAATTTCATGAATTATGTAATTGCAAGGGATAGGTTTGTGGCAAGAAATCCCAGCCTGCTTTTTTAAAATATATGTTAAAAACATTACATCTGTACACCCCCTTTTTTGTTTTTTGCGATAATAAAGCTTTGTTCATCAAAGGTTGTCTATGTATTGAGACAGAACGTGTAGTTCCTAGTTATGCTGTGGTTACATTGAGTTCGTAATAACATGGGGATGTTCAGAGGAAGTCAACTATTAAGAGCTTGCCCTGTGTCAGTGTCTCGTAAATTAACCACATTATCCGCTGAGGTGCAGATCTGTATTTCTGCCGTCAATTAGCCCTTATCACACTGTAATTTCCAGGAAACAATGATTTGAGGTGCAGGGCGTTTAGGGAGTTCCCTAACAAGTCATCATTATTAGACAGTATTTATAAAACAACGTTTACGTTTAAAAATTAAATGTTACTGTACATGGTGATGGTCTATTCAGAAACCTGATGTGTATATCTGTGTGTCAATCACAGTATCTAGGCATGTTTTCGTTTTGTTCAGTCAGCACTGATTCTGATCTGCTGACAGCATAGTGTGTGTGTTTTTTTAACATGTAATACATCTGAATGCAATATCCGCTGTATATATCAGCTGACATTGTCTCTTTTCAAATGGAAACAACAAAATGGTCTGCTGTATAATTAAATGTTGTTTATTGGTCAAAAATAAGTTTCTTTGGTCTGAATTAAATGATTCTGTGTTGTGTATGATACGTCAGTTCTAAACATATAAAATGCATACTAACATATCAGATAAGACCCCACGTATAATTCAGAGCATTCCACAAATGTAACACTTAAGGATATGTTGTAGATATATACATATATTACAAGTTACAGTAATCCATAGCATATATACCCTGACCATTTATCCATCATGACAAGGAAGATTAGTTCAGAGATTGTAGATCCTACCAAAGTTTTCGTACATTGTGTTGTATGTGCTCCGTGCACTGCCATTGCAGGTAGTGTCACGTGAGTTGTTCATTGTGTTGATATGTAAATAAATCCTGTTTGTCTGTGGAGCGTATCTCTAGATCCCAATAGCAGCTAGAATGAAGAGAAAGGGGCTATTAAAACAAGGAGGGTCCATAAGATGCAAAACAGAAATGACATCTATCTATTTGAAAGTCATAATCATGGAAAATAGCAATCCTAACATGTTCTTCACTTGTCCCAAAAGCAAAACAGCCTCACAGGTTCCAGCAGTTTCAGTAGACCAGTGGTGACGTCAGACTGTAGTGTTCTATAAATAAACAAATACAAACCTCTGCTAAGCAACCTGAGTCAAAGAACAGAACATTAACAAACAATCAGTTCCCAAACAAAAGGTTGAACATTTATCTTTGCGAGGGGGAGGTATCTTCCCTCTTCCCCTCTAAATGCTTAACCCACCTGGAACAGTAGATCCCGTTAGCCGTCAGTATCCAACCCGGGATTCTCTCTCTCTGTAGTAGCTGTAGTATCGTAGTCAGTTATGCAATGGATTACTGTATGTTATAAATAGAAGTTTTAGCTTTTTATTTGTTTATAATATATAGGACAACTGTTAAAATGGTTGATTTTAGGCAGTTACAGGTATCTTTCTTGTGCTTTTGTTTTCTTGTTCTCCAATGACTGATTCACTGGCTCTAGAATGGGAATTTCAAAATGGACAGCAGCCACCACTGCTCACAATTTGAAAGATGCACTGAGAATTCTAAAAAAACGCATTGGGAAAGTAATAATCACTCCCTATGACAACACATTGAGGATCTACATATTACTTTTTGACGTATCATTGAGTAAGTTTTACTTCTTCATTTGGACTGGGACTCAAATACAAGACTTTGTGGCCAAGTGCCCAGCCCTGTTAGTATTTATGTGTTATGTGTTGTGAGTGGAGTGTTAATGTTAGTGTATAGGTATTGGTGCACAGGATATAAATGGGTCTGTGTAACACAAGTGATTTAAAATATATAGCTAGATTTAGGCACAGAGAATGCACAATTCCTTCATGTGCAGATAAAGTACCGTATAACTTCAATTTGGTGCCGCCCTCTAATTAAAGACGTCCTCGTATTGACGCCGCAGTCATATATCAGCTTTATAATAGAGGCCGCTCTCGAATAAACACCACTATCAATGAAGAAACATTAAGGTATTTTTTTCTCCACCCTACTAAAAACTTCCCGTACTCAATCCCTACAAATAAAAACCTTGTGCTTACTATCTATGATTACTATCTATGATAGATAGATGAAAGAGTGGGTGCATTAAGTAAGTGAGCCGCTCAGAGTAAGAACGCTCAGAAAGCACAGTGAGCTTATTTAAATGACTTAACGCTCTGCTCCACGAGAGTAGTGAGTGACATTTAAAAATGGAGAATAATAATTATTTGCTTGTTTGTGTTTGTGAGGTGATGGTAGATGAAATGGCCGTGTGTGAAGTTATTGTCCCCTGCTGTACCTCACTGAGTTCGATGCTCTGTTTGGACTGAACCTCATATCTGACTGTGTTTAATACCGACAATACTGACATTAATAATGAAAATTATGAATCATTTTAATACTACAAGCCTAATAATAATAATAATAATAATAATAATAATAATAATAATAATAATAATAATAATACATTAATAACCGTAAAACAGCTCTACATTTTTTAAAAATTAAATTAAATTATACAAATTCTTAAACAACAATTTTTACCATCTTATTTAGCCAATTAATGCATAACTTGATAAGTTGAAACCAGTTTATTGTTCTTGACAAACGTATTGCCAATCCTGCCTGTCATCTCCCCTTGTTTCCTGCAGGTGGCCATTCCGTTCGCTCACTGTGATCACTGATGAGAAATCCTCAGGAGCTGTCTGAGCAGCTCAGCAGGAGCGGAACTGAACAAGTCGTTAAGTTGATTCTTTTACTGAGCCACTCTGAGCTGCTCACTTACTTAACGCATCCAGTGTGTTTCTGCAGATCAGAGCCTCTCACGCGCCACTTCTAAAATGCCTTAAATCACATAAGAAAATATTGCAGCATTTGTAAAGCATAGTATTATTAATAAAGGCCACCCTTGTATAATCACCGCCCTCGTTTAAGGGCCGCAGTTTTTTTGATCAATTTAAAATAAATGTCGCGGCACCAAATCAAAGTAATACGGTATGTAATAATATGTGAGCATGGGGAATGCACAAATAAGTTCACATGCTGGAGTTCAAGTAAATAATGAATTAGTAATTGAATCACAAGACAGCTGTATAAATAGTTGCACAATTCACTAACTCGGGATTGGGTGTTCAGTGAGTAGTGAACAGGAGAGAGAGGAGGAGTAAAATAAATAATAATAATAATAATAATAATAATAATAATTGCATGCTGGTAGGACCAGCACTATACTGGTTTATTTTGACTCACCGTGTTTGTTTGTCTGTTTGTCCTCTTTTTGTTTAGTGTTAGTCCATTTTGTTTGTCTATTTATTTTATTAAACTGCGCAACAGAGCAGTTCACATTTCACCTCACAGTACTGTGTGTTTCTTCCGGATCTGACGTCAGCACTTGTCACAGATTTATACTTATATTGTAATATTGTTTTTCATACTCAAGTACATAGCTAATAATTACAAACAAAATAAGTCATGTGTGCACTTTGATTTGTATTTTAAGTAATTGACAGCCTCATGTTGGGATACATATTTAATTTAAAATAAACTTCAGCATGACATTTTAAATGACTTTTAAACAGAAGTTTTGTTTCACCATGATATTACCACAAGCTTAAGATGTGACACGGAGATCTTATCAGGGATACAAAGATAAACAAAATGATACTGTAGTTTAAGAAGCACTTAACAGTAGTGCCTGCGAACGATAATATAAACACACACACACACCCACCCCCTTATTAACCTTAACTAACAAACATATTTTAATAATTGTATAATTCATAAACATATGTAATCCTCAGCAATGTTATTTGGGATTGTCAACACAGTAAGTCAAGCAGACAAACATTTTGGCCAATAGCTTTGTTAGTTTCGTAATGAAGGCATTAGCCAAAATTCAATAATGTTTGCCTAATAACACGATCATAAATACCATAATGGATCTTGGGTTGGTTTGTTTGGCTGCTCTTAAATTTAAAAATGCATTTTTCTGTCACAAGTGACAAAATACTATAATTCAGATCCCTTAGTGGTGCAAATATGGATAAATCAATTAGCAATATATCAGTGATGAATACACAGAAGAAGAGTGAGGTTTACATTGCATGAGTTTTTGATTTCATGATGTTGCCAAGTCCTTCGACTCTTTAAATATGCACTTGTACATGTTGTCCAGGTTTTGGTTCATTTTTGTATTCATACATCCTTCTTCTCAGTTCCTTGCCTGCTGCACTTATGGATATTCATCATTCTGTACTTTACTCTTCTGTGTTGTACCACACAATGATTTCTAATCACGTTACCTCTTCTTTTTGACCATTTGAAATTGTTCCAGTAGGTACAGCCTTTATTCATAGGTGCAGCTTGTTCATTACATTGCACTGTTTGGGTAAGTATTAATGGAAGCCTTTCAGAAGTCTTCATTTTCTCTTAGTTTTCTCTTTTATTCACATGTCAAATTCAACCTCACGTAGACCGATTAATAGTGTTTGGGACATTTTTGCGATCCATGTGTAACAATGGTCTTTGAGTTTCCAGTTACAGCTCTGGGACACACTGCTCAGTAGTTACACTGTATAACTTTTCTTTTAAGTGTTTTCAGAATGTAGCCACACTATAGAACAGTTTGCTATATTTTCACACTCTATGCTATTGATATGTTCATATTTTTATGATCAACAGCCATTTACAGCATATTCACATTCTGTGAACTGTTATTGGCTACAGAAGTGTATCAGGATATAAAACCAATTTAGCCAAAGCAAAATAAACATTTAAAAAGACAACTCCTAGCCACCTAGCCTCTGTAGGATTGATTGCATTGAAATAGCATGACACTAGATTACATCTATGTTTATCCTAATATATGTGTACTCCTTCTTCTTTAAAGTATGATTTAAACTACTCAGATAATCAGAGTTTTAATTTGCAGTCATATTCAATGTTGCTGGTCTACAGTGACTCATATAACTGGGTCATCTTGACATTGGATGAATATGTAAGGAATACAGATGTAACAGGATTTAGTTGTATAATGTACAATAAAGAAATACAGATAAAAATGTCTGGAACACCCTGTGGATTTTGTATTTGTCATCTCTGTTGAGTGTTTGCAGATTATAAAGGAATGTAAGTCTTTTGAGAGAGTATTTGAATGGTGTACCTACTGAGTGAATACAAATTGCAAGATGTGCAATGGATTTAAACATTTGCAAAAAAATAGAAATAATTACATGCTATGGCAGCATGACAAGCCTAGAGTTCCATTTAAAGTCATGGTAGTTGGTTTTCCTGTAACGGTTCAAAGTAAACAGTCCAAATAGATCATGTAGGTGACTAAATCCTATTGAGGTTGATTTGAGAGGATGTTGCTTCAGAAATAATTATACATGTTTTCCACAGGACTAAAAGCTTCATGCTTATTAGTGTAAGTTTGTGTGTTACAAGTATTCCCATAGGATACATCAGGTAAAAAGCAACATTTTCAGAGGGTTCTATAATACCAGGGGTATTCATACTAATATATTATTTTGACCACAATTCACATTCACTTCAAATTTGGATTGGAGTAAAATGAAAACTTGACCAGTCGCTTATACCCCAGCCATATACCCTGTCAACACCTGTTGAAACCAATAAAAAAAACATTTGAACATGATTCTTTTTTCTGTTTATCAGTACCTCTGACATACAAAAAATACCCCTACATATAAATACCACTTTTCTTTTTCTAGAGGGCACCTTCAGTGTGTATTACAAGCAGATATATCTGAACATTACAAAGAAATTCCATTCTGACAGGCTACAGATTCAAGAAATGGAGAGTGTCGTGACATTATTAAAATTCAAAGCAAATAAACTGCAAAAAAAAGCTTTTATGACAGTTGACAAACCCTTAAATATTGCTAAGGGCAAATTGGATGTTTTCTTTGATATTGAGAAATGTTCAATGTCTGTTTTTATTAAGAACTCATGAGAAGATAGAAATGGGATATTCTTTTGGCCACCACACCAGGTGCATCAATTCGGCATTATATTGGACATGCTATTTCAAATTCTGACAGTGCACTTTTTCCAATTCAGTACTTCATTGTGTCCTACTTGCTGCCTCAATAATGTCTAACACTGTATGTAGTATTGCATTTTGCTTAAGTTCACACAATTTATTATTGACTCTGTTGTCATTTTAAAAGTCAATCTTAACATGGAATATATTTGATCCTGTGCACATTAACCTCACACAGTATTGAGAACAAGCAATACCGGTACATTGAAAAGTTGCAAGAAATCGTTTTAAATGCAATTTAGTTCATACACGACACGACAGCTGCATATATACACAGGAAAATGGAAAATTTCCAGGAGCTTTGATATTTTTTACAGTTAGGCTTCCAAACAATCGCTTGCTGTTATGCACGTCTATGTCTGCAGTGTGAAAAGTAGCAGTTTGAAGTGCATGCAGTACAATGGTTAGTAACAAAAGGTGATGACACTAACAGCACTGAAGAACACTTGTCAGGCAGATTCTAAATGAGTAATTAGGTACTGACTTGACTCAAACCGCACTGAAAACCCCTTACACGCTAGCTTACTTCCTGTCCCCTATCGATAACTCTGAAAACCAGAGCGTACAAAATGCAGACCACCTTGTTTTTAAACTAGGCTTATTTAGGTGTAACAACCCCTACTTTAGTATAATGCAAATTAAAATCGTTGTTAAACATCTAGTCTACGAGAAAGCTGTGCAATCATAATTCACAGATTCTATTTTTATTTCTACCGACTACAAGAGTCTTGCTAAGCCGGCCTTAAAATGTCTTTCTTATTTTTATCTATGTATGTTTACTTCTTTTAAACAATTTAAACATTAGTTAATATCCCTTGCAATAGAGGCAGTTTTTTTTATTTTTTTTATTTGCCAGTCTGTATGTACTACACAACTGAATCTTGCACCCCACTGATCTGTGTGGATTTTCCTAAGTGCAAGTTTGTGTGACTGGTTGTGAAAGTGTGCTATTTGACACAAAAAAATATTCTACTTACTATAGATATAGGTCATGAAAAGTGTCACCTACTTTTGTGACACAAACTTGATGTGCTATTGAAGAATGTTTTCAACCACTTGTTTTTGACAATAACATTGAGGCACTGTGTCATTTCCTGTTTTAATTTTAATTGGAGGCTTGGTGGTCCAGTCTTTAAAGAAAGGGGCTTGTTACCAGGAGGTTCCAAGTTCAGTCCCTGCTCCCTGTGAGTGATCCTAAGCAAGTAATTTATCTCCTTGTGCTCCATCCTCCAGATGAGATGTAAAACAGAGGTCCTATTGTGAGTGACTCTGCTGCAGCAGTTGTGATGTATGGTTCACCCCCTAGTCTCTTATAAATGATTAATTCATGAATAATTTAATTTGGGCAATGAATAATAATAAACCTTATGTTTACCTTTTTTGTTTGATTAAATTTATATCCATAATACTTGTTTTGTTTGTTTGTTTGTTTGTTTTAAATGTGTATGCATGTTTGAAATGCAGGTTGACATTTTTTACTAGATGAATCAACAACCTGGAGCTATATATATATATATATATATAAATAATTAAGCTGAAAATTGCCAATTTAAATGGGACACCCGGGACTAGCCCATAACAGCTAAGCAATCAAATTACCTTTTTCAATGGGCCTTCAGAAGACCCAGCTCAAACAAGAAACTCCAGCATTTAGTTCACACGATATCAATAAAACATTGCCCCTGTGTATATTGGTAGGCCATGCAGCCCCTGCAATAAATATCATCAAAAACAGAATAATTTGGGGGCACTTATGGCTGTTTTATTTAATATGTTCTGCACCTTGCTGTACAGACACTTGCAATCTGATTTCATATTCATTTATTTATGATGATCGTTGATAACCATTTGGCTCCACTATCCTTTCACAGCTTTTTATTATTAATCCAGCTGTCAATGTAAAACATATGAAGGTAAATCGTACAGTCTGCAATATAGATGGGACTTTTTTATCTTAGTGCAGATTCTGTAAATGTCACAGTTTCCTGATTCAGGAAGTTATCATGTGGGTGGAGACCACAAAACAACCAATTAGCTTTAAAAGTGAGGTGCTTTTATTCTCTGATACACAATTTCAACCCATTGTTAAGAAACTGAGGTCTATTACGCATTAATGAAAAGAATATGGAAATAATGGTGTTTCTTTTTCCTCAGCTGAATTTTTCTGCACAGAAAGAGGAACCTTACTTCAAAATGCTCAGTCCTTCTGATTGTCCGGTGATAAAGAAAGAAAATAAAACAAGGTATGCTTAATGTTTTACCTTTTAATGAAGTAACACTTGTGAAAGCAATAACAAGATCAGAAAAAAACCTCTACCATAAAATACGTTTATTTTCTGAAAATCAATGTAGCCCTGTTGATATAACACTGGCAAATTTGATTGATAAAGCTTAGTGTTGACAACTTACAGCATGAGTTCCATGTTATGATTATAAATGTTTACAAAATATGTAAAGTGAAAAGTTAAATAATGATTTAAATAAGCATAACGAGCCTGCTGTTCTGTGCTACTTCAAGCAAATACACAAGGGAGTTTGTTTTTTTACACAGCAATGACTATAAATGTTTTCAATTTAATAATGTGCTGTGAATGTATTGTAATACACTTATTATTTTTAATTTGTGTACATCACAATGTTGCATGTGGCTCTTAAAGTATGTGCTATCTATTGTCTAAAAGTGTGATCAATAGTTGTTCCCAATCGTGTAAGCTTAAATTATCAACAATATTAATAATATTATTATCAATTTAGCAGATGCTTTTATCCAAAGCAACTTACATAGACTTGAGGGTGAACTATGCATCAACAACCGCTGCTGCAGAGTCACTTACAATAGGGCCTCGGTTTGACATCTCATCTGAAGGATAGTAATTTTACAGGTTTGTGGGTTAACAAACTGACAGGGGGCGACTTTGACTGTGCACTTGTAAGTTCTTGAGCAGGGTCTGAAACAGTAACCACAAGGTTTTGCAGTTCTCTCCAGCACTGTAGCTGCACATATTCACCCACGTATTGTATTCTAACCATAATTACTGGCAAAAATGTTTTCCAGTTTGATAGTTTGATGCTTTAACAAATACAGTTTAGGGCTTTTATTTACACACATTGTATAAATAATGTTTTGAATAGCTAAATAATTACAGTCAGTATTTGTGGCTGTCGTTAAAGAAGCTAATAAAGTTTCATGAATATCAATTATCTAATTTAGCAAAAAACATTTGTTAAATAACTCTTGAGTTGAAACTTTCAGAAGGGCCCATATAGTCCAGTTGGGAGTTCAATTCTAGTCTGTATCAACATTCTATTGGTTGTACAAAAGTTGAATTCAAAGACAGTTTCTGATGGGAATAGAATGGGCTACTACTGCTAGTATGGAATCAGTCAAATATATATTGTTTTGGCAGCTTTTGTGACATAAAATCGTTGATGATAATGGAGTCTAATAGCCTTTTACTTGTTCAGTATTCAGTTTAATTAATGCATCTTGATAAGGTTTGTGTTGGGTAATCATGCTGTTCCATTTGTGGGAGTAAGACATTACCTTGGTTAGCTATGTTGTGTGGGGAAGAATGCTGATGAGCTCAGATTTTTTTTTTTTTTTTAGTCTTCATGACCTTAACACAGTAAAAGGGTGGAAAACTTCAGGATTTTTTTTTTTTTTTTATGTTGTAGGGTAAAGGAAAGAGAGAAGAAGAACAGATTGAGCCTTCTACTGCTGAAATCAGGATCTCATGAAAATGTCAACCCACAATCCATGAAAAGCCCAAAGACTGCAAGGTGAGCATTTCTGAAACAAAGCTGAAGGAAAACCCCCTTGGCATTACAGATTTGTGTTTCTTACCTTTGAGATACAAAAGTAGACATTACAGATACAGCACGTACTGAGTCGTAGTGTATCACTGAAATATGAACTGTTTGCTTTCCAATGGTACATTGGTACATAGGACAGATCTTCCATTTATTTTGTGTTACCTTATATCAGGGCTTCTCAAACTCTGTCCTGGGACACCCTGTGGCTGCAGGTTTTCATTCCAACCGAGATCTCAGTTACTTAACTAGACCCTTAATTGAAGTGATAATTTGCTTAATTAGACATTTTTACTTGTTTTCAGGTCTTAAACAGTTGCAGTTCAAGTTACTTATCAAATGTTACAACTAACTTGAAATATGCAACTGTTCAAGAGCTGAAAATAAGTAAAAATGTCTATTTAAGCAAATTATCTGTTCAATTAAGGGTCTAGTTAAGTGATTGAGAGTTCAATTGGAATGAAAACCAGCAGCCACAGGGGGTCCGCAGGACCAAGTTTGAGAAACCCTGCCTTATATGATAGTACTTTGTATTTATAATGTTCTCATTTTGTGCTTTGATGAAACATACAGTATGATACATTTCCCGTTCTTTCCTTGGTTTTGAGTATTCCCAGTTTATATTAAAATAGTTTATGCTGTGTCAAAATGCAAATACATTGTGACTTGTTTACTTATGTCAACCAATTACATTTCTTATGTGCAGCATCTCCCCTGAAGAGGCTTTGAAGTGGAGTGACTCTTTTGAGAAACTGCTTGCTAATAAAGGTGAGTTTATTTTTATTACTACTTAATACTTCTGCTTTACACAAGGTAGTGTATGAAGTTTCCCAAGACATACATTTTAATTGTTTATAATGATCCCAATTAAAGATTCATGGGTGTTTGCTTCAGCTTTAGAAAACACCAAAATTACCTCCATTAATAATTGGTTTAAAACTTAAAATTATGTTATGAGACACATGTGAATAATCCATCCACTGCTCTCTGTACATATCTTTTACAAACACTATAGTTTCAGTTTGGCCATAAAAAGTTGATACAGTCCAATGGATCCAAAGTCATATTTCTGTTCAGATTCGTGTCATTACATCTCATACTGATTTCAGCCTATGCTCAACAAAAGTCAAAAAAAAGTTATAAAAGATTAACAGAAATAAGTAATGTGGGCCCTCAATGTGATTCCACCCACCCTAAAATAAATATAGCTCTGTTACTACCAAATTAAGCTTCGATATGTTAAAGTGATTATTTGCCCAAAAAAATAAGAAATAAAGAAATACAAATATGAGCTTTAACATTATTATCAGTCCCTGATATCAATCACGTGTTTCCGTTAACCTTAGTCAAATCTTCTTCTTCTTCTTCTTCTTCTTCTTCTTCTTCTTCTTCTTCTTCTTCTTCTTCTTCTTCTTCTTCTTCTTGTTTATTTGAGAGAAGTAGAAATTTCCCAGCTAATACACTTGGGAAATGCATTTGTTTAAAGATTGGTTAGAATCTGAAACTGACAAACTCAGAAAGTAATAATACAAATATAAAAACTGTCTACAGCGTAAGGGGACACATACATGTAGTGTATTAAAATGATCCCCTGGTACAAATGAACAAAAGTACAAGCCGTAAGCCAGATGATGTGTGTCCAGAGGCTCTGAGCCAAGGTTCTTGAAGGTGGAAGCAATTTTAAGGGAAATCTACAGAGCTTGAGCGAGTATCATTGACACAGCAGAGAGGGCTTGTTTGATTGTCTGGTACCACTTTAGTTTAAGAACATGTTATAAACTATTAAAAATGCATCTATACAATGTTTTATAAACAACATGAGACTAGGGCACATAATTAAGTTATTTATAAGAACCCGTATTACTTTTTAACATTAGACAAAGCTTGAAATGAGCAACATGCTCTAAAATATTGTTGCAATAAACTGTTATTCCATGCTAATAATTGTCAAGATCTTTAATAACACATTTCTTGTTGTTTTATTAACAAATCCAACTGATTGTTTCTTGGAATCTCATATGATCTTGAGTGCTCTCACTTCTCATCTAGTCAGTTATTTTTGTCTAACACCTTCATTAACACTTACAACACTATTACAGATGGATTGGACACCTTTACTACATTCTTAAAGAGCCAGTTTAGTGAGGAGAACATTGAATTCTGGTTGGCCTGTGAGGACTTCAAGAAAAACAAATCCACTAAACTGGCCTCCAAGGCTAAGAAGATTTATTCGGTTTACTTAGAAACAGAAGCTCCTAAAGAGGTATGTTATGGGTCTTCTTTTGTCCAATTCAGTGAACATAAGGATACCATTGGTTTCATGTAAATATAATGTGATTAAACTGAAGCCAAGAACAGAAAACTTTAAGTATAACACATTAGTCAGCATCAACATGATTTACCTGATTTAAGGTATAGGGATGTTAAAATTATGTTTAATTTACTAAGCTATACATTCACATGTCAACCACACGTAAACATTACTATGAGGTAAAACTATGTACTTTGTGTGGGATATATCTTTTGGGTGAAACTTGTGTTGCACTTGAAGCTTACATATATTCCTCTTTGAGTAATAGAATACAATGTGCATTGGACCTGATATGAATAACATTTTGTTACTTGGTTACTAAATATAAGATAAGATGTTTGACTTGTAACTTTCTCAAGTCAAGTTGAAGCCTTAATAATTAATTTAGAGAAGTACATATTTCTTACCAGTTGGACAGTAAGACAAGATCCAGGAACTGACCTTGTAAAAGCATGAGTTAGCCATCTTAAGCCATAGTAATATTAATTAAAATGTAATATTTGTTTCCTCATTTAATCAGACTTCTGACAGCAGAGACGTTTCATCTATCTTGATAAATTTCCAAAGCCAAGTCTTTAATCTTGGGATTTTAAATTACTTTTCCCATTTAAATGTTACTATGCATAAAATATTGCTTAATATTGAAGACTTGATGCTGTTATATATTAAGCAACTCTAATTTTGGAGCCTTTCCAGAACTTTCTTGTTAAAACGTTAAGAGCCTGAGCAATAGATAATGAGCCACTTGTGACTGACACTAAGCTTTGTGTGAACAGAAGCCTTCCTTCAAAGATTTTTAACTTTAAAGATTCAATGTACCTACTTATAAGCTGGAAATTAGCTGGAATATATATATATATATATATATATATATATATATATATATATATATATATATATATATATATATATATATATATATATATATCTATACAATAATATTCCTCACACACATTTTATAAGTGTAAGGTGGGAGTGGCCATTTTACATAAATAAATTTCTGTATGAAAATATAAGCTTGGTCCTTTCTTTTTATCATATAGTTATCATATTGCATGTGATATTAAATATATATATATATATGTGTGTGTGTGTGTGTGTGTGTGTGTGTGTGTGTGTGTGTGTGTGTGTGTGTGTGTTTTGATGCTGACTGTTAATTTGTTGCATCTTAACTGGAAAGGAAAAGCAGACGTTATCAACAAAACCCAGTTTTATCTTAACTGTTGTATAGTATTAAGGAAAACTGCAATGAAAACCAGTAGTTACAGTACAATAGCAGAATTAACAATACAATGTGGCATTTTCTACATTTAATACATTCATATTGTAATAAGCTCTTATTGGTATGACTTTTATAACACGCAAACCAAGGTAAGATGTACAGTTTTAGTTTTTTTGCAGGACACTGCCCAGTGCTAAAATAATCTTAATTAACATGTTTCTCTTTTTCCAGGTGAACATTGACTTTTCTACAAACCAGATTATTAAACAGAATGTCCGGAATCCTACGCAGTCTTGCTTTGATGCAGCCCAGAGCATAATCTACAGCTTAATGAAAAGGGACTGTTACCCAAGGTTTCTAAAATCAGACATCTATCTGAATCTGATCCAGAAGAAACCACCCAGTAACAACATGTTTAGAAGAAGGTCACGATCTTGTGTCTTCAATGACCGCATTGAAGCAGTAACTGACTTTGGTATTTGGCTCTAGGAGCTCAGCTATTCACCATATATGTTTAACTACACTGGTTATACTCTGTTATACTGGATAAACACATACTATTTGGATAATTATTTTGAAACCTTTTCAAAGCACCAAACAGTAGCATTCTGAACAGAAGTTTTAACCCTAAAAAGCAGTTTCTAAATACAGTGGTATCATGCCACTAGAAATAATGTAGATTAATCATCTTGGGCAGTTTCGTTGTTAGAAAAAATTCTAATTCTAACTTGCCATATAAAGACTTCCTATCATTTTGTCAAAAGAATAGAGTGCAGAGAGGCATTGATATTCAGTTTCAGTGATGCAGAATCTGTTATTCATCTGTTATTCTCTTAAAAACATAAAAAGTGTCTGTTTGTTTTTTAGAATATAGTATTACCTGTTCATCAGGTTTGTTTGGGTAATAGCTTGGATTTAAATCTGTCAATGAAGGTGAAGATGTTTTGTATTTACTGAATTTAACTCAAACAGCTGTTCCACAATAGCAAAATTCCTAACAGATCCAAACATGAATTTATATTCTGGCGCTGCACTACTTACTTTGTGGCATGCATCAATGGGGAGGCCACCAGTGGTCCATCAGATACATTCAGTAATAAATCAAAATAAGATTATGAATCCAAAAATATGTTTCAAGGCTGTACACAACTTTATCTTAGCCAGTTTTTAAAATCTAAGACTCCGGGATATGTAATTTTTGAGGAATGTTTTTGGAATATATGGCATTTTTAACTACAAATACATGTAGCTAAGCACAATCTCTGCTTAAATGTGTGCTCTGTACATATATTAGTATAAATGCTTAATTCATGTTAAGTAATATTCATAATAGATATCAGCAAAGCTTTCATAATGAAGTCTCATAATGCAATCATTTTTTAACATGTAATTAATGCTAAAATATCTAAATGTTATAAATAACAAACATGCTTTTATTTTATAAAGCTTTCAAATTAATTTATTGCTAATTGTATAAATATTGTAATGTTATTAATAAATTATTTAAGGGTTGTAGACAAAGCATTTCCATGTTTTTCAATGTGTCTTGCTATATACTGAGTCTGATAAATTATCTTTGAATGTAGGTATGCTATTTTGTTTTTGTGCCTGAATAAACATGTCTGATTGATGTGGGTTATATGATTGCCACAAATATATAACATACAGAGTTATGACTGCTCAAAAATGTACTGCTTAAAATATAAAACACTTGTATAAGATGTGTAACTGTGTAGTATGAAATCAAACCTTAGAATTACATTTAGGTTCAATTTAAAGTTCAATATAGAAAGCATATTTCAGACTTAAAATACATTAATCAACTAGTATGACAAGAACCGTTGTCTTGGTGATTTTATTGCACAGATTATGGAACAGTATTCAGCCTCAGAGACAACAATCCAGAATGCATGTCAGTTTGATATCAGCGGTAATATATACTGTGGTTTGACTTATACATGGTTGATATCAGGCAACAAACTTGGTTCTAAAGGCAACTTCGATATGTATGCGGTTCTGAGAAAGCAGAGCCAATTACAGGGAAGAGGTTCTTCTTGTCCTGCAAGATCAGGTGCATGTAATCAGGCTAAAGCCCTCCATAGATAATTGGATTTTGTTTTACATCCAATGAGTAATTAACTAAATATCTACAGATAACATAAGTGAATCTCCTTGCTGCAGTCCTTTTAAAGAGAGTAAAAATTTACTAGAAGGCATGGTGTGTGAATTTAAATTTTGGTTTAATTATTTTTCCTTTTGTATTACATTGCTTCCTGAGCAAATATATTCAGAGAATTTGACTGTTGGGATTCTTTTGGGTTACATTTCACGGCAGGGAACAACAACATTATTTTATTATTTACAAGTTGTCAGCAAAAGCGTATATACAAAAAAGGAGAGCAACATAGTGGGATGTTACAAAAGCAGACAGAGCTACTGAAAGCACAAGATATATTTGCACAGCAGGGAAATGCAAAGTAATGGTAATTTTTTTTTCAGTGATGCAGATGATTAAACTATAGTTTTCCAGAGTACAAAATATCCATGTTGTTCTACTTTGCTCAGATCACGGTAGACAAAGTATTTAGTGAAAAGCAAAGATCCCATTTTTCCTCTATGCCTTTTATCACATATCTGTGCTTTATTAGAGCAGGCTAACCTGTAGCAAACGTACTCAGTTATTTGGTTGTGTATGTATTTAGTACACTTAGTCGTTTTATAAGCACCTTCACAGTTTAACGTAATCAGTCCTGAAATGTTTAGACATATGTAATGCCTTTGTAGAGCATTTTAGGGAAGCTTGGTATTGTTCACAGGCTTTTTTGGTTCCATTTTGTTGCTTATTTTTTCTTTGTTTCCTCAGAGTTTGTAGACACTGTATTACAGCTCTTTCAGAACGTCCTTCTAAGTCAACTGACAGCCTCTAAATTGATATAGAAAATTACTTTCTATCTGCTTTAGTGATAGTAGTGAATACAGTACAGTAGCTTTTATTTTGGTCACTAAATTTCTCTGTTGGTATGGTGATAACTGTTGTCTGGGTCTTGTCACAGGAAACCAAGGGTTGCGGTTTAGCAGAGGCTTACAGAAGTCGATGTAAACAGGTGTCAAACCAAAAACGAAAGAAAAGACAAACACATAAATACATTCTTAACAATAATAATAATAATAATAATAATAATAATAATAATGTGATTGTTAACTGAAAAGGTAATTCTGTATTTCAAGTGAATTCCTTTGGAAAATGCAGAAGACAGAAAAATCATATTTATTACAAATAATTGCAAGCATTGGAAAATGCATAACAAACAAAATGAAAATGTGAAATTATATGTATAATAAACTTTTTCCCCAAACAGAGTGGTATTTTTTCATTCTAACCACATCTAAATTCGATTTTGTGCTTTAACAAGGTTCATTTGCATCAAAACTGTATGTTTCTCTCATCATTGTCATTTTGTTATAAAACACCAAGACATACTAGTCATGATTTTCAGTAGCTATTTCTCTTTCCTGCAACAGATTTAAAGTTCAGTTTCACAAATGCAATCACAGATGTCAAATACAGAGACAAGAAAGATGAATTCCTTAAAGCTGAGGTTCATCCAAATTAGCTTTTGGGATTAACATAACATGTGTGTTTCATTTTTCATATGACACTTTTTTTTTTTTTTTTTTTTTTTTTTTTTACAGAAAAACAAAGCATGAACTGTGCTTCCAAAATTGTGTGTGTGTGTGTGTGTGTGTGTGTGTGTGTGTGTGTGTGTGTGTGTGTGTGTGTGTGTGTATATATATATATATATATATATATATATATATATATATATATATATATATACACAGTGCCTTGCAAAAGTATTCAGACCCCTGACCAATTCTCTCATATTACTGAATTACAAATGGTACATTGAAATTTCGTTCTGTTCGATATTTTATTTTAAAACACTTAAACTCAAAATCAATTATTATAAGGTGACATTGGTTTTATGTTGGGAAATATTTTTAAGAAAAATAAAAAACTGAAATATCTTGCTTGCATAAGTATTCAACCCCCACACATTAATATTTGGTACAGCCACCTTTTGCTGCAATAACAGCTTTAAGTCTTTTGGGGTAAGTATGTACCAGCTTTGCACACAGCGTCGGAGTGATTTTGGCC
The DNA here is from genome assembly GCF_017654505.1 of Polyodon spathula. NCBI lineage: Eukaryota > Metazoa > Chordata > Actinopteri > Acipenseriformes > Polyodontidae > Polyodon > Polyodon spathula. Next base: position 23,347,003 of record NC_054551.1, read on the forward strand.
CATTCTTCTTGGCAGATTTGCTCCAGGTTGTTCAGGTTGGTTGAACGACGCTTGTGGACCGCAATTTTCAAATAGTGCCACAGATTCTCAATGGGATTGAGATCAGGACTTTGACTGGGCCACTGTAGGACATTTTTGTTCTTGAGCCACTCCAATGTTGCTTTGGCCTTTTGCTTGACATCATTGTCCTGCTGAAAGGTGAATTTCCTCCCAAGCTTCAGTTTTTTAGTGGACTGAAGCAGATTCTCTTGCAGCATTTTCCTGTATTTTGCTCCATCCATTCTTCCTTCAGTTGTAACAAGATGCCCAGTCCCTGCTGAAGAGAAGCATCCCCACAGCATGATGCTGCCACCACCATACTTCACTGTAGGGATGGTGTGTCTTGAGGCATGGGCAGTGTTAGGTTTGCGCCTCTATCTTGGTTTCATCTGACCACAAAACCTTTTCCCACATCACAGCTGGGTCACATGCTTTCTGGCAAACTCCAGATGTGCTTTCAGATGGTACTTTTTGAGTAACAGCTTCTTTCTTGCCACCCTCCCATACAGGCTAGTGTTATGCAGAGCTCTTGATATGGTTGACTGGTGCACCATTACTACACTCCCAGCCACTGAACTCTGTAGCTCCTCAAAGTGATTGTTGGCCTCTCTGTGGCTTCTCTCACAAGTCTCCTTCTTGTTTGAGTGCTGAGTTTTGAGGGACGGCCTTTTCTTGGCTGTGCCTGGGTGGTGTGATGCAGCTTCCACTTCCTGATCATTGATCCAACTGTGCTCACTGGGATATCCAAACACTTGGATATTATTTTGTACCCTTTCCCTAATCTATGCATTTGTATTACTTTATCTCTAACTTCTGTAGAATGCTCTTTGGTCTTCATTTTCCTTCAGATTCACAGCCTTACCAATGATCCTTCAACAGTGGGGTTTTTATCCAAAAAATGTGACAGCAACTGTAATGGTTCACAGGTGGAGGCCAATGGTAAGGTAAATGTGTCCTCGTTAGGGCAATTTCTTTCATCGGTGCAAACTGGGAGCTTCCACAGCACAGGGGCTGAATACTTATGCAAGCAAGATATTTCAGTTTTTTATTTTTCTTAAAAATATTTCCCAACATAAAACCAATGTCACCTTACAATAATTGATTCTGATAATGATGTCATTCATATTTTAATGATTAAAATTGTGTTTTCAGCTTGTCAATTACTTTTTTTATATATATATATATATATATATATATATATATATATATATATATATATATATATATATATATATATATATATATGAAGAAAAGGATCACTGTTTGTGTGTGTTTATGTGTGTGTGCGAGTGCGTGTGCATGCGTGTGAATGTGTATGTGTGTGTGTGAAAACAAAACTCAGACAGAAGCAGGGCTATGAGATCCTTTCTAACTCACAACTGTGGTTTCCTGTAAAAGGCTCATTTCAAGTTTCTATTTTATGGTGGATGTGGTTATGGGGTTGTTTCCATTCGAGACTGGTAATGATGTTAAACTCCTAGTGTATATGTAACGTTTCATGTAAGATAAAAGCATTTGAAAAATTCTGTTTAAGAGGCTGTAATATTACTGGAATATAACTTAATCATTAAATGGTTTTGTCCTATTTTTAAATAGTTATTTGTAGTATATTAATGTTACTTTTTCTTTTTTTGTTCCACACTGTCTAGCTCAATAATCAAATGATGAAAATCAAGACAAAACTAAGCACAAATGATAGGTCATATGCTTATGACAATGTCCTACTCCTTGCTGCTTGTGGAAGCAATACTTTGTGTGAAACCTTCTGTGACAGGCTGGCGAGTGGATAGAGGCCCAGTGACAGACTGCAGTTCAAAAAAATAATACTTTTATTATAAATAAACACAAAATAAAAGAGCACAAGGGCGAAAACAAAGATATTTAAACACAAATAACAAAACACAAAAGCAAAACACAAAAATAAAGGTTTCCAGGCTGGGTGATGCCTTCACTGGATTAGAAAATTCAAAAAACCACAAAACCAAAAACAACAAGCACAACCATCTGCTTGCTTCCTCAGCTCCCTTCTCTCCCTAATGGGAAGCTGAGGCCTCCTTTTATGTCAGGTGGCTGGGTGCTGATTGATCGTTAATTACTCCAATCAACCCCAGCCACCTGGACACAATAAACCCAGGCAGGTAGGGGAATTTAACCCCATCCCTGCCAATCTATATAGGGCAGAGCTCTGCTCTGCCGCACCTTCACAGTGATAAGACATGTTACAAGTACTGTACTATAGTAAAATACTTTATCAATGTTGCATCATACAGTTTAGCAGAGCCACTGAACTCTTTACACTATGTCATTCATTAACTTACAACAATGTAAAATCGAATTTGAAGATTTCATTCTGTAGTGTAAAGTAAGCTTTGCCCCCTGTGTGCTTCAAATGGATTCACGTTTTTGTGAGATCGTGGACTGTGAACACATTTTAGAGCACAATCACCAGTGAACTTTGTAGGAAACATTTTAACATTGACTCTAAACAGTCTGACCTTTTTTTTTTCACTACATTATATACAACCTATAATTTTCAGAGTATGTATTTTCTTTCTTGTTTAATATTCAAGTAGTTGTGTTCTCTATCATCACCTGCTCTTATCATTATTTACAATGCTTCAAACTATTCCAGCAAAAAAAAAAAATGATGCTCCAATACATGTTAACCTACAGTGTGGTTCGGGGGGGGGGGGAGCTAGGCCCACCTGCATCCTATTATCTTCTTTCATCAATTAAATCTACCTTATTTAGCCATCAGTCACCCCTATCTAGCTGTCTTGTGTTTTTTTGTTTGATGTAAACCGAAGTGGATTGCAAGACTCATTCTTTAAACTTTTCTTTAACCACTCTTTCTAACCAAAAAAGCTCCCCATGCACACTCAGCTATTCAGCAGCCCCAACCAGACAGCAGGCAGTCTGTGTCAGAGTAATTCATTCCAACAGCCAACACTTCAAAACATCAGGCAGCTGCTCCAGGCAGCAAAGTTCAAGAAGAGCATTCCCTGATTTTTAAAGAAATTAAAGCATTTATGCAGACTTTTGCCAACACATTATCCTCGGTCAGCACCAAACTGAGTGATTTGGGCATAGGGTATAAGAACATAAGATAGTCTTGCTCTTTTGGTTGTCAGCAGCTTATTGATCCCAGAATATCAACAACCAGCTTCTTGAAGGATTCCAGGGTGTCAGCTTCAACAACGTTACTGGGGAGTTGGTTCCAGACCCTCACAATCCTCTGTGTAAAACTGCCTCCTATTTTCTGTTCTGAATGCCCCTTTATCTAATCTCCATTTGGGACCCCTGGTCCTTGTTTCTTTTTTCAGGTTGAAAAAGTCCCTTGGGTCGACATTGTCAGTATCTTTTAGAATTCTGAATGCTTGAATCAGGTCACTGCATAGTTTTTTTTTGTTCAAGACTGAATAGATTCAATTCTTTTAGCCTGTCTGCATATGACATGCTTTTTAAACCCGGAATAATTCTGGTTGCTATTCTTTGCACTCTTTCTAGATCAGCAATATCCATTTTTTAACGATGTGACCAGAACTGAACACAATATTCTAGATGAGGTCTTACTAATGCATTGTAACATTTTAACATTACTTCCCTTGATTTATATTCAACACTTTTCACAATATATCCAAGCATCTTGTTGGCCTTTTTTATAGCTTCCCTACATTGTCTCGATGAAAACATTTCTGAGTCAACAAAAACTCCTAGATATTTTTCATAGATTCCTTTTCATTCATTTTCAGTATCTCCCATATGATATTTATAATGCACATTTTTATGCCTGCGTGTAGTACCTTAGACTTTCCTCTATTAAATGTCATTTGCCATGTGTCTGCCCAGTTCTGAATCTTGTCTAGATCATTTTGAATGACCTTTGCTGCTGCAACAGTGCTATTTTTGCTCCTCATATTTTTGTGTCATCTGCAAATTTAACAAGTTTGCTTACTATGGTAGAATCTAAGTCATTAATGTAGATTAGGAATAGCAGAGGACCTAATACTGATCCCTGTGATACACCACTGGTTACTTCGCTTCATTTTGAGGTTTCTCCTCTAATAAATACTTTCTGTTTTCTACATGTTAACTACTCCCTAATCCATGTGCATGCATTTCCTTGAATCCCTATTGCGTTCAGTTTGAGAATTAATCTGTTATGCAGGACTTAATCAAAAGCTTTCTGGAAATCTAAATAAACAATAAATAACAATAAATGAGCAACTATCCATTGTCCATGTTGCATCCTCAAAAAAATCAAATCTTAGCTCTTTCAGTATTTTCCTCTATTCCTGCAGTAAAAGCACCAGCTGCAGCTACAGCTACTTCCGGTTTTGCTCTAACATTGATCCCTTCAATAGATGCTCCTGTCTACAACCTTGCCACTGCATCAGCATTTGGCTCCGCCTCCTTAACCACAGCCATGCATCATTCAACAGCCCAACAAATTTAGTGCAATACAACTGAAGGTAAGGACATCAATCTCGTTTCATTGCTAATGGCAATATTGGAATTCAATACAGTAGTGGATTGAGGAGATTTGACAGTAACATTCAAATCCAGAGACCCCAGATTACACAAAAATCTAACATTGGAGGAATCGCTTTCTCCATATTTGGAGATGTGCTATTCTCAGTATACCCTAACCGCAGAGTTAAATTAGACTATTATGAATGCTACATAGTGGAACTCCCTGTCAGATATGGAGGAACTATGTTTTTTGAGTACCATAAAGCCTTCCCAGCAAAAGCAGCTGCTATATTGGCATCTGAAAATCACATCATCGACTTGGCACATCCAGATGCAGATTTGTTTAACAGGATTTTCAGCTGTCCCAGAGCTAACACATGTGGAGTCTACGCTTCCACAGGCTACTCAGCATCCCTCTGCCCAAAGCTGCTATAGCATCAACTTTCCCAAACAAAGTTTTTTCAACCTTTTTCCTCCTTTCAAATCCATAATCTTCATTCTGCTAATCACGAGCCAAAGTCAGTTCAATCTTTTATTGAAAAATAAATCACAAAAGGATTTATAATCAGCCCATTTTTTAGCTCTCCCATTTCAGAATTAATCCCATTGGCATCACAACTCAAAAAATGTCAGGAAAAAACTGTTTCATCATTGATTTATCAGCACCATGGGGTTCAAGCATCAGCAGCATCAACTCACTTATTCCTCATATATATATATATATATATATATATATATATATATATATATATATATATATATATATATATATATATATATATATAGTATACAGTACACTCGCTATAACAAACCTGTTGGGGTCCTAGCCTTTTGTTTGTTATATCGAGTGGTTCGTTATAGGAAAAGGACAATCAAAATTAATGATATACTGTTGAAGTAAGTTAATGAAATGAGACTGTGAATAAAAGTAGAATTACATGTGCCTGTTTATCTCATGAATGCAGAATTCTGCCTTTGCTTTATCCTATAGTTAAATAATTGAAACAAAGTACAAAAAGCAAAAATCCCAAATCCAAGCTGAACTTTTATTCAAAATCAATCTGACATGAATTGTTTCAAAGTGCATCAAATCTTAATCCAACATGCAAGAATCCCAAACTGAGTTTTTATTCCAAACGAAATCAGATCCTTAAGTTTTATGTTATTATTTTTTTTTTTCTTTGATCAATTTTGCTTTGCCGCATGGTTGCTGAACAAGCCAAAAAAAGAGTGGGTTTTTTTGACAACCTATATTCACGACAGATATCTGTCTGCGTTACTCCTTTTTTCAAACGATCAATATAGTTTCCAGTTTTGTTGCAACAATGAGATGATTTTCGTTTCGGGGGCATAGTTACACAGCGCATGCTTTTTATTTAGACAAAAGAGTTGACTTCACTGTGAAGGTGGCATCCCATGCGTACAGTCCCGGATGTTGACAGTGTGTGTTTATAATAAAAATTACATATATATATATCAAAAACACTAGCTTGCAGAAGATTATGGAGATGTATACAGCCTGCAAGCCTGCAGATGTATATAGTAACAAGGCTGTGATTGGAAGTGGCTGCAAGATGGTCAAAGAGGCTTAATCAACCAAGCAGAATCTTTTGCAGATTGCCTATCAGTTCCTGTGTTTGATCACCTCAACAAAGGTCTAGGTAAAAATATATTTTTTATTACTGATTTATAAGTTTATACCCTATATTTTTGCGCTATTTCACCCTACAGGTATCTATATTCCTTAAGTAGCAGCTTATTATAATGAAATGTAATATTATTTAAATCTGATGAAGATATACTTTTTTTTGTTTGCAATATAAGTATTCTGTATATATAGTGATCTTTTACGTTTTAAATATTAGAATGGGTTGTGACACAGAACCCCATAATAGATGGATTAAGCTAGGTTTTCTCACATTTTAATGTATACGTTTTGGTAGTGGCTTCAAATGGATACATTTGGAAACAGCAAACAATATTTGCTTTGTTGACATTAAGAAACTTGGCTTGGCAAGAAGACTATAGAATCATTGAGGAGATTAGACACCTTAATGAGGACATTGAGGAGGAACAAGGTAACTATTTCAAATGTTCCTAAAATGTTCCATTTTGGGTTCCTAAATCATGAAATGTATATTTTACAGTAGCAGGCAATATATATATATATATATATATATATATATATATATATATATATATATATAATATATATATATATATATATATATATATATAAAACTACCAGCTTCATGTAAGGAATGGTCTTCTTGTTTTCCTGAAGCTGTATTATCTGTCATGTCAGCTGTGTGATTGATTCTTGCTCATTTCGATTTGGATCGATTCCACGGAGTGAAGACCTACATTTTTTGACTGTTATTTGAAGTACTGGTTATTATGTTGGCTAAAATCTAGTAAATCGATGGCAATCATAGCTGTGCTGTTGTGAAAATCGATTTCCCAGTTTCTCTGATATACTGGGTGTATATATACAGTTTGTGTTTAAGCAGTCAAATAGCTCATTTAGAATGCACTATACTGTGGCTGCCCTTTCCCATAGTTTTTTTTTTTCTTTTTTTTAATGTATGCTTTTAGTTACAGTGAATCCTATCAGGAGTGATAAACAATAACAGTACCTCAACAGTACACCAGGTGGAGATCATTTCTGGTCTTCCAGTTGAATAATATTTGTATTTATTTATTTATAACCTGTTAATAAGATGTTCCCAATGGATTATAAGAGCAATGTATCTGTATCTTAAATGCATGATTTACATTTATCTGTATCTTATATCCGGATGCAAGAGTTTAATTTATACACTATTCCACATTCGTATTTGTCATGGCAACCATTTAACCCCACTACCTTGTCAACAACGCAGTCTCTAATGTAATCTGCTATGTAGTTTTTGGTGATCGATTTGAAAGCAGTGACAACCAATTTAAAGATATTCTGTGTATGTTTGATGAAGTCCTTCATCTAGAAGGGACAATATAAATGTCCTGAATTATTAACTATGCTTACCAAATATAACAGCATTAGTTTCATCTAGAAATGAACACGAGTGCCACAATGTTTTTCTTTTTTTTTTTGGGGGGGGGGGGGGGGGGGGGGCTTACTAGCTTTACTATGCATCCTCAGCTATAATGAAAGTTCTAGCTGGATGGCACAACACAATGTTATCTAACTGGGAGAAGATTAAAATGTTTGTGAAATCAATGAAAACATCAGGAGGACTGGGCTACTCGACACCCAGAGATTACATTGACTGCTACCTCGGAGAAATTGAAAGGGTAGGTAACATACATTAGAATTAACTTCTGCAATGAAAATGCTGAATTGTACTTTTTCAGATTGAACTGTTCCCTTCAGTTTAAAGATGACATGGCAGCCGGATTCCATGAGGAGAATCTGTGTTATTGCACTTTTGATCTATTTGTGGCTGAGACTGAAACAACATCAATTAATCTGCACTGGACACTCCTCTAGTTGATTATACACCCACAGATACAGGGTAGGTTATTTAGTTCTGATAGTTTTCTGCTAATGACTGGTTGCTAATTTTTTTTAACACTACCATATGGTGAATGGCCACAGAACATTCAAATGCAATTTCTAGCTTAAAATACAAAACAAAACAAAAAAAACCCACAAGATTGAAAGGATAATTAAATGTGTAATTTAAATATGTTGTGCTATAGATATTTTTGGTTCGCAGTGTACTTCAGAATTCTATCAAAATAATCAAATCAAGCCGAAATGAAAGCTAAATAATGTTTACCAGGTGTTGTGTATTTAACTTGTTTTACATCAACTATAATTTAGAACTGACACATACAGACCAGTAACCGTAACTATTGTCATTACTACACAACTGCATGGTTCACATTAACAAGACATATTTAATTCAAAGCGCCACCAACTACACATGTTAACTGGGGAGCTTTACACAGGAAAGTACTGCCTATAACTAATGGCACAGAGTTAGTCCTATACAGTAGTTTTAGTTGTTGTTTTCTCCTGACAGAGAAGGTCCAGGAGGAAATAGACAGAATGATCGGACAAGCATGGCAACCGTCGATAGAAGATAGGCCGAATATGCCACACACTGACACAGTGATTCATGAGTTTCAGAGAATGGGTAATATTGTTCCTCTGAATGTGCCCAGAAAGACCACTAAAGATACAATATTGGGAGGATATTTTCTTCCAAAGATCATCAGAACATACTGCGAGAGAAATATGAGAGTGGTGTTTCCATAAGATACATTCAAAGGTTGTGTTGCAGTAATAACGATTGCTGAACTAGTGTGGTAAATAAAATTGGAAAATATAACACACCCTTTATGGCATGAGAATGGTATATGGTTAGCTTGATAATGTGTCAGAGGTGGCTATGAAAATGGACAAAGTTACAACATAAAAAGTTCACCTTCTCACCCCCTGAAGTAGTGGAGCCAAATCTTCATTTCAGGATCTGAATCACACTTTCTCTGCAACAGTATAAAATGTGTGCCAGCCCTCGCTAAGGATAAAAAATGAACATGGAACACTACACAATATTACTTGTTGTTTATCTAAAAATTAGGGAGCTTATATCTGAGATTTGATTCACTCGGACAAAGCTCCAACTTCCACATACATAGGAGAAATGTAACATGGCTGTCCAAAATTTTGCATGATAACTACCAAAGGAAAAGCACATAAACAAAATATAATGCAATTCTAAGTTTAAAGCATATGATTCCTTAAAGGACTAGTGGCCTTTGATTCCCTAGCTGCAACTCAGGTTCGGATGCTCTACAAGTACTCATATATTTCGAACTAAAAATTAGATAATAAAAAATAGAACCAATTAGTGGGGTAATTTCATGTTACTTTCAAACCAGACATTTTGAAAAAGAAGCCATATGATTACAATAATAGTGATCTATACATGTGCAGTAATAGTTTTGAAATATTTTGAAATATTTTGATAAGAATTCATTTATGGACATCTGATGCAAATCATTTCTCTTAAAACTCCAACATAATTTATTTATGTATTTATTTTTTATTTTATTTTATTTTTTTTAGCAGAAGTTTTAAACACCCATTTCAAAACTACTGGATTCTTGTAATACATTATTAAAATGACCCAAGTCGTTTTAGCAAACTCATCAGCGATTTTACAAGGGGGCTCTCCGCTTCTCACAGGAACCAGTTTCAAAGTTCTCTGCTTGTGGGGTTGCGATGTGGTACCTGACGGTGTTTTGTTTTTCTTATTCTAATAAGATTTCATTTAACATTGTCTAGGCTGTTTAATATAATCATAGTAATGACCTTCAAAAGAGTAAGCTAAGAATACTAAAGGTTCCTTAAGAATTTTGACTTTTTAAGATCAGGAGATGCTTTTCCATGAAAACCAATTTATGTATAATATAATGTGCTTAATAAGTTAACCTATATTTCCCAGTTCAGTCTTTTAAATTGGGTACACATTATGGATTGCTTTGGGACTTTTACAGAAGCTGAACTGTACGTGGGTGTTTATTTGGAGCTAGAGCGCCACACAGTGGTAAGTTGAACAAGAAATGCAACAGAATGCATACCTAATTTTTCTGGTTAAAATCTCAAGTTTCCAAATATTTTTGTTTAAATATTCTCTTATATTAAACAAATAAAAACTATATCCCAGGAGGGATTTTGTTCATGGGTATATTGAGTAATTTTGTTGTGGAAAATATCACAATCTGTAAAGCCACTTTTCTGAATACATACTGTAATTTCCAAAAACAATCAAATGTTTATTATTTTCCACAAGTAACAATGGCGGGCAACAGATCAATTGTTCAATTGTCTAAGAATGTACGGACTCAAAAGAAAACTATGGCCAACTTGTTTCCTGTTCATAACTTTGCCTTATTACGAGAAGGTCTGACACATTCTTCCTCTTCTAACCTACCAGACACTGGCAGAAACAACACACAGCTCTGTATGTAGTGTTTCTTTGCAGGATCTACGTGCTTCAATAGATCAGTTTCAACAAAGCATGTCTCGCCTTATCCAGTAACCCACTGTTAGTCTCCATTTTCTAATTCAAAGACAGTTCTGACATATAATAGGTTTATGCAAGAGTAGTCCAACCTAGAAATGTGGTCAGATGGCAGCCAAGGCTGGGTTCAACTGTTGTCAATAAGGTATTCTAAACCATGTACACCATATAACTATATCCTGCAAAGGTTCTGCTTGAGTGCATGAACTTTTGTACATTTTCTAAAATGTATAAAAGTTTAAAACTTCAAAATTCAAGAATAGAATGGTGTTAAACTATTAAACTGGTAAATCTAAGACCTGGTTCTGTATGAATTAAACAAGGCCATATATTGTACAGTTGGTTGAATTGAACATTAAGAAACCAGCAAGCTAGATTGTCAACAGTAATATATTTCAAAATTATATCCGTTGCAAAAATTACTTATATTATTGAAACTGCTTGTTGTGTGGTTTTTTTAATAGCTGTGTTTGTTACTATGTAATTAAGGATTCATGTAGATCTAGGTTAAGGTCAACGGCATGAACCAAGAGAGGCCAAATGGGAGTAAAGTTTTGATTTGCATGTACCCATGTACATGTAAATGTATATATCATTTTAAAACATGCAAACAATATTTACAATTTAAATATTCCAAAAGATCATTGAAATTGTATCATAGACAATACACTGATTTATATCTTTCTTAAAATACAAACAAAATCTGTGAACTTTTAAAAATGAATTAAAAGGAACTTTATGGGTCTTTTTTTTTTATTAAAATGAAGAACAACTCTAACCTGGCATGTAATTATGTTTAGCACTAGAAAGTAGTGAAAAAATATGTAACCTAGACACAATTTGCATAACTCTACCTATGTTTACCCTTCAGAAAAGGTGTCCCCTCCAGCTGCAAATCAATGTAAATCAATGCAGTAAACACGGGGTCAATTCAAAACTTCCCTTTCCTGATCAAGGTACTCTTATTTATGTGGCTATGTAAATGATGTCACTGCAGCCTAAAGAAATCCCAGTAATTTAAGGATGCAATGGTTTAGTTACGTGAAAACAATCCTATTAGCTGGTGAAAGATTGTTTATTTTAATAAGCCTAACCCAACTCATACAAAGGTTTTAACATAAAAAAGTTCATAATATTTAAAGTATGTGCTAAATGTTCTTGTGCTTGATTTTCTTCTTTTTTAATTTTGCCTGCTTTTCTTTATAAATTGTCTTTACTAATCAACTTCTCTTTAGTCAAAACATTGATTTTCAGTAATAATAACAATGTTGTTATTTGTTCTTTTTAAAACATTTTTAGTCAGGATCACCATTAGAACATAAGTGGGAAATAAACAATTTGAAGCTAATTATATGTCACTCAATAAATTAGAAATAAAAGCCTAAATTATTATTTTGATTAATGTGCTATCCACGTGAGATATGTAATTAAAACAGCATCAGTGTTCTTGTGTCTAAGAAATTAAGCTACTAAATCCTTTACCCAAATAATTAATGACTCGATGCCACCAAACAGCAGCTCATAATAAAAGCTTTTAACAATCTATGAATTGTGCTGATTGTACTTCCAAGCAGTCCCCAAGGTCAGGTTTCAACTGATTTTTGCTGTTATGCAGTGTTAAACAAATGCTATTTTTTGGGGTAGATCTTGTGTTTTCGCAATATGTTTAAAAGGAAACATTAGAGGGTGTACTTTAAATTATGGATTGCTGGTATAATCTGATGCTATCTGCTGTGCCATTGGTTTGACTGCGCAACCCACAGGAAACCAGCATAGTGTGTGTAAGGGTTCAGTATTTTGTCAAGGAAGCCCCCCCCCCCCCCCCCCCCCCCGAATAATCCATAAGAAAAATATGAAACATCAAGACACTTCTCAAAGGCTGCTAAGCAGAGATTGCATCCATGGCAGACTGGTTCTTTAAACATTATCAGCAAATCACTGATTTGAGTTGCAAATTCAATGTGCTTCACAGTGTTTTGCAGTACCTGTTTTAATTTACATACAGGTTGTGTGCATCAACCTTTGTGAGGAAAACGATGTGCTCTTTGAACAAGGGTAATGGGGCATTCTGAGGTAGTCTCCTGTCGATCTCCTTTTCTTTTCCTCCATTACAAGGATTTGCATGATGATCTGAAACAATTGATTTCCATAAAAGACATGGCTTCCCATTTTGCAAAGAATGTTTTTGTTTTGACAGAAAATGTGGTCAAACTTGTGTTTTTTGTTTGCCCATCAATGCATCGATGACAGGAGACTACAGCACACCTAACACCAGCCCCATATACAGTATATAAGCCTGAGATGTAATTGGGAAAGTGTGGTACAAGGCATATGGAATTAGGGGGTGTTACCGCAAGTAAATTTAGATAAATCAACAATCCTGAAGCCTAACTCAGGAAGAGATCCTTGTAACAGTTTATGAGGGAAAGCCAGCACAGAGGGATAGGCAATCCTGCCATCTGATCTACACTGTGTAAGTAAGATTGTTACAAGACTCTAATAGCCCTGTAGTTTTTTGTGTTTTTTGAGATAAAGATTGTGCAACTAAAGAATGGCTAAATGCACACATTATAAAACATACAGTTCAACGTAGTGTATTTTAAATGATCTAAACCAAAGCAAATCTTCATACTGCTACCTAATACACTGCTCTTTTGCCATAGGATTTCTGATTATTCAACAATAACTCATGGGCGAAGGACCAAAGCAGGATTAAAATAGAGTTAAGGGCTCCATTTTCTAATTTAATATTACTTACTAAAAAAAATAATAAAAAAAAAACCTTTCAAGATGTTGTAAGTTTGTGAAGTAGTTATTGATGTGGTTATTTGATTGAACAGAGAATATAATTTTGTGATGTGCTGCTTTTTTGCTGTTTTAATAAAAATAAAAATAAATGATGTTATTGATAAGTGAAAGTTAGTTCCAATTGTAGTAATTTTCAACATTTTCATTAGGGGGTCTGGGTGTGGTGTTTTGAATGCTTTTTAAATAAATCATTGTGTAAAATGGGTTTTCAATATCACTATGAATAAACCTTGGCATTTAATGCGACAGCTTATCGTGATGCCACTTGTTTCGCTCATGCTGCCAGGCAAAAGTAGGGTTACGTGACATTTTTATTTAAAATAATGTCCCAAATGTCCTTTACAATTTTTTTGTTTGCTTTCTGTTTGTTTCAATTTGCAAATACCCGAGCCTGCTATCTTCCCTCCAGCAGAGTTGTGTTTCTTTAAAGCAATTGATGGCTGTGACAATAGCTTTTTGAAGGCCATCACTGACACTTAGCTGTGTTTAAAGATCTGTGTTCACCAGAGAAGAGCACACATTACCACTGAATTCACTTCCTTTCTGAACATCCATCATTTATTTTCATAAAGTCTATACAATATGTTAACAGATGACTTCCAAAGGCATTTACCTTCTTTTGCAAAGATGCATTCCTTCCCATGTACTGAATAGCCACATTAACTATAGTGAGACATTTTTTTTTCTCCAGAATGTACTGCTCCTTCTTACAATTTAGTTGTGTCTTGCTAACGACAATTTATTTTTATTTAGATAAACTATGCTTGCTTCATATAACCAACAAAAGTCTGTAAACTGTAGGTTTCTTTTTTTTTTTTTTTTTTTTTTTACAGAAAAAATAATTTCTTTTTAATATATATTAAGCAAAATGATGTGACTCTAAAGTGAAAGGTGCCTTTTTATAGAAATATCTAAATTGTTCAAAGAGCTTCTTAAATGTTCCACTCTGGCTCTAGGCAATTTTAAGGGGATTGTCTGGGGGTGACAGCTGCCAATAGACATTTTGGAGCATGTGTGATTCAGCTGGAGAACAAATGCCAATGTTCATATCTAAAGTTTACACTGCAGAGACAGGGGAGAGGGGCTTTCAAGTGCTAATCCCCATGTTCACTTGATCTGGTCCCTTATGACAATTTCATGTCTAAAAAATGTTTTACCTCTATTGACACCCGAATCAGGCCATAGGGGTCCTTGAAATCAGAACAAGTCACTTAACCTTATTGTGCTCCGTCCTTCGGATGAGATGTAAAACCAAGGTCCTATTGTACTTGACTGAAGGGGTTGTTGATGCATGGTTTACCCCCTAGTCTCTGTATGTCGCTTTGGATAAAAGCATCTGCTAAATGTCTAATAAAGGCATAATGCATGACAGGGCGTGTGTTGGCAGGGATAACATCATGCCTTAGGTTGATGGGCATGAGGCCACAGGCGTCCAACAACTAGCACAACAGAAAACCTGGAGTGCTTTATTCCTATTATACAATGGCTCACGCGGTAAATAAAAAAAAAAAAAACAGCAAATAAGACTAAATAACTAATTGAATGTTTAAAAGTGATTTTAATTAGATTTTTAATGTGGAAACAACATTCCACCTCATAAAATAGTTCCTGTTTACCATTTACAACTGTAGTAAAGTATTAACTATGACAATCTAATAGATCTACTAAAATGTTATTTCTTTTTAAAGTGAGTTAATAACAATATGACTTCTCAAGTTTTTTTATGTATGTCGTGAACACATTGTTGGCAGAGTTGAACTCTGCATTTGACAGAATATTAATGTGATGACTCAGGGGTGGTTAATTTAAGTGTCTGTTTAACCACGATCTGAACCCCACGTAACTGTTTATGCCATATGGCTCTCTGGAGCTATTTCTGACAGAGGCATAAAATTGAACTGTATTAAGGTATTCTATCGTGACATTTTTCAAGTATATATTTGTGTTACCCTCGCTCTACCAGTCATAAAAAAACTTTGACTGCCCAGTTGGTTTGTCGTTTCATGGATGCTTCCTGTCAGATTCTATCTTGTCTAGTCCCTCAGAGTCGATCTCTAGGTGTCTTTTTTATGTTTTTTTGTCTCTCCAGGCTGATCTGTGTTTGAAGGCTCTTTACCAAATGAGGTTTCCACGGTTGTCATGTGGTTTATTCTGTGTTATTGACAGTTGTGGCAGATTAATATGTTTGTTTAGGTTTTCAGTGAGGAGGTTACCAGTACTAGATCTGTGATGTTATGCTGGGATAATATCATTGGTCAAGTGCAAGGCTGAGCAATCAAAGCTTAGGAATTTTTCTTGCCAGTGTATATATAATTAATAATAATAATGATGGGGAATGCTGTGCATGTCTCTATACTATTTTCAGTTACAACCACTATTCTTCATATAATTACAATAGGACACATTAGGCTAAATGTTAAAAATACTATAGGAATATTTTGTAAATATGGAGTATATACCGTACTACTTCGAATTTGCGCCAGGGCTTTTATTTTAAATTGTTAAAAACAGCTGCGGCACTTAATTGAGGGCGGCGTTCATCAGAAACGGTTTTTGAAAGGTGCAATATTTTATTGTAATTTCTCTGTAAGAGAAAACAAAACTAAATCTTCTCATAGATAGTAAGCATATTGTGTGTGTGTGTGTGTGTGTGTGTGTATATATATATATATATATATATATATATTTGTACAGGACTGAGTAAAATTCCAATATTAAAAAGCTGATATCTGAGTGAGGTGTTAATTCGAGGGTGGCGTTAATACAGTATTCACATATGTATTAAATATTGTGAATATAGTATAGCTACACTTTTAATAAATATGTGCACATACACATTCATTCATTTATTTAGATTGTTTTGATCTGTTTTAGTTTTTGTCAATGTTAGCCACATTTTTCTACCCAATATAGAAATTTCTAATCTATGCCACTGCTGCAACCCACTTACTGATCAGGAGAACTAAAGATCAAAAGATGATCTTCATTCCTCTCTCAAGCCAATTGCATCTCACCCACAGTAGTACTCACAGTTATATTCATAGTAGTACTCCACATATTCAAAGCAATTTGTTTTTGCAAGGATTCCTGTAAACATGTAGGACAGATGAACGAAAACAATTAATTTGCCAGCTAATAGCAACTTCTCTTTGCCGCGAGGTGTAGGCGTAGGTGTGGGAGGAGTTAGAAACCAACTTAGGTTTAATGTAAGTAGTTGCTGTAAATCAAAGGAATCAAGCCATGCATTTGTATTATACTTTACAACATACAATATAATGATTTCACTGGATTATCAATGTTTACTTTGTATTCAACAACATATTTGCAATTGGACTGAATCAAAGCCAACTTCAGGATTAAAATTACTTGCAGTGACTGTTGCAGTGATTTTGTTTTGCACAAACAACACTTACATTTAAAATCTAACCAAGCACAGTCTCTTTTTAATGGAATACTATTTGGACAACAGTATGCGTCATGAGATTATGTCCAGAAAAGGCCAACAAAACCAGCCCTACAGGATTAAAACAGTGCCCTTATCCCACCCATACCTTTGGCCTATGAGCTGATTTTAGCAGGTTTAAAAGTATAATTGAACATGTGACGATGGCACAATGACCTCTCTAAGTCTAAGGCCAGAGTTACTTTCTGCTTAGAAAATAGCTTGGAAATTCTGGATGTTAGCAAATACAATGTTCCGTTGTAATTTGACTTGCACATAAGAAAATGTGAAATGTTGAAATTAGTGAAGGACATTATATAGGAAAATATAGGATTCTTATAATATATTGTCAACACGGCCAGAGAGTGAACTAATTAAATTAGTGAAATGTGAAAGGAGCACTGTACTCTGGCAAAGCCAAAATTCATAACAAATCTAGGTTTAGGCCTAGATTTGTATTAAAAGATAAGCAGTTAGGTCAGATTTAAATATCCATTTGCTTTAAAATTTGACAATCTTTCAAAATAATATTTTGTGTATATATATATATATATATATATATATATATATATATATATATATATATATATATATATATATATATATATAGATATAATGTGCATCACAATGCTTGTTATTAGAGATGCAAACCAATATAAGGCAATACGGTGCCTATAGAAAGTCTACACCACTTTCAACATTTTTACCTTTTGTTGCCTTACAGCCTGGAATTAATACTTTTTTTTTAAATTTATCTACGCATCCTACCCCACAACTTACAAGTGAAAAAAATATTCTACAAATTTGTAGAGAATTAATTAAAAATGAAAATTGAAACAGCTTGGTTTGTAATAGCAATCCTAAATTAGCACAGGTGTAACCAATCGCCTTCAAAACCACACATCAAGTTAAGTGGCCTCCACCTGTAATCATAAATCTCGAAAAACTACTCACTTCTAAATCTTTTGTAGTCATTTTTGTATTACTTTAGTATAAATACATGTTAATTTGGATTCATATGTTGTTTTTTTCTGACTTTATGTGAACTAAAAGACACATATTTGCCTGTTTTCCTATTGGAAATAGTGATATTTTGAAATATCACTGTCCTGGTCACAAAAGCAAAGTTTGTGGGGAATAATAGCCATTTTCTATATTTTTGAGGCATAAGCAATTAGGAAATAACACTTACTACCCAGGAACAAAAATTGTGTTACATAGTGTTTTTAAGAAGTGGAAGGTGTATGGCACCACCAAGACCCTGCCTAGATCAGGCCGTCCATCCAAGCAGAGCAGAGAGGCTACCAAGAGGCCAATGGCAACTTTGCAAGAGCTACTGGCTTTTATGGCCAAGACTGGTCAAAGTGTGCATGTGACAACAATATCCCAACCACTCCACAAATCTGGCCTGTATAGTAAGGTGCCAAGAAGGATGCCATTACTCTTAAAAGCCCACCTTGAATCCCGTTTGAAGTATGCAAACAAACATTCAGGATATTCTGTATCCATGTGGCAAAAAGTTTTGTGGTCTGACGAAACTAAAATGGAACGTTTTGGCCTAAATGCAAAGCGTTATGTTTGGCGCAAACCCAACACAGCACATCACCCAAAGAAGACCATCCCTACTGTGAAGCATGGTGGTGGCAGCATCATGTTATGGAGATGTTTCTCATCGGCAGGGACTGGGGTACTTGTCAGGATAGAAGGGAATATGGAACAAGTACCGAGAAGTCCTTGAGGAAAACCTGCTGCCCTCTACAAGAAAGCTGAAACTTGGACGGAAGTTCACCTTTCAGCATGACAACAACCTAAAGCTATAATGCAGTGGCTAAGGAACAAAAAGGTAAATGTCCTTGAGTGGAGCAATCATAGCCCTGACCTAAATCCAATCAAAATTTGTGGCATGACTTGAAGATTGCTGTCCATCAACACTCCCCAAGGAAATTGACCAAGCTTGAACAGTTTTGTAAAGAAGAATGGTCAAATCTAGGTGTGCAAAGAGACCTATCCCAACAGACTCGCAGCTGTAATTATGATCTTTCAGTTTTGTATTTTTAACATATAATTTTTTTCTCAATAAAAACTTTTTTCCCCTTAACAGTGTGGAGTATAATGTGTCGATAAGTGTAGAAAATCCTTATTTAAATGCATGAAACTCTGAGACACTGACACAACAAAATGTGAAAAAAGTTCAAGGGGGTGTAGACTTTCTATAGGCACTGTATATATATATATATATATATATATATATATATATATATATATATATATATATATATGTGTGTGTGTGTGTGTGTGTGTGTGTGTGTGTGTGTGTGTGTGTGTGTGTGTGTGTGTACACAGTAATCCGTCGCATATCTGACTGCGCTGGGACCAGAGTAAGGGTAGATATGTAAAAAGGCGGATGAATGAATCCTGTTTTAAATACACAGCTGTAACAATTACTATATTCACACAATTGTTGTTTTGAGATTCAGATTTTATAGGTAGCTCCCATAACTCCCTTGTTTGTAAAGATACAGGGTATTAATGCTTGTGACAGGGTAGCCGTCTGCCGTGTGGGTGAGTGCATTCGCTGCTGAGTGACAGACAGGAGATCGAGACGGAGATTGAAATTGATAAGCCCCCCTCATGCAAACAGGACTTATTTACATATCAACACACTAAACAGCTCATGGGAAACCACTAGCAGTGGCAACACATGGATCGCATACAACACAGTGTCTGAAAAATTTGGTAGAATCTACAATAGCTGAACTAATCTTCTGTGTTCAATAATAAACTAACATTGCTGAAGAGGTTGATCATGGTGAATATCAAAGTTCCAGCAAAAAGAAATTGTCTTTTGAATATAAAAAATATATACAGTGGTACCCAAAAGTAATAATGTTTAAACAATAGTTCTTAGCGTAAATTATATATACAGGTGTTTGCTGCAGTTTCCCATATTTGAAGGCATTTTCCTTCCATAACAATTACAAATCATATATGAAGGGCTGTTTGTTTAAAAAGGTATTTCTTACAGCCAGCTTAATTGGGTATGATTTGAGGCTTTTAATAGCTGATCTTAAAATGGTTTACTGTTTTTAGACTGTTGATTGTTTTTTATGTGTTAAGCCATCTAGGACAGCTTGTTATGAAAGGTGTAATATAACTGCAATGTTACGGTTGTCATGTTCTTACTGAGCTCTGAGTCGAGGACTTGCCGTGCTCTGTTATGACTTGAAGGTCAACTCTGAGTAGCAGAGATGCCCTCAGGAAAAATGATCACTGAAAAGGAAACCTTTACAGTGAAAGGCATGCATTTTATGATTTTTTTTTTTTCAGATCCTTGGAAAGAAATCATTACTGTGGCCCCACAACTTTTTTGAGGAAATTAAAACTTTAACAAACAGGTGTGCAAATGCATGCCTTCCCAAATTAAAATTGTTATATTTGCAAATGAGTTACTAAAACATTTTTCCCAAAAACGGTCCAATTTACATTTGCGTATTAGGCAAGCTATAGTTCCACCATGTTAAAATGAACTTGAGCTTAAAGCTTCTTTCCCTAAGCATAATGAGCACCACTTGTCCAAATACACACCTGCAAATGCTCATTTAAATAGCGCTACTGCAAAATATGGACCCCACCCATACACACTGCAAAAGAAATCCAGGAAATTACAACACATTGCAATGTTCTTGCACTTAAGGGGTCAATATTTAGAGTAATAGTGATTTTTTGTCGTTCTTAGGATACAAATGCACGAAAAACCCTTAATTGATGTAAATTAATCTGGAAAATGAATAATGTTGGACATGTGAAAATGGAAATGTTAAACATTCTGTGGTTAACAAATCTAATATATTTTGCATACTAATTTTAATGTTTTTTTTTTCTTTCACAATGCTAACAGTACTTTTGAATTTTCCAGCACAGCATCATTTAACAACTAAGGAAACAAAAACAACTAAAAGCTAAGGATACAAAATGCCAATAAGGTGAGTTTAATTAACTCTATACTGTAGAGAATGGTGCCTTATTTCTAACAATAGCAATATAAGTCTTAATCTTAATGAATACTTGAAAAAATCAACTTGACATTCAATTGTAGTATGAACGTATAGTAGAATTTTGCAAACATATTTATGTTTCCAAAAGTTTACAATAGTTTAAATGAAATGATGTGCAGAAATACAATGTATTTATTTAAGAAACCTTGATTTATAATGTATAAGCAGTTTACTTTCAGGGTTCCAAATGTTTATATGTATATATTTGAGAATATTTTGTTCTTGTACAAACACGCAGTTTTAATAAATATACTGTATACAGTTTTTAGTTTCAGAAGAACAAATCAGTGCGCTGAAAGAAGGTATTATTTTATGTTAAAATTAATAATGAATTCACTTTAAGCACTGCATCATAAACTATAGTTATAGTATTTGATATAATTTAATTTTTAAAGTATAAATAAAATAAGTTTATTTACTGCATCTGTAATTAATTATTATTATTAATTAATAATAATAATAATAATAATAATAATAATAATAATAATAATAATAATAATAATAATAATAATAGCCACTGATTTTACAAATTCCATATTAACAAACAAGTGTACAATATAATTAAGCTATAATGAAATGGGTCCTTAAGGGTTAAAAATGTGACAGTTTGAAGCCACAAACCAATTTCACTAGTCTTTAACACATTTGTTTCAGTTAGTATTTCAGAAAAAAACAGCAACATGCAGCTGCTTGCAACATGAAACACGAATGCACTAGTAGCTGGTAGTGATAAAAGAAAATTAAAGTACTGTAAAACGAAACTTATTAAATGACTACTACTAGTAGTATAGTTTATTCACTTTTTGTCTGCAGGGCAAGACTTAACACAAAGAGTTAAGTAGACCATACTCAGTAAATTACCATACAGCAAACATAATTGATATATTTATATACTAGGTGCACAATATTGTACTAATGAATTCATCCGTAAAAGATGGTGATGCTATTTTCAAGGGTAGCTGTTGTTTTTCCTATAGGACGCCACAAGAAGAGGCAACAGCGTGGTCAGAGTCTGTGGACAAACTTCTGGAAAGCAAAGGTACGAGCAACTTACTTATTTTATTACAGCGTCTTTGCAATATAGTTGCAAAGGGCTAATAAAATAAATAAATAATTCATGTAACGAAAGATAGTGGCATAGTACATTTTTCTAACAGCCAGAGCATTTAATACATGAATGTGTATTTCTTCCATTTTATAATGGGGTATTTTATATTTTATAAAGGGGTATTTTATCTTATCTTTCACCATCACGATTTGTCACGAAATGGACTTTATAAGAAAATGATTGAGTATTAAATACCTACATCCATGTTTTCCTACAATATTGCTATATTTTATTGCAACAACAGCTCTAATCACAAAACAAGATGTATATGCAGAGTAGTAATTATCTAATTAAAAATAATGGAACAATATCGCAACATTTTAAAACGTTGGATATTTTTGTTGTTGATCAATTAGTTTAGATCATTGCTCATTTTGCTCATTTCAATACTGGTCTTGTCCTCCATGTTTACTTATGAAGTTAATTTCAATTGGAAAGGTGTCGCTACATGAGTTACATTGTTTAAAAGATGTCATGTAATCAGAGCCATTTATCATTACAGACTGCTTGTACACCATGAATTTAGCTGATTGCCATCACAAATTCCCCTAGAGATCCATTGGCGAGCATGTATCAAGATCGACCGACACAGCACTAAATTGACGGAGTGTAGAGTACCGCTTGTACCCCTTCACGAATGTATTAACTGGCCCAAATGCGTAAATGCGCTGTGACGGTGTTCTCAAACCTTCAAAATGGGCTACCGGTAGCACAGATTAACAGATTAATCTGAAAAATAGCACCTCCCCTCCTGAGGGTTACCTCAATTGAACAATAGGTAGGTTATTTGGAGATGCAATGACCCATGTTGACTAAATGTCTTGACTTAAATTATATTATTATTATATGATGGATAAAACCAAATATACATAATGAAAAGGATATAATGTATCACTTTTATTATACGCCGAATACAAACAATTGTACATAATGAAATAGACGATATTGAGCTATAATTTCATCCTCAGGGAGATCAAAAAGGGCTATGCAGATCCTAAATACTCTTCTCAGTACTCTCCCTCCGTTGCTGGGTTGTTCAGGAAGGTTAGGAGCCTGCACTCTGTCGTAAGAAATGCCCCTGAAAGCTCACGATATCGCGAATTTCACGGAAATCATGTATCTGACTGCCTACCATGAAAAATATGCATTTTGTTTTCCTTACAATATTTTGTATTACTGTACTCTTCACCTCCCCTGTTGATTTCATACTTTTATAAAGTAGAAAAATTCCTCATACTGTACAATGACATTTCTACATGTACAGTGTTTAGAAAGAAAAACACGAAAGCTTCAGTTTTGTCATTTCAAGTTTGCAGTTCACGTTTCTCCTGTGTTTAATATTTTGTGATTAGAGGGAGCAAAATACGTTATGGGAATTACACAGCCATTTTAATTAAAGGTTTACAAAACTCAAAAATGCTGCTGAATATTTCATTCAAGGGTTGTATTTAAAAAATCTGTTTTGTCTGGTTGTTCTTTTTTTTACAGCCAGTTTCAATAGCGAATCAAGTTAAATGTACATTTTTAAAGAGCTGACTCAGGCTAGGCTATATGTTCAAATGTTTCAGCCTTCTTTTTTGGGTGATGTTCTTGATGAACTATCAATGATAACATGTTTTAGGCAACTTACATCAGAAGAAGATAATGTGAATAGAAACTGTGTTTTTTTTAAAAAAATATATATATAATATATATATATATATATATATATATTAGATATATATAAATATATTTATTTGTAAAAAAAAACACAGTTTCTATTCACATTATCTTTTGAAAAATAATGGCGGTTTCCTGACTCCGTGAAATTTCTTGTTTTGTTTTTTTTTTTTTCATTTTATTGTCATTTGTGAATTTCTTTTAAAAATACAGTGAATTGTCTGGGCCACTATATGACTGTTGCTATAATGCTCTTTCCTATCAGCTGCTTTCTGACTTTTTCTTTGCTCCCAGATAGGACCAATTTGAAATAGGTCTTATCTGTGGACCCGGCGCTGCTGTTCTACTGCTTGATAAATCTTAATTTTTTAAATTTAGTCGTCGTCAATGGTTTTTACCCCAGTTTTATCCTCAATTTGAAATGCCCAATTATTATTTTTATCCCGGTTCACTGCTGCAACCCCTCCATTGACTCAGGAAAAACAGAGGCTGAAACATGAGTCCTCTGAAATGTGTTTCTGCCAATTCATAATTTTTCGCACTGTGGATCCACAGTGAAGCCACCAGACCCATAGTGCCGGAGGACAACACAGATCTGAATCTCTACACTGCAGTCCTGCAGGTGCTCTATCATCCACAGGGGTTGCTGGTGCGCGGTGAACCGTGGATTGCCCTGCCGACCTAAGCCCTCCCTACCTAGGCAGCGCTCGGCCAATTGTGCACTTGCCCCCTGGGAACGGTCGGCAATGACAGAGCCGGGATCAGCGCCTTTACTGGATGCGCAAATTGGGAGCCCCCCATAAATCTAACTGTAATATCACAAACTTAATTTACAAATGAGCCCCACCTACAATTTTTCCATGCATATAATTAAGGCTTAACATTCCTTAAAAGGCATGGCTAATGAGCAGCGGAGCATATTGCAATGTGGAGTGCATTTTGACAGTGCTAATACGGCTTTAACTTGCCAAAAGTGTCATGATACATATGGGGCAATTTTAAGGCCGGCGTAAACTTGACCTTAATTCTGTCACAAATACTTGATACATGTCCTCCATTTTTCTGGGTTTATTTTCAGTGATTTAAATATTGCCCAGGAAATGTACTATTGTATGCAAAGTACAAGCAAATTTCCAGAAAACTAAATGAAAAGCTTATGTTCCACAGTGACTGTATGTGTAATAATATGAATGAGTTAAAAAGTTGATGAAAAAAACTTTATCAAATTACAGCAGTCAGACATTTTTGTGTTCAGAAATATTAAATGAATGCCTTCACTTTTTGTATACTGTTAGTGATACACTGCACTTTTTGCTGTCTTATGAACTTCAGAGGACCTCCTCCACAGCCCTCATACCTTAAAGATTATGGTTGTCACTATAGAATGATACAACTGTATGTACTGCTAGATAAAGTAATTGGCCTTTATTTTAAAATTGACACCCTTCCACGGGGAACAACCACAGCCACATTCATCAAAGATGACTTTACAATATGTCAGAAGTCTGAATGAGAAGGGACATTTAAAATATAAAGTAATGACTGGAAAACATTATAAAAAGTGGTTTTCCATTA
Organism: Polyodon spathula; assembly: GCF_017654505.1. Taxonomy (NCBI): domain Eukaryota; kingdom Metazoa; phylum Chordata; class Actinopteri; order Acipenseriformes; family Polyodontidae; genus Polyodon; species Polyodon spathula. The sequence continues at coordinate 23,372,197 of NC_054551.1, forward strand.
AAAAAGATTGTCTTGCTTTCAGATTCATTGGCTATGATTTAATTGATTCACTGTTAATTCTATACCAGATCATGTAGTTAGGGTTCATTTCTTTTTTTTTTTTTTTTTTTTTAATTCTTTGATACAGCTGGCCGAGTTGCCTTAATAGCATTCTTGAAGTCAGAGTTCAGTGAAGAGAACATTTTGTTTTGGCTGGCCTGTGAGGAATACAAACAAACAAAGTCAACCTCTAAAATGATTGAAAGGTCTAAGGAGATTTTCTTAGAATATGTCAAAGTGGGAGCTCCCAAGGAGGTAATTTTATTTAATACATTTTAATTTTGGGGCACTTGTATCATGATCTTTATTCCAAAGTGCAATTTATGTTAAAGGAAAATAAATCTGGTGATGTTAGATGTTCACTAGTTTGAATCTCTTTTATGCAAAGTTGGCAATCTCACAAGTTACAGAGGAATTCTGGCTGGGCACTGCGCTATGCAACCCCAAAGTGCACAACAGGGTCAGGTGACTAGCTACTGGGCTTCTCCTCCAGGTTTCATTTCCTTTTCCTTCTCTTAAAATAGTGACAATTGAAGCTTTACCATAGGGATAAGAAATCATTCTGAATGGCTGAATGGGAAAAAAATAACACCCTTGAATATTACATCTTCTAGATCACTCCCTGAAATAAGGTCTCAAATTGTTTGTTTCTCATTTATTAAAAACATTCAAGTAAAAGTATTTCCTTTCAAAAAAAGGTTAATTGTTAATTAAAGACTAAACATTCTGGAAATATAAACTTCTTTCACTTATCAAGACCCTCAGAAACCAAACAAAGTCAAAAAATACTACCAGATCCCTATTATCTAGCAAGTAAAAAGATAGTAGGTGTTTAGTGTAATTTCTGTGTTTAATTAAAAAGGTATATCTTTATCCCCTACAGATAAATATAGACTGTGGAACTCGAGAAAATATTACCAGACATATTTCAACACCGACTCTCAACTCTTTTGATCATGCACAGAAAATAATCTATAGTCTGTTGGCAAAAGACTGTTATCCCAGGTTTCTGAAATCAGACATCTACATGGCATATTGTCAACAGAATGAAAGGTGACTTTTCCCCAAATAAATGTTTGTCAATGAATACAGAATACATTACCTTCAATAATTTATTCAAATATTGTCATGGTATACAATAAATGTGTCTTCAGGCTGGATTTGAAACAACCGTAATCCCATTATCTTGGACAAGAGGTTGAATATAATTAGTTGTATATATATATAAAACAAATGTATATTATGTACAATATGTATATGTGTATGTTGAGAAGAGAGCTCTTACCAATATTGTGATCACTTCAGAGTAGGCCTTGGGACTTATTTCAAGTTGTCAGTCAAGCAGAAAATGAACAACTCATTATTTATTGAAAACAGAAACCATGAAAGGTATACTCTTTGGATTGTAGAATTAACCTGAAAACACAGAATATTCCCCAGACATAAAATATTTTAATATTTAACATTTTAAGGAGATACAATAGTTTAGAATAATATATATTATGTGCAATTCAGTAGATTTGTGCAACAAGAACTGTTTTTGTTCAAGTCGTTCACGTCAGTACCTACTCAGAAACATCAGTACCACTAACGGGAAGTATAGATTAAATCCTTCTTTCATTACTTTTACTGTTTTTAAATAAAAGTTTTAATGCATGAAACAACAAATCTATTTTAAATGATCTTCAAACTTGTTGTTTGTTTGTTTTCTATTTATTTGTTTGTTTATTTAAAAAACTGAAGCCTGCTCTGATCTCTCCCTTGACTCGATCTCTTGCTCCATCTTTTTTATGCTAAAAACCTCTGGTGTTGCTCTTGACCCCTTCCTCTCCTTCACTCAACACATCATCTCCCTGTCACGCACTTGTCGCTTCTTTCTTGGAGAACATCTACCTAATCTGTCATTCTCTCACTAGTTATTCCATTCAGCTCCTGGTCCAAGCTCTTGTACTCTGTAACTCTCTCCTTACTTGTCTCCCTGAATTGGTTATCAACCCCCTAGCTCATTCAAAATTCTGCTACTCACCTTGTTTTCTCCCAACCTCGTGACTCTCATGCTACCCCTCTTCTTTGCATCCTCCACTGGCTACCTATCTCTTCTGGGATTCAATTCAAGACCCCAGTTCTTGTCTGCTGCTCTCTTAACCACACTGCCCCCTCCTAGTTCCCTCGTGTCTCCCTACACCCCCCTTCTGGTCCTCCTCTATGGGCTGACTGGTCATGCCTTCCCTCCACTCTCCATCCTCCCATGCCTTTTCCTTTTCTTCCCTCACCCCTCTGTGGTGCAACCAGATACCGGTCTCTCATTGCCTTCTGCCACTTCCTCAAGACCCACCTGTTTAGACTGTACATGTAGATCTCTTGATCTGTCCCTCCTACTGTGCACTGGGCTTGCCTGACCTAAGCACCATGCTACTGGATGCTCAGCTGATGCACTGTCCTTGCACTAATATTATGCCATTGTAGATATAAATTGTCTTAATCCTAAATCGTTACTTATTTTCTCATATTGTATTCTAATAGTATTTGCACTTACTGTAAACTACAATGTATTCAAATATTGTATACCCCTGAAATGTACATGCACAGTGGCTAATTTGAGAAGGCGGGGTATTGTTTTTGCTGTTTCTTATTAATATTTTCAAACATAATATGCACTTGATTGTATCTTGTTAGGTAGAAGGGGTCACCTTTTTAGTTAATAAACTTAACAACTAACTTATTACATGCTAACATAGTTTATTGTGTTAATGGTTTGTTTATATATATTAATCTATTTCTAAAAATAATCTATTGTACTTTGAAAGTGCCTTAAAGACAAATGTAACCTCATTGCAATTATAAGATGGAGTTGATCATCCCAAAGTAGGAATCTGGTGTTTACTGAACAGTTTTGTTACAATTAATAAACTAAAAAATAAAGTGACTGGCTTAACTGCTCTTGAATCTGTCATTTTTTGAAATGTCATACAGACAAAATATAATGTTACATTTCTACCTGTGCCATGAAGCAGTCTGTAAAACACAAATGTCACCTTGTTTTATTATCAATGTCTAAACTGCAAGGCAAAGATCGCATGTGTATTATATTTTTGTATTTTTCAAATGTGTAAATCCCTTCCCCAATATATTATTATAATTGATTGCCTTTGGTTCTGCAAACCCCTTCAGTCTGAGCATCATTTTCCTTGTCTGTGGGTTGCCAGATTTTGGATTCAAAGCATTTTGATATCGGTGGTCCGTTGCTGATGAAAAAACGTGACTGGTTTCAAATTGTTGTGAACTCAGTCCAAAAGGCAAATGGAAATAAGACATAAGTAAACACTGCTTAAAAGTCAGTTGTGGCGAAGACCCTTTTTCAGTGATTTTACTGGAAAATTCCTTGGTTTTAGAAAATAAATATTTGATTGTTTATGTAATTTGTTAAATTGTAATTCTTTTTTCACATTTGCAATACTGTATATTTAATGAGATTCACCTTATACATTGCTCATTATAGGCTATTAAATCGCCTGGAATAGATATTTATCCAGTTTCAGCACAATACAAGGTTGTTCACTTTTAACAGAAAGACAAGTGTACTGATGTCTTGCACAGATCCATTCTCTGGATATCTATGTATTGGGATGTCACACAGATGAGGCATTATTGGATTTAATTACAGTCTTACTGGGGAATAATTAACTACTGCTCACAAATATCATTAAAAACCATGGCTGCATAATGTAATCTGCCGATTGTAACTGAAAGCCATTGCTCTGCAAATATTTCACTTGACTTCACATCTTTTTTTCTGAATGTAGAATGCTTACAGTATGTCAACCCGAGTTTCTAGCTATCTTGAACATTATGTAACTATTCATTAAATGCTAGAAAATTACCTGAAAATGCCATATGTTTTTCAAGCTGTTACCTCCCTAATTCTGTCTATAGACTTCTGGCATGTGGTAAATTCACAGTAATATGTGAATATCATTTGTAAGAATGAATCACTGTTTGTACACATAAATCTTGTTGATCAAAAGACAATGCCTTGCAGCTTTTTTATTCAATTAAGCATCAATAAAGCCACAAGAGGCAATATTTCCTAAACCAACCGAGGTGGTTTTTAAACTGTCCCTCTTTCAACTGTTTGTGATTTGAAGAGTGTCCTTATCATTACAAAATCATTTTACATTAAATAAATGAACTAGAAAACTGTTTTTTGTGGACAGATGAGTCACATGTGTCCCCTATATAGTATATTGTAATAGCTTGCATGAGCAACAATGCCCCTCGTATTCATAATATATTGTTTAAATACTGTATATCTGACCTTTCCCCCTGCTATCCTCTACCCCCATGTAAAATGGCATTATCTTCTATGTCCTTGGTCATTATTTATCACAAAATGACAGATAACAAAAATCTGAAGAAAAGGAACCCTCACTGGCACTGTCAATATGTGCATAACCGCACACACACACACACACACACACACAAATAATAATAATAACATTGTGGGTTTTTTCCACAGTATCTAAGGTCATTTTCCATCACTAAGCACAGCATAGATTCTCTCATTTAACTGTTGTTGTTTATTTTTCCATGGTTGTAATTGGATCTGCAAGCTGTCATTTTGCATGTGTTTTGCTTAACATTATTAGCATTTTTCCATTCCACAGGGTTTTGGCAACCATAGTAATGTTGATGTTAATGAGGCATGAGCAAATTAGGTGTAAATTCTAAACCAGTGACCTTTTCTAGGCTCTCATTGGTCTGTTCTTCTTAAACAGGCATCTTAGGATGATATGCAGGTCACCGCAGTTGACAAGCTTTTAATGCAAATACATCTGTTTTCCATTTTCTGAATCTCTGGCTGTTACTGCAGCAATATGGTTGTCCATATTCTAAGTCCTAATCAATTCACCTGCAGTGTTGAAAATCTGAATACCTCCTTGAGCTTCCTTATTATCTGCAGGTGTTGTGGCTATTATATGTATTGATCAAAGTTCCAACTAATCGTGCAGCCATTATCACACCCCTTCCAAACACTGAACGTTTTGTATTCTCTTCCTATTACAAAACCTTTTATATTGCAAAATGTTGATTATGCACTACCACTTGCTGTAATTTAGCTCATCTGTGTCCTCATGATCCTATTTCATATCCTCAATAAGGGATCAGTCTATTTTTCTTTTGCACAGTGGGCAACTTGACCCACAGTGGAATATCTGGCCTCTAGACTTTTTACAAGACACCTGAGGCATCTGCAAAAAAGAATGTAGCTTTCTCTGCTCTCTTCCTGCATATTAATGCATTACATTCAGATGGAGAGTTAAAGTCCATAAATCTGTTTTTTTTTATATTTAGTTTGACTCCTGTGTGTGTATGTTTAATGCATTTTTCCCACTTAATAAATAATGCATCTATTATAATGCTAAATCGTTTTTTGTAGTCCTAACATGTACAGCATCATGGTTTTGCTCTTGTGGTATCTGTGGTGGCTATGTGAAATTAACCTTCTGGTATATGAATATTCTGCTGACATATAAATGTCCAGGAAAACAGATGCCAATTTTGAAAATAAAAAAGGGGATTTAAAAACAAGTACTTAAAAATAGATATTTTCATTGCAGGTAACAAATGTCATTGTTTGAAAGACAACGAGATATATCCCCCAGTTTACCACTAGATGGCTCCATTATACACCAATTGGCACATTAGTAATGATTAATTCTTAAGCCCTTTGTCATCTAATTTTAGATTTAGATTAACCACTTTAAAGACAGGGTTAATCATGGTGTTGTGTAATTAGGATTTCACTTTTAAACTGGCTAGACAGAAGCTCGTTTGTGTGTCCTCAAAAAATATATTGGCACTATTTATTTGCTGATGATTCCCTGCCTTTATACCTCGTGGTTTGGAGAACTATTGCAATATAATTAGCAATATAACTGTAGATAAAGCCTTAGCTGGAGTGCGATAAAATGTCTTTCCTTTTGACCCTGGGTACTATATATGACCTGTTGTAGATTAAAACTATAAAAAGAAAGAAATAAAAAGGATTCAAAGCTCTAATATAACTTCCAAAATTACGAACATAGTATTTTACTTTGAAAACACCTCTGCCGCCAAGATACTATTGAATCATAAGTTACTTCAATGACTTGTATGTACTTCTCCTATAATACTGTGACTTCTGTTTTGAGGAACATAGAGAGCTTCTCTGGTTTCAAGAGCAATACCGCATCCCAGGCAAAACTATTGAATACAAAAGTATGCTTTCTTGTTCTATAATGTGGTGGGACCATTTCATGTAAAATTCCATTGGAACAATGACCAATTACATCCATTAAATAGATACATGTCAAATTTGAATTGCAGTACACGTATATGTATTTCTAAGTTAAACATTTCAGATACATTTTGTTTTTGCAATTTGCAGACAAGCCACTGGAGGGCAACCCTGTACTATAAAACTGTTTAATGATGCTGACAATTCTTCAGAAATGAAATTAATCCATTCACAATATTAAATATTTAATTTCTCAAGGCCTAATATAGTTTGTCATTAGTGTACAATTGTACTGTAGTTTTGATTATGTATTGTGATAGCTTTGATACCTGCTTTTAGCAGTAACCTGACCAACTTATCCTCAAGAATGTACTCTTCCCCATCCCAGCTTAATGACAGGATTGTTTTAAAACAAGCTATAATACTTACAGAAATACCCTTAAATATTCCAGTCCTGCTGGAATTATTTTGGATCAATTGTTTCAGTTTTACCCATTATACAATACAATTTGCAATTTCCAGTTTGAATGCTGTCTCACCATTACATCCCTCTTAGCAATTAAGAGGACAGAAGTTCATTTCACCTGACAAACCAAATACATAACTAATAGATTTTACCTAGCTTTAACCAGCTTACCCCCCCCCCCCCCGCCAACCAGTAAGAGTCATTGAAACTCAATGAAGTTGGGAAAAGGCAGTTGAGTAGTCAAGCAGATAGTGATCACACAACCAATGAGAAACGCGGCAAAGCACACTTTTATCACACAAAAACCGAAATAAAAGTTCAGTCAAAAAAACAAAGTGGCCTTATAGGCCAAGAAAGCAGCCCCTACAGTACATTTGTGGGTTTTAAATAGCCAACAACTGTCTGACACGTCTGTGCTGGGTTCCAGCCTCCACTGTTCTTTCGAACAAAGGCTGATTGCAACTTTACAACTGCTTTACCAGATGGATATGCTTAACTAACTTATCAGCTAATTAGCTATCTAATTAGCTCAGGGAGCTTATCAAGTTGGTGAGATCAAGAAATCCCCAGCAGGAATAGTCATAGAAAAACATGATAGCCTGCAAAATATACAGTATTTACAGTGCTTTGGGGCTGGCTTCAAACTAGAGAGAGGGTTCTTCCACCTTGCAACAGAGGTGAACAATGCTCAGTCAATGTTGCCACATCAAAGCTTACATTTAAGATAAAAAATGTACAGGTTCTACACTTTTATTATCTTTTCCAGGGCATTAGAGGTCACAATTCTTATCCTAATATTAAGCGATCATGAAGCAGACATGATCTCGGTTTATAAGACACTCATATAGCTTTTGGCTATTTATGATTTATTGTATTAAACATATTTTTCATTATATATCATGTAGTGCCCAATCACATGTCCTTATTATGATGTCAGGAAGCAGACATCATAATAAGGAAGTGAAGTTAAACCTCAGTCTAAGGAATATGTATAATATTACACAAAAAAGGAGCTCAAAAAATGTATCCTGCATGCCATTTACCCAGAATCCTGGTTACCATGGGACTATGTACTTGCAGCCAGCATTATAGTCCTGAGCCAAAGGAAATCATTCCCAAAAGTAACCTCTTGCAATGTATTGCTCAATGTGTATTATTATGCCAAATCTCACATAGCATTAACTGTTAAATCTTATATCAAATCTCATATAGCATTATATGACCTTCCTCTGAAACAACATGGCCAGCAACACCAACAACAAAAAACAACAACAACAAAAAAAAAAAAAAAAAAAACACAACCAGCTCCATCTGGTTTATTGTCAGCCATTGCTGGAATTTCTAACAGGGAAATATCATTCCCATCACATGGAATGAAACTGTGCTTTTCTTAGTGTTGTCCATTGACCGGTCTCACTTCTCTTTCCTCTTTTTCAGTGAGAATGCTAGTTGCTAGATGAGCACAGAGCATACAGTTTAGTGTTATTTTCTCATGTCGGCTTCTATGGACAGGTCATCAACAGATCTGCAGTGACTCAATTATACCCAGCTATAGATTATGCAATAGTTGTTACAAAAACTTATCTGAGCTCAAAAGTGAATATCTTGGGAATCACTTGCCATTACAATAGTTTCTGTGGCTATTTTGTATCATATATTTTCATCACATTGTACAGTAGCAGCTGTGCATAGATAACAAAATGCAGTACTGCCTTTGCATAAGCTGACATTTTGTCACCCAGTGATATTGTTAAGAGAAATTGGCTAAGCCATACAATTTGGGAACACCTCAGTATTTGTTTGTTGGTTCTGCATGCTATACAGATTAAAAAAAAAAAAAAAAACACACAGTAGACCTCATTAAAAATACATTTTGTTTTCAAAATAAATGATTTATGTGCTTGCAATGTACCCTGTGATTGTGCAAATGGTTGCCTGGGTAACGAGTCAGTATGGAGTGATCTACTACTATATATAATACTACCCAATTACCCAATTTTTCTCTCAATTGTATTATTTTAGGCTCAGCTTTTCGCTACCACCTCCATGCTGACTTGGGAGCAGCAATGACAAATACACACTGTCCTCCGGAACATGTGTCGTCAGCTGTCCACTTTTTAACCCCAACCCTGCAGGCCCACCATGCAGTCGCCTCAGATCCTTGGAGAACAACACAGTGGGCAGGTTACAGATAAGCCTGCAGGCGTCCAGCCAGACTACAGGTGTCGCTGGTGCACGGTGAGCCGAGGACACCATGGCCGATTTAAGCCGACCTGGATGACGCGGAATAGCCTGGACTTGAAACAGCGACCTATAGGCAATAGGGCACATCCTGCTCTCCATGTGGAGCGCTTTTACAGGATGCGTCACTCGGGAGCCCAGTTTAAGTTAAGTTAAGTCAAACATGAAGTGTTTTCTTCAGTGCAAATTATGCACCACTTTTCTAAATGGAATAAACATTAAAAATCATAATACATGCTCATGATGGTCCTAAGTACATTGATCTTTGCACTTGAGAAAAGTATTTTGCTATGTATTTTGTTAGTTTTGCTTTTAATAAGCGCTACCCTAAAAGAGAAACAAAGCTGGTTTAAAACAGAACTAAATGTTCCATTTGAAAAATATGGTCTTACTCAATCATACGACAAACACAAACAGTTTTATTGAATATAAGGGCCTATCTGCTTTAAACAGCTTTAATACAGTAAATAATAACATTAATGTACAACACTGAAATACATTTTTCATTAACTTTCTACATGCAGTGAACTTGTGGACTTTACCACCAAGTACCATATATGTTCTGAAAGTTCAGCTGCTCTGCTTCACTGTTTCTAAAGAGCACCAGCTGTCCCCCCATGTACATAGGGGCAGATGTGCTTATCTAGCGGGAACATCCCCACTGTACAAATATGAGGGGCTTACCCAGGGAGCTGTCTGTGGCGCAGAATGTGAACCAGTGACCATACAATCCTCCAGCGAGAATCTTAACCAATGTAAGAATCACAAAACCTGCTTCAACGAGCAACGTCGGTGGCCTTGTAACTGTTCACCATCACCCGCCGGTGTTGATTATCTAAACAGAGGATACAGGGTCCCAGGACTACTGATGTTAATTACCTTTCTGGGTTATATATATATATATATATATATATATATATATATATATATATATATATATATATATATATATATATTGATCCATACTAGGTACGAATACTAGGTACGAATAGGACATATTTGACAACTACAGTTATAAGACCTTACACTTAGGATCTCCGGAAACTTGTGAACATTTCCATTAACAAAATGTACAATGTGGTTAATGACTTGTGGGGACAAGTTGCTAAAAGTCATTGCCACACATGTTAAGGTGAGAAGTTTAAATCTGAAAAAGAAGAAATGGAGAAAGGGTGGAAGATATCACTAGTGTATCGATTTCCTTTGTTTTAACTTCATCAGGAAGCAACTTGTTTTGACCTAAATTGCAGTTGTTTTTAATTAAAAATTAAAGTGGTCAACTGCTTAGCAAATAAGCATGATTGCAAATGATTGCATTTTGTGTTTTTGTAGTTTGTAGGGGCACCATAGTTCAGCTCAATCTCAATAGCACACATGCCTGATGGATTTAAATATAGATGAGTGCCCTCATCTTACATTGTATCCCCCTCCTCTTCAACTCAGTTAGTAAATGAAAAATCTCTATGTAAATCCAAAATAGAAATTATAGTAGCATTCTCCTGTCTATCTTCCAAAAGCACGACAATACCATGCAGGAACATTAGTAGAATTTGAAATTGAAATGTCTGAAAAACATGAGGAAATGAGCAAATGCAACTGAGAGTTTGTGAGAAGCAAGGCAGTAAAGGGATCTAACAAAGTCAATGGGTATTACATATTTACTAACAGCACAGCACATTAGTAAGAACACCACTTATTTCCAAAAGTTAAAGAATTGTGTCAAGTCAAAGATTCTGTCTAGACAGCAATACCAATTGCCAAAAAATAAAGTATCCCAACCCTTTGAGACAGCTTGATCAAAGCAGTCATCATCTTTTTGACCACAAGTTTAAAACTTTGGAATTGTCTGTGTTAGATACCTACAGTGTCTTCCTGTATCACGAATCATGTGAATCGGGCAGAATGAATGGTTGACATTTTATTGTTGATCTTATTTCTGGACAAAAAATGTAGAAGGTTATGACAGTGTATCAAATATATTTCCCACTGATAATAATTGCGGTAGATGCTCTCTAATCTGAAAAAATAGCACATTAACGCAAAATACAAAACAATTAAAAATAAAAATCTGCAAAAATGTATTTATTACGCTATTGCTACGGACTTCATTTACAGGAAACAAATATTTGTGTGTGTTTATTTCAATTGCTATTAGAGTCAAAGGTAATCACACCTTCTGTGGATGGATATTTTTTATTGATTTAGTTTTTGTATTTGTTCTTCTGGGGTTCTAATGCATGAATCATGTTATATAATGTATGTTAAAACTGGCTTACAAAATTAGAAGTAGGATTCAATATGATCCCATTTGTGGTTACCATTCGTGCATGGTGTCTCAAATAACAAAAGAAACTCAACATCCAGTGCTTATTATTAGATAATAATAGTTTGGCTCATCGTATACACAGACCTCACAACTTCCCTTTTAAGGTGAAGACTGTTCTGTTTTTAGTTACCCTTTGGCTGATTGGAGGTATGCATGTTTTTACAAAATCAATACAAAGACATAGCTCTTCAGACCGAACTCATTCAGACATTTTTAATAAAGTTATATCAACCTATGCATGAAAAATGATATGCATAGTACAGGTAATTACAAATGTTAATGTGCCCTTGTTCATTCTTTCAACATTGTAACACAATTAGGAACACAACTGTAAAGAATAAAATGTAGAAGTGAAACTAACCAACGGCTGTCATCATACTTTATCTGTTGGGAAGGCAGCTTAATTGCAAAGCCGCTCGAGTGTTTGTGGTAAGATATGATCCGTTTTTGTTGTGATGAAACTGAAATGTTTCCATAGCAACATAAACTTGTCATCCTGTGGGTGGACAGTGAAGTTATATATATTTTTAACTGTTTAGGAAAAAGCAGTTCTCTTAGGTGCTGCCTAACAAACCCCACATATTGAAGTGTCCATTTAAAACTATACATGCAGGATTGATGTCTGTATATACACGGATATAAAATACCTCTGATATTGGTTAATAAGTGTGGTGTGGTATAGCCAACAATGTTAAGGCTGGTCTGCCCCTTGAATTGGTACCTAGACTCAGAACTGCAGTTTAAGTGCTTTTTTGCACACTTTATATTAACCAAAAGCTTGTACGCCCAAGCTTCAGCTATGTGCAATCCTTCTCTTACTCTCTCTCTCTCTGTGCTCGGGTTAAGCAATCACCTTCACTGAACTACACCCTTCCTCCAAACAGAGGATGTTGCTTTCTTTTTATACATGTGGCCATATCGAATTATCTAATCTGAGAATGGCCACATTCTACACATGGAATTGATGAGGAAATCATATATATATATATATATATATATATATATATATATATATATATATATATATATATATATATATATATATATATATATATATTAATTTAAATATAAAAAGTCTTATATTGTTAGCATAAACTAAAGAAGTTTTTTCAACATTATCTCAGTACCTAGTTATGTGTCCCATTGTGTTGATGCAAAAAAAAAAAAACTGTAGTTCCATCAGACTCTGAACAAAATATAGATTTCATTACGTTATTTAAAGATTTTTTTTTTCTAAATCTCTTTTGACAAATTATATAATGTAAATAAGCAAGACTGAATAAAGCCCACTATTTTTATTTTGTCCTTTCCTGCAATGTCTTCTTTTTTTATCAACAGTTTGAAGTGTTTATCATAACTTTAACTGCATACAGACTATCCCTTCAAATAATTTTAATAAACTGGATTCTAACAATTTGTGTGTTTTGTTGTTTGTACTCGCACAATTCAACATATGGATACAAGATATCCAGATTATTAAGTTTTCATACTTTCTTAGTCAGAACAGTATTGCTCTTGAGGACCATAGTATACCAGTTGTGTTTCTAGGAACATCTAACTCATCAAAGAATGTGTTTAAAAGAAGAGAAAGGCTTTATATTTTCCAATCCTGAGCTGTGAGTGTCAGGGTATACTATCCCAGATGTATTTGACTCATTTGGTGTCAGACTATTGTAAGAGGTGATATCTTAGCAAGGTTTGTAATTGATTTGATATCTACGTTTGCTGAAAGCATTTACATTCTGAGCTTCCCACCACGTTATTGCATTGAAAATTGCACCATAAATAAGGTATTTGCTTCAAGTTGGTTTAGGTCACACATTTCCACCCGCTCAGCATATCAATCACATTACAGCATATCTTTAGCGGTATCATTAGTTTTCAGAGCTAGACTTTTGCGATACTATTTTGTAGATTCTTTGATCACATTATGTTAAGTAAAATATTTAAATTATGTTCATATATATATATATATATATATATATATATATATATATATATATATATATATATATATATATGTCTCAATCCTAAAACTGTAGGTGATGCAAAACTTTTGGCCACAGCTGTAGGTTGTTATATTATTACTTCAACCAGGAAATATATTGTCATTTTGCATGAGATAAATGTTTTTATTAATAGACTTGTTTTAAGGGTATTTTCAGAGATGTTTTTGTTTTGCTTTCTTTAAAAGGATCATACTGCTATTGGCATGCAGTCTCATTAGGACGGCTATTTATATCCAAAAATGAATGATCGCTATCATGAGGTATTAATTGAATACTAGAAAACCCGCTTGACCTGTTATGCATATTTCTATGCATTAGTAAGAGATTAAAGAAAAACATTTCCATTACCAATTGTTGTAATATTTATGATAATATCACATTTGGTACACCTAATGCTAATTACAATCTGTACAATTTAAAATGATGAATATAATATATTTTAGTCCAGCCAAGATGTTGAAATGTATTATTATTAGATGTGATAAATGATAGACATGTAGAGAAGCTACATGATCTCATATGCATGTGTTTTAGTCTTGTAAGGCAACTGGACAAATGTCTTAAATCATGCTACACATTAGAATAAATAAATCCCCATCCTTAGGATAACTAGGTAAACATCTAATCTGAATATATCAAAATGTGAAGCAAAAGTCTTGTTAACCTGCCTTTTAATTGCAAAAAACAACATTATTTTAATGAAATGAAAAGCCATTCTTTCAGTAGCATGGTGGAAAAATGTTTATGGTACCATAAATTTAGGGTATTTATTAACTTCTTATGCTGTTTTAAGAGGGACTGCTGTTTTAGAAAGTATTTCCTACATGGGCTAAAGCTAATGAAATGTACTTCCATTTCCTAGAGTATGTAGGTCCCCCATGCAATTTTAACAGAAGCTAGAGAAATCATCTATCTTGAATTAAAAAAAAAAAACAAGCAAACAAACAAACAAAAAAACGAACATATATAGTGCTTTATTACTGTGTACTTGACTACATGCTCCAGTTTGCATGATGTACTTTGATGTGTGCTGTTACTACATGCACTTCCTAGTTTGTCCTCACTCCTTCCCCGTCACTAACTAGACAGCTGCTTTTCTGACCTAATTATGATCTGATGGGACCCTGAAGACACGGCTCAGGTGAAATGACCTAGGGGATTCAAACTTGACAGACACGAGAGTCATGCATGCCAAGCGGGAGCTGTATTTAATTTAGCATGCTTCACAAAGAAAATACATGTGAAGTATTACATGTGCTTTCTTCAAAATTGCATAATGAAACCCTTCCGACCAGGAAGTGCAGCAATTAAAAAAATGTCTTGGGGTCTTTCTCATACTTTTAAACTCTTTTTATGGGTTGCCTTTGTTATGATGTAATTAATGCTTTGTGATTAGTAAAATTGGGTGGCAGCTCAGCAGATAAGAGTGGAATGCATACAAATATTTTTATGGATGGAAAGTAATAATCATTCATTCATACCATTCTGATTCAGCAGGGAGTCTCCCTAATCAGACAACTGACTACCAAATGTGACATAAAGCAAGCTTTGCTTAACCCTGAGGTGAAGATAGATAAATTAGACAGAACTGTCAATAACATACCTCAGTCCAGTTATGCAAGCAAGGTATAAAACAAGTGTACCCACCAACTGTCTTTGTTTATACTATTTGTTTTTGTATTTCTTATTTTGGTTATTTTTTTAATTACAAACAATTAATTTAAGTGACACTTTTATTTGTTTTACTGTTCATTCTGTTACGGCTTTTATTTTCATGTTAGTAAGCTAGTTGTTAACAGTTAAACTAAATAAACACCCTTTAGTCTAAAGAATGACCAAATAAAGTTGTTGATATACGTAAGGCACTAATTGATTATATTATATGTTATTTTTATATTTGTAGAAATAGCACCAATTTTGGGTACAATTGGCAATGTGTTTTTCCTCCCTTAACATTTACTATAAATACAATTAGAATACTATAGTTGTTATAGCTACTGCTATGGTCATGTTTGCAAGTTTGCATGTTTGCCCAAGGAGTTTAGGGGAAGTTCAGAAAAGCAGTATCACAAAACTTAGCACAATTGGCACCTGTCAGCAGCTGTCCAATCAGTGCCTCATCCTGCATCTTTCAATGCATTACATGTATAATAGGCACATGGGCTTACAGTCGGTGTATGGTCGTATATTTAAATATATGCTGGTTTCTGTAAATAATGTAGTTTATCCTTTGGTTTCATACAATAGCATACACACCTGTGCCAGTATTAGTGCCCTCATAACAAAAAATAAATGATACTACAAGTGCGGTCTAATATGTATATGCTGTAAGTATGACTATTGAATAACGTGATAATCTATGATATTAAAATTGACAAAAGACCATATTGAAGTTTGGTAGGTGAATTTCTAATAGATGTGAACTGTTTTATGTAACAGTCCTACATACAAGCATATAACTATGTACATACATAATATGCATACATCACATTTATCTACTTGGACGTTTATTTGGTTACAAAATCAAGCACCAAAGCTTTCTTTAGCAACTGTTTTTACAAAGGTTCCTATCAGAAAATCAGTAGAAGAAGAATGGCTTTATTTGTTGGTGTTAGGGCCTACACTGTACCAGGTGTTTAACCCTCAGTTTGAAAAGTGTCTGTAAAGTTCAAACTGCTCTTTCCTTCACTTTAGTTAGAAGGTGGCACAACTGAATTTCTGTTTTTCTTCCATTGCAGCATATCCAAAACCACAGAGCATGCAGTTATTTATCTCTGAAGTCTGTGTGTGTGTGTGTGTGTGTGTGTGTGTGTGTGTGTGTGTGTGTGTGTGTGTGTGTGTGTGTGTGTGTGGTGTGTATATATATATATATATATATATATATATATATATATATATAGATAGATAGATAGATAGATAGATAGATAGATAGATAGATAGATATAAAGTTTTATAAAAGGTCACTTTTTAATTGAATGCTAGTGAAAGGTAAATTACAATGGCACTGGCAAGCCACAGCAGGCAGTCAAGACCATTTGACCTTCCCACAAATCCATATCAATGTGTCTTGTTAATCCTCTCCCTACCATTCAGTCCTGAGATGAGAATGACAAATTGTGTGGTGTTTTTGTTGACTTCTCTTCATTGGCTTGGTTTACATGCACTTGCGACTCTACAGTCATGACTGTGTGACGTTGTCACGCGAATACATCGTGAAACAGCAAAAGTACGTCCTTTTAGTAGCGCAACTTTAAAGACAGGGTCAACCGCTTTCTTTAAAATAATATATGGTAGCAAAAATAAAACTATTGACCAAATGTTTCAGTTCTGTTAAAGGAAGAAAAACAATGAATAATCCAAAAGTACTAGTCTCAGATCAAATCCAAAAACAAAAGGCGTTCGAAGAAAAGAACAGAATGGCCATTAAAAAAACTACAAAAAACAGAAAACAGTTAAGAGAAAAACAACGCAAAAAGGTTTGATCTCATCCAGCAGTTTGTAATAGATTTCTTCAAGAAGATGTTAGCTAACACTCTGCTGTAGACGTCTGTTAACCAAAACTAAGTTTTAAACAATTCTTTGAAACAATTGGTGCTTCACACACCAAGTCCAGGAGTACCAAATTTTGAGTCACAAGAGAGCTCACTGGAGTATCACAACACAAGAAAGTACAAACTTTGCCTAAAATGTCATTCTGTGTTTAATTTATTAAATTACTTTTAAAATGGCATGCAATAATTAATATTGTAACATCTAGGGTGGGTGGTTAAATAGTTATGTGAGTGATGGAAGTGAAAGTGGACAAGTGCAGGGAGTCTATTGCGCTGTAGGGGAGTGATTGAATGGTCTGAGTGCAGAATGAGTGCTGTACATGAACTGGAGGTGTCATACTGGCAGGTGTCTAATTTATAAGCTTCTGGGCAATTCTGACAGGCTTAATCAGCCTTAAATGCTTTGTGAGCTGACTATATGTCTAAATTACTGTAAATTACTTTTTTTTACCATATATAGAACAGGTGTCAAACCTGCTGAGTTTTAATGTGCGAGTGCATGTAGCATACCAAACAAATATCTGCATTGTAACCTTCAATGCAGCTCCTCAAGAAGCCTTTGCGGTTTCCATCCTCCCCTCAGAAAGCACCTAAAAACTCTTCTTCAGCCTTGCTTGATAAGATCTGATTTGAATTTTGTTGCCGGTCACATGAAATATACACTACAAGAGACATACCCATGCGGTGGAAAGTTTGAAAAGTTACAGATCTGACTAGTGCAACACCTAAGTAAAGCCCCATCTCTACACTCAGGGGACGTGAGTTCAACCACAGCCATAGCATAGAGTAAAAAAGAAAATACTGTATGTTGTTAACACAATATACACAAATTCTGTTTAGCAGGTGGTGTTCATGATATACTTTCATACTGAGTATGTGCACTAGAGCAAAGCATAAAGTATGACTGTATTGGGGGTCCCCGAGTGGTTCACCTAGTAAAAGTACAGCCATGTGGTGTGCAGGGTGAGTCATACAGTGCAGGTCCACATCCTTGCTGTGCAGAGTCACCGGTCTTCGCTGGGGATTCTAAAGGGAACATCGCTCTGGCGCTCTCGTGGGTTTGGGAGGCATGAACTGCCTCTCCTCATCACACTACAGCAAACTCTGCTGGCCAGATGCCCAGTGAGCTCAGAGAGGACACCTCCAAGGCTAGCCTTTGTCCTCCAGAGGCCAGTGATCACTGATATCCGCTCTTGCGTTCCTGGGTTTAGAAAAGGAAGCGGGCTTGGTCGTGGGATCAGATGACAGCAACTGAACCTTTAGATCTTCTGAGCTGTGTGGGGAATTGCTTCGATGAGGAGAAAAAAATATATAATATTGGATATTCCAAACTGGGGAGAAAATCAGGGGTATAATAAAAAGCAAAAAGAAGCAAAAACATTTAAAATAAAGTATGAATCTATTTAATATTTGTTTTAAAAAGTTACTCACCTGCCAGTTTCAAAAATAATCAATTTGCACAATTTCCCAAATTAATGCTGGGAAGCAGAATTTAGGACTGCAACGACCGAAATGTAATATGCTATATCTGCTTTATATATTATAATATACTATATCTAACTTTGTTCCTTGGTTTAACTTTTCTAATACCAGGATTGCCATTTCAGCCCTCATTGTCCAGATTCATAGGAAAATTCATCAAAACAATTTTAAGCAGAACTTTTATCCATCAATTGGGAAGTCATATGGTAGTGTGTTTTAAGAAATGAAAGCAGAGGAAAAGCAAAATTTTATTGAAAAATTAATCTGTATTTTAAAGACTGCATTTTTCAAAAATGGAAATAATGGCCCTTTTACCAGTTAAATGATATTACATGTTCTCAAGAGATGTCTGTAATAAAAAAAAAAAAAAAGTTTTTTCTTAATAATTTCTCTGAGCTGTGTATATTTAAAATTCAAATTCAAAACTGCCAACTTGTTTACAGTTTTCTGCCTTGTCTCCGTGCGACAGACTGCGTTCCTCTAACGTCAGCATTAAACCAAAAGGACTTCCTTTATCTTGTGGTTTATGCTGAAGTCTGAATGAACTTGCCTCTTTTCTACAGTCATACCCCAGCATATAAATATAAGGTAGTGCCCGGATGAGCACTCAAACACAAAACAACAGCAGCGTAAGGACGACCAACCCGTGAACTTATTGTACCTTCAAGGATGCCCAAAATGTATTTCTCTAAGTTTTTGTCCAGCCAGCTGAAGGATGATAACTCCAAAAACAGTGAGAAAAAGAAACCAAAAAATGTGTAAGTACTGTACTGGTATGATATTAGTACTATACTTTCAGGTTCAAGATGAAAGATTGTAACTGTGTAAATGTGTTAAAAAATGAGGCCTTGTTAAATGCAAAACAATCTCATTATTACATGTAGTAATGAAAACAAAATCAGCAGTATTTGAACAATATTTATAGCTTCCTAGGGGATGAAGCGGAATGGGGATCATAAAGGAATTGTTAATCTAAATACATTGAATCTGGTCCTTAAAGAGTGAGCTCTTAATATCTCAGAATTGAAAGTCTCTAAAATGAAAGGGACTCAAAGCCTGTCTTAATGGTGAGCTAGTCTTTACATGAAGTTGGTCATTACAAAGAGAGTTTGCTTAAAATTGGTGAGAAGGTTCACAAGGCTATATGAGCAAGCTGGTGTTTATACTGCTGGAGATGTCTCTGCATTCCTTATATACACTGGCCAAGGAGAATCACAGACTCACTTTCCCAATTAATGGACCTAAATGAACCTAATCTGAATGTGATAACGGCTGCATACTACAGACACACTTCCTTCTGCAATATGTTAGGGTTTTTACTTGAAACATGAACTAGACAATTCAAAATCGTCATAGGGTAATGCATAACAATTTACAGTATCATTGAACATTATAGAAAACAACAGTATAGGCATGTGTTTTAAAGTTTACAGTTCACCCCAACATGGTACTGTACATTATTCACATACTGTAGACATTAGGACTGGTATTAAACACAAGCCGTATTGACATTTTTAATTATTCTCTTCAAGTAAAACCAATCATTTGGAGCAAAAAGCTCCAGCAAAATACTATGCATTGTACTAAACATTTCCTCTTTCCTCTTCTGCAGCAGAAAGGATCAGAAAGGTTGTGTCGAGTCTATTGTGGTGAACTCAGATAGTCCACTTGCAAAGCCTTCCAAGTGAGTATAGCCTATTTCTTACAAACAAGTAACATCATCTTCGCTAACACAATAGCTATATAACATATGCATTCATAAAAGCCAATTAGGATATGACTCAGAATTACATCTAGGCCAGCTCACTTAAATCTTTGCTATATAAGGACAACAATTCAGTGTGATGAATGAAGTTTTTTTTTTTTCCCACTGATAGACAACAAAAAAACAGTTTCATAGAAAGGAGAGCAGTATTTACTTACTGAGTCAAACCTGTATTTTCCATCATACTATTTTTTATCAGGCAATTTGAAATGAAACAGAAATTTAAACTATTGGGCATGATATGATGTTGCATAGCCTGAGATAATTTCCCAGCACTATAAAAAAAAAAAAGGTAAATTTGTTATTTATTTTGATTTGAGTCTTTAGAGTTAACAGTAGACATTGTTTTGAGGGGTAATTTTTCTTCTGCAGTTGATTTTCATTTCCAGTAGGGGGTGCACTATAAGAGAGAAATAAGGTGTTGATGTGGGTTTCACAAGAAGTGTTTTGCTGTTGTTATGTGGATGCATGTATGACATTAAATATATACATAACTTGTAATCTGTATGTATTTTCTTTTGTAGATCCTGTACTGAAAAACAAACTCTTCCTCAGTCTTTGGAAAAACTGCTTGCAGATAAATGTAAGCAGTGGCTTGCTGTCTTTAATAATTTGTGTCCGTTACACAATTTCTGGATGGTAACATTTTACAAAAAGTAGCAGAGATAGGAATATAATTACATATGATAAAAACAAAAACAAATATGAATAATCACTGTTTTATATTGTGACTGTATTATATTCTGACAGTTGAGCATGTTAAGGAATGGGCTGATAAAAGTTAACTGATCATTCTGGGGGCTGCAGGATTTCTGGGTAGGTACATAATTGAATACCGCAATAACAAACATTAACAAAATATATGACTTTCTAGGTGGCCTTGCTGCATTCAGAGAGTTCCTACGGTCAGAGTTCAGTGAGGAGAACATTGAGTTCTGGATGGCCTGTGAGGACTACAAGAAGGACACTTCTCCAGCTAATCTGTCGTCCAAAGCTAAAGAGATTTACAACGAATTTGTTCAGTCACAGGCTCGAAAAGAGGTTAGCATGCTCATTCTAAATAGGGTCTGATTGCCCAAATTTGAGAAACACAAGGAATGCAAAGCCATATTTTGGTATAATAAAATATACCATTGAGATTGATGTATTTAAAGTGGCTTAAGTCACAACAGTGTGTTTAATGTACAACAATTCTACTTAGCAGTATACTCAATGCAGCTACTATGTAACTATTATGGAATTTCAGTGCAAATAATGCAATTTAAAAGTATTACTGAGAAATAAGTATAACGCTATACATGGACATTTTATACAGCTATCTGATCTAGACCTGATAAAATAAACTCACTCTTTAAGGGCGTAACTCTTAGCATAATTGCTGACCAATTTCTACCCATTTTTTATGAGTGATGAGGTGCTCATATTTAAAACAGAGGAAATGTGATAACCTCTGTGATTGATTTCTGGGAAATCATACACATCTCAGAAATGAATGAATGACTGAGCACTCCTAGTGTTAAGAAAAAGTTTAACATGAAACAATTTTGTAAAAAATATATACTGTATCGATTGGTAACACAACATTGTAATGACACTTGTGAACTACAATGTAACTGATCCCAATATGATCATTCCTTATCCGAGTGTCATTTATGTGAGCTAAAACAAAATCAATTAGAGGTTAAATACGAGTGTTTTTATTTGCAGATCAACATTGACCATCAAACCAGAGAGTCTATTAAAAAGGCCATTCAAGAGCCCGGTCTTTCTTGCTTTGATGAAGCCCAGAAACAAGTGTATAGTCTAATGGAAAAGGACTCCTGCACCAGGTTCCTGAAATCTGAAATATATTTAAATCATGCGAATGCCTCAAACACTTGTGATTATGATGGATGAGAAGAAACATAGAAAGGGCATGGAAATCTAGATCTAAACCTTCTGTCTTTCTCAATCACTCACACAAGAGTGGTGGCTGGCCGAGGGAAATAAATAAGAGAGCATCTTATGTAGAATGGACTGTCTCAAAGCGAGACAGAGACAACTGAAAGACTGTGCAAGATATGACTAATTCCTTACTTCTTAGTAACATTTTCTTAAGTGTGAGCAGTTGTGTGATAATGGAAAGTCTAGTACAGCTGTGTTTGTGTAGGAATGTATGAAGAGTGTTGTATTAACTTTGAAGAGACTATTCAAGGAATTAGATGTTGGAGGTTATCTGTACCAGTTATGAGAACACTGGGCTCTTGTTATGCCAAATTGCAATTTGCACCATGTTTTGTGAAACCAAAATTAAGGCACACCTTTTAATGCTTACAGGAAATAAAAACTCCCAAACGTATTGTTATTAGATAGATTTTTTTTTTTTCACAAAATTTTACCCAAAGAGTCAGTCAGTAAGAAGAGTTTGATTAATGTGAAACATGTTAAGTAATTGAAGTAAATACGCTTGCAGATTTATTTTTGTTATCAAATCAGATCCAAAATAAATATTTGCAAAAGTTATACTGATAAGTTCTGTTGCTTTTGTTGTCATAATTAATACTGGCTGATGCACAGTATTTGATGTTGCAGAACATAAGCTATGTAACTTGTTGATTTAAAAAGCTGTTCTAATTAAAATCACTTAAGTGTTATAAATCACTTGCAAGCCTGTTATCTTCAGGCATGACAGTCTGTGCGTAACATAAATTATTTCCAAAAATTAAAATGTTTTTCCCTGTTCTGGTTGATAAAGAACATAAGAAAAGTGTGAGTTAGCACACGTGTTCACTTACTAGGGAATGAATTTAAAAACACAGAATCTAGTCTTTTTTAAAATGTTGCCAGTGTTTTAGATCCTACTACTTCACCCAGTAGGCTATTCTAACGTGTAAAAAAAGTATTTCCTACCTTCTGTTCTCAACTTACTTTTACTCAGCTACCACTTATGCCCTCTTGATCTTCTCTCTGTGCTAAATTGTATTGTGATAATCAGTAGAACCGTTTATTTTAGGTTATAAAATGGGTCTTTTAAATACTCTATCCTGATTGGTCAAAACAGGTCACATAGGGGTGTGAATATTATAGAAACCAGACTCGATGAGATTTTGATGAGTCTGAATTAGAAACCAACACTTATTCAAGTGTTGAAAAAAAAGTAATACTGCTTGGCATCGAATGTACCAAAGCACAGCTTCTGGACATAGAAAAAGACAAGGAAAAAAAATACACAGATGTCCACTGCCTGGGCATTGGGTGTCCTTTTTATGCCACTGTCCGAGTATTTAAAAATGCAAACAACATCTTTGTTGCCACTGAGAACGATACCGCAAATCTTGCATGGTTACCTTCTGTCACTACTCCCGGATCACAAAGGACGATAATAATAATAATAATAATCTTCCCCAACACTGTCATCTGACACTGCCACGGGACTTGTGAGATAGATTTATTTGCAACGAAATATGATGTGCAACAAAATAAAGGTCAGCGTGATGTTGCTTGATATCGCTTGCTGCGGCTTCACCTTCTGTTCAGAATGAACATCAAAAAAAGTGCATGTAAATCTTCAAAGCTAAATTTTAAAGGCATTGTGTTCAATTAAACATCTATAAATAATACTTCTTGTTTTTAATCAGTTCAATGTTTATTAATTTTTTTTTTTTTTAATACATTTTTGGTTTTCTTTTTTTAAGTATTAAGGATGGAAGGATATTTAATAAAAATTAATGTTTTGTTAATTAAAACATGTTTTTACAATTTTTTATTATTATTATTTATTTTATTTAGTTAATTGACCCATTTTATAAATGCAACGGTGCAGTTAAAGCCACTCACCTTCGCCTCATGACTTATAGTGCACCCGGTGTGTGAATATTAGAGTATATTCCACATCCTGTCATGTCTTATTGCTTACTTATCAAGTCACTAGTCATCTCCCACCATATAGATTGATCAATAATCGTCTTCTGGAAGACTTGCCATTTTTGACACAGTGGATAGCCTTGAATCTGCTATCATCACACTTTCAAGCACATTTCAGTTTATGGTCAGCACTACTATACATATCATGATGGGGTTTATTCAGTTGATCTAAGCGGTGGTGGATTGAAATACTACAGTCATTTAAATCATGAAAAGGAGACTGATAAAAACAACTATAAAGGGTGACAGTATGTCAGTCGCAAGTGTGTTTTATGTTGTTTAAACTAATTAAAATGCCAGATTTAGTTCTAATTTCATAATTAAACACTGACATATTTAGAACTACCAGTGTTTAGATCATTTTATAAGTATGATATGCCTATTGATATGTGATGTTAAGAATGTTTTGCTTTTACAGTTTTTATTTACAAGAATCCACTGTAGTTCAGTGTGCAAAAACTGAAACTATAACACTGAGCATGCCTAATGCTCAATTAAACTTTTGCTACGTGGTCTAAATCAAAGAGTTATATACAGTAGTTATAATATGTAATTTATATCCATACACATCCTGTACACAAGTAAGGTTCTGTATATTTCAAAGATAACTAATGGATCGCAATCCCTCATTCTTCTCAAACTAATTTTGACAAAACAGCTTTCACATACACTATAAAACCCATTTGGTTGTTGGGGCAATGCCATGTATTTATGGACAAGTGTATCAAAGACTGCATTTTTGAAAGAGTATACTACATGTATTTTTGTTAAGATCACATGCCTGCCTGATTCAACATAATCACTTATCAGTCTGTTAATAGCTCTAAGAAACAGACACACCATGGATCACCTAAAGTTTGTGGTTTTAGAAAAAATGTAATTAGATAATGTGCAGTATAGAAGAATAGCTAACCTTTACCTGGCATATAATACAAAAATACATAGTATTACAAACAAAAAGTTTACACGGCACCTTTTCACACAGAATACGATGCACAGTCAGGCTCTTCACAGAGTAGCAGCCCAGAATTAACCAACTCTGGGGTTTATAGGGTACAGCCCAGAGAAATAGGCAGCTGGCTCTGATAATAATAACTGCCAAAACAATAAGACAATTACCAATTAATAATTAAACAAATAACACATATATATACTGTATTGTATTGTTAACTCTCCTTCCTTCCAAATGTTGTTTGTCTTTAACAATGTTGAACATTTAACTGGTTAATAAAACTATTAACTGTCTATTGAAAGTAAAATACTACAGCACGTATTTAGTTTATTTTTAGAATACAATCTGTTGCCACATTCTTGTTTTGTTTAGTTTTGAAAAATATTTATTTTTGTCACACTAGTCAGACATCGCCAGAGGGGAGACTTAATGATTGAGTAAGCTGCTGGGTTGCATTTTTTCTTTGCATTTGGATAGATTTTCCATAACTGAACATGCATTTCAGCCTCATAAATCAATATAACTGCTCTAAAATCATGGTCTGACTTTTAAATGATGCAAAGCATTGGCTTATTATATTTGTTTATACATTAGGATAGGAGAGATCTTTTCAAGTCCAGTATGTCAAGTATAATGCTGATGACTCAAGTCCCCTGAAAAAAACATAGAATAGCCTAGCCCAGGACATGCTGGACAAAATCCAACAGATTGACACTGGGTGCTCCTATAAAAGACCATAGAATGAAAGGCCAGCATATTAGAATTGTCTATGGAAACTGGAAACTTTAAAAGGAGTAAAATTGAAACAGAAAATTGTAGTACATATGTGTGTCTTTCAAGCTGATCAGGTGAACTCTGATTGAAACCAGACCACAAAAGAGGTTTATATTGTGTTTGGAGGTGTTGGTATCCCAAAGTAATAGTTATTAAGTTAACATAGCATTAACACTCACTAGTATGTGCTTCCTTTTTAAACTGGGGTCTTGCAATTTGAAATAGTATATTTCATGAACTCAGCTACCATAAAGTTCTCTTCTCATAATTTAAACCTTTACAGAAAGTGTTAAATATCTTGTAACGCGATGCCTGTGTTCTCCGCCCAATGCCTCAGTGCCAAAACCCTAACCTTTAAAAATCCACTTCCCTTAATTTCAATGTACTGGTCTTACTTTGCCACTGTAACCTTTGAACCGATAAAGTTGTTGCTTATTGCTTTTTAGCAGATCTTTTTTTTTCCACACTAAGAAATGCACAATTACATTTTCTAGTTGATCTCCCTAAAAGATACAAAAACATACAAGTAAAAAGAAATGAAGTTCATGAAATCCTTACAGTTTTTGCAACATCAAAACAGGAAAAAAATAATTACAACATAATAAAGTTGTATTCAGAAAGACAACCTGACATTGAAAAATAACCATAGTATAATTTTTATACTATACTGATATTTTCATTGTCTATACATTTTTGCCTTATCTTTTTAGGTATGGTATATGCAGCCAAGACCAACCAGTCGCATAAAAAATAAAAACAGTTCATTATAATTTAAAAGTACATTTCTGTGCTCGGATAACCAATCGGGGTGTAACCAAAGTTTACGGCTGTAATACACATCTACATACGTACACCAAAACATTTAGTGATTTAAGTGAGAGATAATAATGTCACAACAAGTTGGCTATGAAACAAAAGGAAACAAGATAAAAAATAGAAATGTAGTTTAATCAGTATTGTTAACTTTTTGCACATTCCTTAAAGCATGATTTTTCTTTTTTTTTTTTAAGATACCGGTAGGACAGTTTGCAAATTATAATCTTATCACTTTGTGACAAAATTTCCTTTTGGAGATTGTGTATAAAAAGACTGTATTCCCTTAAGGTAATATGCATAGAGGAACACATATGCCTTTAAAATCTGACTAAATTCTTGTTCCAGGTACTTCTAAAATCCTGTTTTCTTGTAACATGAAATAGGGGTATATTCAATCAATAAATACAGCACACATTTACACAACTTCCAAACACATCAGTGCATTACTTCGAGTGCCAAAGCAATGTAAAGCTATACAATGAAAACAAATCAGCCCTTTGAAAAGGTTTATTTAATGTCACTATAGAACAGGGAAATATTGTGGATGTTGTATTTCCTGGTTTTTTTTTTTTTTATTTCTAATCCACTTGCTGTTGTGATACTGGTTAAAACCAGTAAGGTCATGGTTTAAAAACCAAATTGTGCATAAAGTCTCTTGCTCTCATTTGACTTTAGTGTTTGTGGTCTTAGGACTGCTTTGAATGTTCAGAGACTCTCTTGTTTCTAACCATATTTGCATTTTTCAGTTAACGTGTTCCTTTTTAGTGAGGTTGCACTGTGAAACTGACACACCCTTTAAAAACGACACGTGTCATGTGATATTCAACTCAGAGACAAATTATAAGGAGAACTTGTGATTTCTTCCCATTTCTTGTTGCAAATCTACAGTTCCATTGTACTTTGGACATTTTATATATTTAAATATATATTTTACATATATTCCCAACATATTTCAAAGTATATAAAATCAGTATATATTTCATAATGTACATGGGGATATATTTTTAAATATATGGCAATGTATGTCTAAAATATATGTAACTATATACATTTAAATATTTTAACAATGTATTTCAATATGTTTTTGCGGCCATTTTTTTCTATTTCAATATACAGTTGTAGTCAAAAGTTTACATACCCCAATGGAAATGTATAATTTTAAGAAAGTTCTCAAAAACAAAGCATTTTAGGAAAAATCTTTTGTAGCAAAAGTTTTGCTTTTGTGGAT
Source organism: Polyodon spathula (assembly GCF_017654505.1). NCBI lineage: Eukaryota > Metazoa > Chordata > Actinopteri > Acipenseriformes > Polyodontidae > Polyodon > Polyodon spathula. Next base: position 23,400,026 of record NC_054551.1, read on the forward strand.
GAGGGAAAAAAAAGTTACAAGAAATACATGTCTACAGTTATTTATTTCAGCAATTTTTTGGCAAAACTGCTAATTCAAAATACTCATACCCTTTGATGATATGATAGTATTGTCTACAAGGTGCTAGAAATTTCAATATGATAATGCAGAACCTACTTCCAGAAAAGACCAGAAAATGCTGGATTTTAGGTAAACATTCTTATAGAGTATAAAATGGTTAGGCATAGGATGATTGCTGTCATTACCAATAAGTCAATATGGGAAAAAGTAAAGAGCTATCTGAAGACCTTAGGCATAAAATGATTTATTGTCATAAAGCTGGAGAAGGATACAAGAAAATTTCCAAGCATTTGAGTATCCCAATTTCAACTATTGTTTCTACTATCAAGAAGTACAAAACTCCTTTTCACCAAGAACAAGTAGAAAAATTGTGAGAAAGGTTAATAACAATCCAAGATTGACTGCTGAAGATATTCAAAGTGAACTGACTGCAAGTGGGACTGGGGTTTCCATTTCAACCATAGGTCGATTATTGCATGGTGAAGGTCTCAATGGTTGCAGGCCAAGGAAAAAGCCACTCTTAGGAAAATGTGACAAGGACAATCACTTAAACTTTGCAAAACAGCATTTGAATGAGTTCTGGTCAAAGGTTTTGTGGAGTGATTAAACAAAAAGCAAGCTATTTGGTCACGCTGATAGTCGTTGCATTTGGAGAAAGTCTAGTGAGGCGTACAAAGAAAAGAGCACTATACCTACTGTCAAGGTGGTAATATCCTTCTATGGGGCTGTTTTTCCTCTAATGGCACAGGAAATTTAGTTCCAATACATGGTGAAATGGATTCCATAGCATACCAACAGATATTGACCAATCGTCTGAAAACCTCCACTACAAAACTTTTTTAAAAAAGCAACTGAACATTCCAACATGACAACAATCCAAAGCACATATCAAAACCTACTTCAGAATGGTTAAAGAAGAATTAAATCAAGGTTCTGGATTGGCCTAGTCAAAGTCCTGATCTAAATCCGATTGAGAATCTTTCGTATGAGTTGAAGGAGGCTCTGCACAAGAGAACTCCTCGGAATTTGAATGAATGGGAACAGTTTGGCATTAAAGAATGGTCATAAATAACTAAAGAATCATGCCAAAAGCTCATTGGCAAATATCCCAATCATTTAAAAGAGGATATTATTGCTAAAGGTGCTTCAACTAGCTATTCATTTCATGTTCCTTGTCAGGGTATGAATACTTTTGAATTAGCATTTTTTGAGTTTTGCTATAAAAAAAAATGCTGAAATAATTAATTGTAGACATCTATTTCTTTGGACTTATTTTCCTCATCCACAAAAGCAGAACTTTTTCTACAAAAGATATTTTCTAGAATTATTTGTTTTAGAGAAAATTATAGAAATTATAGATTTCCATTGGGGTATGTAAACTTATGACTACAACTGTATGTTATAAAATATGTTTATGAAATAAATTTATTGTATTTTTTTTTTCGTCCGGGGCTTCCATTCCATACATAACCAAACCTTATGAAAGCGTGGTCAAGCTCTATAAATGACTACTACCTGTACTAAATAAGTCCAAATATGTAACATCATAGTTACTTTTTACCCTGGAAGAAATTCCACCATTTCCAGCACCTGGTTTAGCCTGTCTGAGCAGGTACTTTGGTTTTCAGCTTGCCAAGAGACTTAATGCTGGCTGAAGAACTGGTTAAAAGAAAAGAAAAGAAAGAAGAAAACAGCCAGTTTAAAATATTTTTCCTGTATGCTGTATTTCTAAAGCAAATCAATTGTTTCCTACACTTTAAAAAAAATCGAATTGCTGTAAACCTATTTTTATATACCTGATGGGTACTGAAATTAGAAAATATTTGTTCCAGTTATTGTTCCTGGCTACCACAGTTTGCAGTTTTCAGTAGGGTAATGTTTCAACAATATTTAAAAATGTTTCCATTGAAATGAACAATTTAACACATGAGTGCACCACACATGATCTTTTATTTAGTGGAATGTTCATTTTAGTGCAGACTGAGCTCTCAATAACATGTCTGTGTCAAACGCCACAAGAAATGAGAAAGGTCACTATTTGCTTATCTTTTTTTTATTTGGATGCTTTTGCACGTGTTTGCATGGTTTGCTTGCCTCAATCATCATCTATGGTTTTGAATGTAAGCATACGGAATGTTCCAACATTACCATCACAGCGACAAAATAGAACACTTCCTCTTTTTTGTGGTATCTAGAGCTGGTCATGCCTCATACCATTGCAGGGGTGGTGTGTACATAAAAGGAAGCTTGATGATCGAGCAGTTTGATAGTTTTAGTATGAAAAGCAGCCTGTGCTGACGCTCTGGATTAAAACCAGTACACCCAAGATGCCAGGATTAATGTTTCCTCGGACAGCACCAGCACCACTGAAGTACTCAGACTCTAACAACATGCAAATGGGGGACAAAAGGAAACCAAATAATGTGTAAGTTTATATTAGATTAGATGATGAATTATAAACTATGTAGATCCTTTTTCTCTGCTGTACCAAGGCAGAATGTTAAAACAGTGAGAAACTAAATATACAACCAAATACTGTGTTGTATCATTGTAGGAGATAATGACTTTTAGTTTAAGTAAACATTCTAAAAAGGGATGTATTTAATCCCCTTCCAGCACCATTGTGCAGCACACATCTATCTATGCATTCAAATGTATACATTTTGTCTAGTCTTATGGTTATTTGGTGTACATATTGAATCACAGTACCATCTAAATTTGCTAATGACATTGGTTGCTATCCATTTAAATTGTATGCATTGCCTTTGTAAGGACTCTTATCCCATTAAAATTATTGCATACCCATGTATCCAAGAGGTATACTGAGATTAAAGTCAGATTAAAATAAAGCATTATATTTGTACTGCTACTTTCATTACATAATCATCAGGCTTATTACACAGTAGAGATTACATATTTCTGGGGCATTTCATGATTGGACCCATCATCTCATAATTGTATCTATATTTTTTCTTTAGTGGTAAAAATCTAATCTGCCGCCTTCAGTCCATATTTCCAAGCTCCAGTTCCAATGCTGAAGCCTCAAAACCCTCAAAGTAAGTCACATATTTAGTATATTGTGTTAATATACAAACTTTAAAAAAAAATGTCAGTATATATTTTGCTATGTCTTTAACTAATGGAATTTAACTTTTTTTGACAGACTTACTACAGAGGAAGCCTTGCTTTGGTCTCAGTCATTGGAAAAGCTGCTAGAATCTAAATGTAAGCATTGTTTGAATGCTATCCTAATTATTAAACCATATAAATAGTCAATATACACAAAAAAAACATGTAAAAGAATAAAAAAGGATAATCCATGAATCATACAAAAATATAGTAAATGGGAAGTCATTTCTTCTAATAAAATGTATACATTTATATTGTAAATGTGTACTAAAAAACCTAATTAAAAATGAATTATATAATATATATATATATATATATATCTGAATATATTATATTATATAATATATCTATATATATATATGCACACTTTTCGGTTTTTGCAATAGATAGATTATGGCAAAGCATAACCCTGACCATTTTTTTTTATGATTATTTTTTGTAGATGGCATGACTACATTTCGAGCTTTTCTCAGATCTGAGTTCAGCGATGAGAACATTGAATTCTGGCTGACTTGTGAGGACTTTAAGAAAGTGAAGTCTTCTCGGCTGTCTAGCAAGGCTAAGAAGATTTACGAGCATTATATACGGGCCGAGGCACCCAAGGAGGTATGTTTACACTCATTCATCAAAAGGACTTATATGATAATACAGTTACCTGTTACAAAAAAAAAAAAAGCATTTCTGTGAAGCTGGTTAATTACTAACTGCAATAATGTTCCTCTTATTGAAAAATGTTAATTACAGTGTAACAGGAAGTTCAGGGTAGATCAGGCAGTGCAAAAAAAATGAAACTCTAGTCCTGCTTCAAATGACTTGTGTTGTGAATATTTATATGTTTGTATTAGTAATGCACATTGAAAAATGTTAAAAGACTGGCAGGCTTTAATTATTCATAATATGTGGCAATTAAAAAGAAAAGAAAATATGAATGTTATCACCCTCTGAGCTTAATTTGGTAGCATTTAGTATTACAGGGCAGGACTCCATGGCACAAGTCATGTCCATGTAAAAATACGCTTATTTTAGTAGTAGTTACCGTTTAGTTACCAAGTTATTACCATGTTATTACATACTTAAAAATGTAAAATGCTAGTGCATACTGATAACACACTGTTTACAACCCTAATTTTTGTATTATTATTTTACAGATCAATATTGACCATCATACAAGAGAAACAATCAATTCCAATGTTCAAAGCCCAACCATCCATTGCTTTGATGATGCCCAGAAAATAGTCTACGGGCTCATGGAAAGAGACTCTTACCCCAGGTTTCTGAGATCGGACATTTACCAAACCCTTTCAGGCAAACTGCAGCCTGGTTCGGTAAATGGGTGAAGAAGGTTAGCAGTAAATGAACTTAACACTATGTTTACTGACTAACACTATGTTTACTGACTAGAATCCAGAGATTGGGTCCCAAGAAGTCCTTTGTGCAATAAAGTGCTGGAGCATGCAAAATGGTTCTGAAGAGTTGCAGAATGCATCCGGCAGAACCATAGATGATTGGACCCTTCCAAGATCAGTGAAGGCAAATAAGGATTACGTGAGCAGTTATGAAGGACTGTTACACTACATTAATTGATCCACAAATCTGTTCAAGAGCATTGTCATAGCAGAGTTGCAACAGACAAAATGTGGACAATATACTGTTTAGGTAACATTCTAGTGTGAGGTTGAGATCTGAGTTAATGCAGCACTGTTTTTATTGACAGTATGGTACTTTGGGGTCTAACGGTAGGATTTGCTGCAAGTCATCTTGTGATCTCTTCCATTCAGTGCTGGCTAGCTGTGCTACAGTATGTGTTCTACCTGATGTTGTTTATACCTGAATTAAATACTCCAGGTATGATTTGTTATCAGAATCTGCTTCAAATGCATCCAAAATAAGAAACATTGGCCTATATTACCAAAATGTTTTACTATATGTAAGTGAAATCTGTATGCTTTTTTAAAAGTAAAATCAGTTAAAAAAACAAGAAGGTCATTTTAGCCTTAGCTGCTATTGATCCTTCATATTCCACTATATGATAAATAGAGGTTCTTTATGTCCTAACATGAAAGGTGTGTAAATATGTTATTTAAGATCATGCTTACACAATACATAAGATATATCTATAACATAAACATTATATATATAATATATATATATATTATATATATATATATATATATATATATATATATATAGATTATATATATAACACTGTTATATATACTAAAAGTGTTTTGTTACAGTGACAAAATGATGTTACAATAAAATTACAATTCAGAATTAAATGTGAACTTCTCAGTGTATCTTTTTCTTTTAAAATATATTTTTTAAAACATTTAAATGTTAACTTTTGTGACATTTAGGGGGGGTGAACCAGGGCTTCGCTATTTCTAAATTTCACCTGACTATCATTATTTACTCCCTATTTAAACCCAGTCACAGCTCAGCTGTTTCTCTTCCATTAGCATTTTTGCACACACTGCAGATTCTCCTCAAAATATCTCATTCATTTCTCCGATGGAAGCTCACTCCTTTAGAATTTCAGCCAGTATCACCTAATTCTATACAGACCTCTACCCAGCCACCAAACCTGCTTAACGGAGATCAAAACTCCCCTTCCAGCAGGCTCAGACTCCGGAGCAACTATTTTATAAGGATTTGCCACTCGCCAAACTCTTAAAACCCCCTGCACGGCAACAATATCAACATCCCAGCTGAAGCTAGCGTATGTCTTTGCTCAATAATAATGAGCTTCTTGCTTTTATGTTATACATTGGCACGTGGTCTTTGTTTGTCTTCACGGGTGCGGGTTCATCCATTTTTTGGGGGGATAGTGATTCTCACTTCCTCGACCTAGAGTTCCCATAACTCCACAGGTTCTTCGTGCAGTCAGAAGGGACCACCGGGCACACTGTTCTTTCTCAGCTCATGTACCATATCTTGCCTCATGAAAGAAGACTCTGTCTTACTTCCTCCTTTATCATCCTGGGACTTGGCCCTCTTACTGTTAGTGCTCAAGTCCCATAACTAACAACTATTTGTGTTCTTTCAGATTCTCTTTTCTTCCTTATGTCAAGGCTTCATATGAGCTGTTCTGTCCTAGTCGTTAACTGGGACCCAGTCGCAAGGCCGAGCCTATAACAACTCTCCGAGAAGTCAGAGGACATTTCAGTGCCCCGGAGGCCAATAGGGCCAGCCTCGACTCCATAGGGAAGGCTCTCTCGATTGAGTCCGGCCCTTCTTTTTCTCTCTCACTCTCTCCCCTGCTCTAGAGGCCAAGCCTCGAATCCTAAGTTGCAAAACACTTCCTTCCTTTAGCAGCCCTGGTTCCCACCCCATGAAATATGTGCCCTCTTTGTTAGAAAATATTAGACCCATGAACAAAGGCAGTTGGCTGTAAAATTGGTTGAAACAAAAGAGGAATGACAGCAGGTCTTAACAAGTCAAAGCATTTGTATCCAAGTGCAACTGCAACTGCAAAATCAAAGACAAAAGGGAACGAGCAACAATACTAAACAACTAAAGCCAACACACCTGATGAGCAAGCTTAACAAGACGGGTGTACAAAGAATTCTGCAGCATTGATTTATGACTACTGCACGGCCAGTTTATATAAAATGATATGTAAAATAAGTTGGATTTAAAACAGCATACAACTGTTGACATTTTTGCTTCTTACTTTGCTTTCTTCTGCTGTAGTCTCATTGATTGTCTAAGCAATAATTTTAACTAGGTCTAGTCATACACTACAGAAATCAAAAGTTGTAGTGTATTGTGACATTTCCTACAGCTTTTAAGGTATATATTATTTATGCTAAATTACAGAAGAACAGCAACTAAAATGTAGTTTCTGTAATACAACTTGTTTAGTTAATGGTCATTTTGTTTATTAGAATTTGCAATGTTTACCTTTTCCTACACTACATTTAAAAACTAATTATTGCTTAATTAAAAAATAAAAAAACATTTTGTTGCTGCAATACATTAAACAAAAACTGCAGGGCGCATTGACTGTAAATTACAGTCATGGTTTTTATACTAACAAAGGAGACACTTGATGTACCTTGTACTTTTCTGTGAATGGAAACTGCTGTGACATGTGTCTAATGAATTCCTCACAAATGTATTTAAATAAAATATCACCTTATCAAAAAGTCCCTGCAAGTGTTTGAACTTTTTTGGCAGGAAGTACAGTGATCAAAATGTATTTTTGTTGTTGTACGGGGATGAGAGTCACAGGGTGTGACGTTTTTGTACTTTTTTTTTTTTTAATTGAGCTAACTGAAAAGTGAAACAACATCACCTGTACTCAAGTTTCATGAATCACTTCCCTATTTTACATTAGCATAAATTCAAATATTTCTAACATCCGAATCACGTGATCACTATTAGAAATAATACATTATTATAACATGTTTATGCTGAATGTAAACCATGAATTATGTCATTGGAGCTTACATAGACCTTTATACTGGTGTGATATTCAGTCTATACACATTTGAAGCAATAGATTACATGTATCCACTCTACATCATTGTGTGTCCTCAAGGATGGATTCCCTATCCTGCTTACCAAACCTAAAAAAATAAACAACATGCCATCCTGAGGAAGTCTTCATAGTAACAATCAGCTCAAGTATTTCTTGGTGTGTCAGTTAAATCTGTTTAAGGTCTAGGAGGGTGTGGGCAAGTTGGTCCTGTGAGCTAATTCACTAGCCTCTGAAGTCATTCGATGCTGGAGGCCTGATCCTTCTGGAAAATTAAAGCAATGTTGAATTTGACATACAAACCATCCAAAATATTTGACAAAAACTAAACCAATTCACCCAAACTGCCAAACCACGTCAGATCAGGTTTCAGAAGGGATGACGCAAATGGAGTTTGAACCCACCCTGAACTGAATTGTGAAATGAGAAGTCTCACAGGTTTAATACAGTGTGAAATGCAAAAATTTATATACGATTAAATATATGTTTTGCAGATTAAATAATTCCACAGTAAAAATGACTGTTGTTTTAGATTGTTCATTTTTACAATTAATATTATTATTTTTTTTTTTAATGGTTTATTATATGTATTGTTCATTCACACCCCATAATCTGACAAATTTAAAATGTAATAGCTGAAAAATGTCACAATAAAATAGATTTATTCATCCTTGTTAAATTCACAAGCATGTCATGATTCACAATTTCATAGCACACTCTTGCAGTACAAACATATTTTGCTGCCCTAAATGAATTGAAGCAACAGTGGATTAATAAGCAACAAGATAATTGAACAGAATGTAACACCAAGACATCCGTTTTAAGAGATATAATTTTATTTTTCTTTAATAACTGTGCATAGGTTGAGGTTACATGAGGTTAAAACAGAATATGTTGTAAAAAACTGGAAATCATACCATTTACAATAAGCACTCATTATCACTTTAATCTTAAATGTGGATATTTCAGTCATGTTAATAAATGATCATTCTAAGATTTGAGATAAAAAACATAGTGTTAAAAATCTTTAATTTCCTGATAAACAGCTGTGGGGTTTTCTACAGGATGCAGCAGTGTGCTACAGGAAAACGTAAGGTTTCTGTTTTCTTACAACACTGGTGATTATAAGAAAAGAAGGTTGCTGTCAATAAAGGTTTCGGGCAGGGCAAAGGGTGATGATGATCCTTTCTCATCTAATAGCACTTATTTAATGACAATTTAAAGCCAGGTGGCTTTTGAACCCAAGGTTTCATTTAAGCTTTATTTTACTAGACAAGAAGATTGAGAACAAATTCTAATTTACAATGATGATCTGGTCAAGAGACAAACATCACAGCAGCACAAAGCTAACAAATACAACATAGAATAAATAAAATAAATAAACAAATAACACATTAACAAGCACATACACATGCATCAAACAATAGTGAATTCAGATTCCGATTAAAAACATCCTCCGGACCAAAACATTGTAGTTTTAATTTTATTTGAAATTCATTACAGTCATAAGCAGCCACAAACTGAAATGAATTACACCCAAAAACAGTGGACACTCTGGGAAGAACCAATCTAATAAATGAATCTGATCTTAAATTGTAAACTGATGCAGAGAACTGTAATAGGTTGCACAGATATAGTGGAGTTTTCCAAATCAGGGATCTGTAAACTAATCTAAGCCAATGATCCAATCGCCTAGTGTGCAATGAAGGCCAATCAACCTTAATATAAAGATCGCAGTGATGAGTAAGATAAGAAGCACCGGTTATAAATCTTACAGCACAATGGTATAAAGCATCAAGCTTCCCCAAAGCATCTTTCGAGGCCATTTTATAGACAACATCACCATAATCTAGTATTGGAAGAACAGACATCTGGACTAGAGTATACATGATTTATTGCGAAAGAGAAAAACAATTCTAGACTTAACTTTAGATTGATCAGTATGGGTTTTAAAAGACAAAGCACTGTCCAGCCAAATACCGACATATTTATAAACTGCTACTTGCTCTAATTCAATCTTACTAGAAGTAAATCATTTGCAAACACTATTAAGAGAACCTGTCGTATTTTTTCTATTAAAATGCACAAGTTTAGTTTTATCAACGTTCAGCAAAAGACACAAGTCACAGAAGGCCTGTTGCAAATCAGACATTACTAATGGCACTGTAGGACCAACTGAATACAAGATAGTGGTTATAATAGTTAATGGTGTTTCTTAGGGATTTCACTAATACAAGTCGTTTAAACTGTCAAATGTTACTTATATACTGGTATAAAGAAATGCTCAAATTGTATTCAAACTGGAATACCTAACTTCCTAATTACAACATGTTTGGTACCTCATTCAAGCAAACCGAGGCCTACAATTCTCTTTTAGGAAGGGGAATGTAAGCTGGTAAAAGGAAATGACATTGCATAACTGATGCTACCATACATTACTTTCAGCAGTTGTCTCTAATTATTGCATTGGGTCAATAGTACAGCATATGATTGTATGATCCCTAATTCTCAGAAACATTAAATGGTTTAATTCCCCATACACTAAAGCCTAATTAGCCTTTGGTGAAAACTTCAGCTTTGCTTTTTCAGAGCCAGAAGATAAAAGTGGTACCATTTGGCCCTTAAAGTGAAATAAAGACAAGCAGGTCCTCACTGGAAGTTTGTGTTCTTAGAGCTAAAAGTACCATATGGAAAGAAAACAGGTGTGCTTTTTGATAAAATAGACTTCACAGAAGGAATGAAATGCTTTATTATTTTCATTATCTTAAACATAAATGTGGGACAGTGGAGGTTTCATAATTAGTCATGAGACATCCTTCTGTCCTTAGGTAGCTTTGCGTGCCATTAATTACATTCTGTCCATATGTATTCCCTTCTTTTCTTCTCAGAATTGACTTAAAAATTCTCCATAAAGGGATGTTTGATGTATCACTTGAAATAAATCTCCTCCTCGCAGCTGATGAGTTAATAATACTGACATCAGCATGAGACCCTTATTTACCTCACAAATATACAGCTTGCTCTTTAGTTGAATGGTAAGATGTTTGCCTTTGAACTGTGTGGTTTGTTGTTCATATCCAGCTCTTGCCTTTCTATTCCAATTCCTTTTTTTTTTTTTAATTTAGTCGTCACCAATTACCATTTTATTATTATTTTCTCCCCAATTTAGTTGTGTCCAATTATTTTTAGGCTCAGCTCACCACTACCACCCCTGCGCTGACTCGGGAGTGGCAAAACAAACGAACACACGCTGTCCTACAAGGCGTGTGCTGTCAGCAGACCGCCTTTTTACACACTGCAGACTAACCATGAAGCCACCTCTGAGCTACAGCGTCGAAGGACAACGCAGCCCTGGGCAGGACCACAGGGGTCGCTGGTGCATTGTTAGCTGGGGACACCCTGGCCGACCTAGCCCTCTCTCCGCCCGGGCGGTGCTCGACCAATTAGGCGCCACCCCTTGGGAGCTCCCGGTCACGGTCGGCTGTAACATTCGAACTTGTGATCTCCAGGCTATAGGACACATCCCTGGATGCGCCAGTCAGGAGCCCCCTCTATTCCAATTTCTAAGCCAATTCATCACACACTGTATATCTGTAAGTTTGTATGACATTATTAAATCACAATATAATATTTTGATGCTATGCATGCATACAAGTTAACCTATTAGGGATACACTTCAAAGTACGGGTATATAAACTACAGTGATACACGTTTGTTCTGTTATTTAATACATGTACCTAAAGCTACATTATATATTGGAGACATTATTTTGGTAAATCCTTTCAACTAAAGAATTGTGTGCAACAGTGCCATTAATGGACATGTGCATTTTGAAGCATTTCCTGTTGCGTCTTATTTGACCTTTTAAGGTAAAGTAACAATCTGACTCTCGGTTACATATTGCTTCAGCTTTGTAATAATATTAGATGTCATAATACTTTCTACCTCATTGGGTACATTTTGACCTCATTATGTACAGGACTAGTGAGAGACAAAGATGAAGTCTGTGTACTAAAATAGACATGGTTTTGTCTGTTCTGCCCACGGGGGTATATTAAACCAGCCACGCCAAGGTTTTGACTAAACTACTGTCTAAAAAACTGTCTGTCTGTCTAATCTAATCATTTTGATCTGTTGTCTAGTCTTTCAACTGTGAAATATTTACAGCTATACTGTTGACTGATAAACTAGATCGAGATGAAGGATATAACATGATTTGTCTTGTTGACCTTTCAGTCTGCATCGCCTCTCTTCCTAAGGTGCTACAGAAGCTGGGGGTTGTGTAAACCGGATAAACATTCATAAAAGGGAGCATGTTTGAACATCTGCTTCAGTGCTTATCCCTTCACTTGCATGCCAGAACACTCTGGCCCTACAATAATAAACTGTTTATTGGATCAATTAAAGGATATAAGTAGTCAGCAATATGTGATGTACAAAGACAAAATGATTACAAAGATTTCAAAGTAGAAAAAAAGAAAAGATTTTAATGTGGGACTCAGTAAAGAGCTGTCTGTTAAAAAAAAAAAAAAAAAAAAAAAAAAAGATCAGATCATTTTATCCAGATTAATTCAGTCCACTCTGATCTTGAAAGCCACCCACAACCAGTTGCCTGTGGTGACCTATGTTAGATTTATAAGTTGTGCTATTAAAAAACAAAGACATGTGTGGGCTGTCTGGGTTGTTCTCATGACTGGTATATCTATAGCTTCTTGACACATTAAACCGAGAACTGTAGAATTAACAACATTTTCTTTCCATTATAACAAGTTAGGATAGACCAGGGCTAGGGAAACTTGCAACTAGTGCCCTTTGTGCCTCTTACACTAAATGGGCATCTGCCAGAACACTGACACCAGCAATACTGAGAAAATACTGCAATCAGTCTGTATGTCACAGCTCTGGATAAATAGGTACATTAATAAGCAAATAATTTATAAATGTGTTTCTGTATTCAGTTTTTATGAAAGAGACACTGGGTACTGTTTGATTCACTTCAACAATTTCCACATATAGATTTCAATCATGACCATAACAATCACTCATCTTTCTCAGTGCTGGGGGGCTCACTAGGAAAGCCAGTTGTGCTGAGTGATGTGCTGTACAGTACATTGAGAATTAAAGTGCGATCACCCAACTAATTAGACCTTTGCTAAATTATTAAATAAACTGAAATGAGATGTTTAGATGCTTGTTTAGCACTTAAACATAGATGCAGTGCCTTAATGATAATTAAATATATTGAGAGCTTCCAAATGGGATTTAACAAGGGCTGAGGGTTGCATTGAGTCAATGAAGAAGAAGAAGAAGAAGAAGAAGAAGAAGAAGAAGAAGAAGAAGACACATTTGCAAAAATGTCTAAATATGTTAATACTTATCAAAACCTATTTTCTATGAAAGCATGAGGAATGATGTGAACCCCCCCCCAAAAAAAAAAAAAACTGTGGACTTACATAAGAACATAAGAACATAAGAAAGTTTACAAACGAGAGGAGGCCGTTCGGCCCATCTTGCTCGTTTGGTTGTTAGTAGCTTATTGATCCCAAAATCTCATCAAGCAGCGTCTTGAAGGATCCCAGGGTGTCAGCTTCAACAACATTACTGGGGAGTTGATTCCAGACCCTCACAATTCTCTGTGTAAAAAAGTGTCTCCTATTTTCTGTTCTGAAAATGACCTGACATGTTAAATTATGTATCTGTGTTTTTAATCTACAGTAATAGGATGTGAACTAATATCACACAGTGACTGTTTTTGGACGAATGCTATTGTTGACGTCAAGGCTTGTAAAAATGATAGACTTCCTGTGCAGCTGTCTGGGTATGTGTGCCACATCAAAGGATCCTCATCACAGGGTCCTGTTCAATCCTATTCATAATGCATTTGAATGTGTTTTCATAATAACGCAAACATGTATAAATCAATTTCAAACAGGCCAAATCTAATTAACTTTCAGAAAATGTGTTTCAGACAAATGCTTTCAAAAGCGAAAGTTATAAGATATTCAGGACATAACTGAAGGTGTCTGTCTGTTTTTACTGCTATGATATCCAAACAATATTTGAAATCTGAGTAGAAAATCAGTTTACGATAAAAGCTTCAACAATACTACAGATTAACTAAGGTGAACAAATAGTTGACTTGGAAAAAATAATATTCACAACTGTGGCAAAGTGCCCCCCAAGGGCTATTTATTTGTGTTGTATGTTACGTGTAGTGTGTTAATGTTGGTGTATAGTCATTGGTACACAGGATATAAATGGGTTATGAACACAAGTGATTTAAAATGTATATTTGTATTTAGGCAAGAGGATTGCACAGAACTTCATGTGCAGATAAAATGTAATATGTGAGCACGGGGAATTGCACTAAGTAAATTCACGTTCAGTTGTACCGAGACTCCAATTGAATGATTGATTAGCAGTCGAGTCTCGGTACAGCTGCATAAAAACAGCATATTTTCACTCACTCAGGGTTGTGTGTTTGTGAGTGGAGAATGGGTATGGAGAGGAGGTAAAAAAACTAAGATTAACAATCGCTATGAGCTGGCTTACAACCAGCACGATACTTGTTTGTTCGTCCACCGTTTGTCTGTCTGTCTGTTCGTTTTGGCTATTGTGCCGTTTTATTTTACAAACTGTTTGTTCAACCTTTTATTTTCTGTTTATTGATTAAACTGCGCAACAGCGCAATTCACATTTCACCTGGCAGTACTGAGTGTTTCTTCCGGGTCTGACGTCACCACACCAGCCACTCTGTTACAACAACCCATACAATTGTCCAAAAACAAGACAATTGTTTATAGCTTGAACATGAAATTTGTTTTGGTTTCAACAGTGAAACTACAGTAACATTACATGGGGGCTTTCAATGAAATGTAAGCTGTAATGTATGCTCTACTTTCAATAAATTAATAATGCAGAATAGTCTTTATTCAAAAGAAGAAAGTTATAAGAAAAGTGTTTTTATAACTAAGTGCTGTGATATGTCACATTCAAAATATACAAATACTGCTCTTTAAGAAATACATCCCTAGTTAGTGTGGAATGAATCATGCATTAATGTCAACTACTTACAGTATGTTTGAATTCAAATGTAACTGAATAAGAAATCTGTCTCAAAATTAACAAACAGTGAGTAGCTTCATTTTAAAAAGCAGAAATACACAATATGCCAAAATATACTGCAGAAGCAATGGTTGGAGCCTGTGGTGTCTGTTGGGTTTTACTTATACTTATAGTAATATCGAAATGCGAATTGCAAATATAGTTTAGAATATTTGAATGTTGTTGTTTTCATCCATACAACATTCAGCATTCAAATGAACTGATACTATAACCCCAAATTAGAGGCTGAGATCTGTCTGTATATGTTTATATATTCAAAACACCTTACAATAAGAGGGAAAAGATGTATTATTGTAAAAGAAAATTAATGAAGACTGTATAAGTGTGCAAGATGCTGAGAATACTACAGTAGCAAACGTGTAACAGTTGTATCTACCAACACCCCCCACCTCCACCCCCCACCCCCCCTTCCTAAACAGGAAAAAAACAGAAATTGATAGAGGGATATTTATTAACATAATGGGATATTAAAAAACAAAACTGAAATGTTATGAACATTTTGATGTTATAAAAATAATCATTCCCATTTGGACAAATTGTGTTTGATTGTCAGTGTCTTGCTAAAAATGTGAACTTGAAAACTGGATTTGACTTACTTATTACACAGCTATCACTTTCATGTCAGAGCCATGTCTCAAGTTATATAGCTGAGCAAAAGTATAGTTTTTTTGTTTTGTATTAGAGGAGCTAAGATCACATATAGTAAACACATAGGTTACACCACACTTCATTAACAAAGTGGTAAACTAAGGTAAGATATAAAACAATAGAAGCTGTAATTAGAACTCATTGCTTGATTACATATATCTTGACTTGGTATGCATCATTTTAACAAAATTAAGGTTGAGTTTGTATTTAAATACTGTGCGCTTGAGTTTTGTGAGGCCCATGGTTCTAATGTAATGTAAACCATCTGCAGCTAGTTCAGAATGCTGCTGCCAGGATCCTTACCAGATGTAAAAAACGTGATCACATCACACCTGTCTTGCCCAGCTGCACCGCCTACCTGTAAAGTTCAGGATTATGTTCAAAACTCTCCTGCTCACCCACAATGGCCTTCATCACATAGGTCCAGAGTACCTCCTCAACCTTCTGACCCGCTATGTCCCTGCCCGCAAGCCAAGGTCCTCCGACTCTGGCCTGCTTGTTATACCCAAGCAAAAGTGCACCACACTTGGACAAAGCTCATTTAGCTTCATGGCTCTGACTCTTTGGAACTCTCTCCTAGCTTTGGTGCATGATGCTCTCACTGTCGTTTGCTTTAAATCAACTCTCAAGACCCACCTGTTCTCTTTTGCTTTCCATGCTCCTTGGTTTCCAAGCCTGATATCTGCTATTAGCTGCTGCTACTATTTCACATATTATGTTACTATCATGTATTATACACTTTCCACTGTATTTAATTTACTATTTAATGTATTAGTCACTTTCCAATGTATTTAGTGTACAGACACTCCACGACTTACACAATCGTTCCGTTCTGGAAAGTCTTGCGTAACCCGAATTTTAGGTAAGTTGGAAATGTATATATACTGTACAGGCATATATATATATATATATATATATATATATATATATATATATATATATATATATATATATATATATATATATATATATATATATTACTGTAATACTGTACATTATATGTGTCAATGTGTGGCTATGTAAATGTATGTGTGTACAGTTCAGTACAGTATTTATGTTTATATAACATGAAAAAAAGGAAATGAAAACATGAAAATGTCATTGCAAGCATAGAAAACAAACAATTACAACAAAAATATTGCATTTACCTTAATCCTATTTTTATCCTGGCACACTGAAGGCTGCATTTTGGTGGTGGATGAGAATGGGCTTAATTTGTCAACAAGGAAGAAGTGGAGGAGACAGGCATTACATCATCGGGGTCATCAGAGGGAGCTTTGGAGTAGCTTTGCTACTGCTGTATTCCTGCACACACCACACTACTTTGCATTTCCGTACACTACGCAATATTTTCCACAACTCGAAAATTTAATTTATGCCTTATGGAACTTTTTGCGTAAGGTCAAATTTGCTTAAGTCGGGTCTTGCGTAACCCGGGGAGCGTCTGTAGTATTTCATGAATTATGCTACTGTCATGTATTATGTACTTTCCACTGTATTTAATGTATTATGCATTTCTTATATTTACTGCATCTTATAAAGCGTTTTGTGATGGTGTTCCACTATGAAAGGCGCTATATAAAATAAAATTGATTGATTAATTGATAATGTCCCTAGCATTCTCAAATGTTGAGCATCTTACACACTATGCAAAAGAGTCAGGCTCCTCTGTAGAGCTTATCTCTCCAACAGGGATTTTGGTCGGCACTCTCATCACAGATTCGGACCTCTGTCAGTGAAATGAAGCTGAAAGCCTTATATCCTGAAAAACGGTTGTCTTAAAAAATTAGAAAATTGTGTACACTGATTGACACGTCATAAACTATATTTTTTTATGTGTTCTTAACATTTATATGTGGCAGACCTGTTCATTCTATCACTTGTTTTTTTTTTCTTATTAAACAACCAAAAGCCCAACATCTCACACTTACTATTTGAAAAAAAATCTTATTAAATCTTAATAAAATAAAATTGAA
Source organism: Polyodon spathula (assembly GCF_017654505.1). Classification (NCBI taxonomy): domain Eukaryota; kingdom Metazoa; phylum Chordata; class Actinopteri; order Acipenseriformes; family Polyodontidae; genus Polyodon; species Polyodon spathula. Next base: position 23,417,444 of record NC_054551.1, read on the forward strand.
GTAACTAGTCCTGGTATCCCTTGATTTTCCTAATTTTCATAGACCTTATTAGAACTATTCTGTTCAGGGTCTATGAAGCCACTCCTCGGAATCATATTTGAGCTGGTATTGCAACTTGTACTTCAAACAGTCTTTTTTTACCTCTACCATAATTATTGTCATAGAATGATTTCAGGTGGAAACATTCTTTGTCTAAAATCCTAAAATAGTTCATGCAGAAGAATCTAAATCAGTAGAATGGACCTATTACCTATATACAATAAAATGTTTTATGCATGGTAGAATTTTTCCATAATGTAATACTGGGTTGTATGATGAAAGGGAGTTAATCATTAGCAAGGTTATGGTGTGACAGGCTGGTTAAGAACCAATGCTGACGTGTGGAATAAACACAGGCACTTCCATGTTCAGCTGATAATACACAGTGTTCATTAAGCAATGGTTACACCTGTGCCTTGCCTGAGGCTGTGCTGTGTATTGCAACATCAGAGCTGTACCTGTCAGAAATGTTCTTACTCATGTAGCAATATTGAACAGCTTGTCATCCAAGAGCCAGTGAGCTTTACAAACAGAAAGGAGCAGGATCCGCCTCCTGTAGATCTTTAAACGGAGCACAAGGCTCTACACAGTGAGAAGGAAGATTATTCTCTTTTGCTGGAAGCAGACAAGAGACCAAGATGCAGAGTACATTTTTTCTGGCTCTTCAGCACAACTCATCCCAGATGGAAACGGCCTACTTTAGCTGTTTGGACACTGGTGAAACTCTGGTCAAAAATAAGAAAAGCAGGTACATGAATAATAATAATAATAATAATAATAATAAATAATAATAATAATAATAATAATAATAATAACAATAATAATACAGTCACCTTACTTGACTGTCAGTTTCAAATTGCAGTATTATTAGTTTTTGTTTGTCACCTTGAATATGTATGTATGCTGGGCTCGAGGTGTTCAGAATATAATATATTGATGGGTCATATCAAGACTCAAGCAAAAGGAATGTTTAGCCATTGATTTGGAGCACAATAAACCTTTAGCCATTGGAAGAAAATGTTGTGCAATTCATTGAGACATGTATTTTTCTGAAATGATGTTTTGAGATCATTGGTAATGCTGCTCTGATGAAATGCTGGCACATGCACATATATTTGACTTGCAGTATTTATATCTAGGCCTGGGAGGATTTGTGGAAATAATATACACTGCATCACACCAATAACACATTACAACTTAAAAGGAAACACTAACAGCTACAGTTTTTAGGGGTAAAATAATTTATCGACACCTTCCTCAATGCTTTATAAATCATCCCTTTCTCTGTTGTCTGTTGCAGTTAAACGCATATTTACAGAACACATCAAATGTCATCCATGACAAATGTCATAGGTGTTGACTTTAACATTAAAAGCACCATTGTTCTTTACTGCATAGGCATATACAAAACACAGTAGTATTGCTGTTTAAAATGTACTGTACTAATCAAGCAGAGTGATATGAAAATGGTGTTATTGGTAGAAAAAATATATGTATTGATTGTTTAATTAATATTATCATTTATTTAACTGTATAATATTTCGATTCACAGGCATAAAGACTGGAGATCCCTGTTTAACAATATTTTGCAATGTACTCCTTCACCTCACACAGCTACTGACACTCGTCTCTTAACAAACAAAACCTACAGGTAAGCACTCATTCACCTGTTTTAGTCATGCAAGTAATCAGACATTGAAAATAATACTCAAACTTTGACGTCTAATAAAGATGCTGTCAGAGGTTTAGTTACTTGTAGGGCTGTTGCAACAGATTAACATTTTCTTTACCTGAATTTATTTACTCAGTGTGCAATACGCAATGGGTACATTGTTCAATTGCTAGTTTGTACATTTATAAAGCACATTAAAGAAACGTGTTTTTATTACAGACCTACTTCTGATGAGGTGAACCAATGGGCCCAGTCTTTTGATAAACTACTTGCCCACAAATGTGAGTACTTTTACACACATAAAAAAAGACATCACTGTCAATAAGAAATTGCATGTGGCTGTACTAGGAGATTGGCATATTCACACTTTTAATATTTTTTTCCATAAGCTTACCATTTTCCAAAACCCGTTTCCTGAATTTCTACATTTTTTTTTTTGTGTGAATAACTTTATATTTCAATGTGGCCAGGACGCTGAATGCGTTAATTAAAACCCGTTCTCTCAAGTAAAGCATTTTTCTTTTTTTTCCTTCCAGATGGGCAAGCTGCATTCAGAATCTTCCTTAAATCTGAGTACTGTGAAGAGAACATTGAGTTCTGGCTTGCCTGTGAGGAATTTAAGAAGATCAAGTCACCTGTGAAACTAGCCTCCAAGGCAAAAAAGATCCATGAAGAATTCATCTGGAACAAGGCCCTGAAAGAGGTGAATATGGAATATTTCTAAAAAATGTGCATGCATACTGCTGTGCAAAAGTCTTAGACATGTTGCAGTTTTCAACTATGATGTGTTATGAGCATTAATCATTTACTCAAAGCCTCCACTAGTGTTTTCTACTATTGTCAACCTTGACTTGCATAAAGAAGGAAAAACATTGAGTGAAATAGCTTGCATAACTCGATTTTCAAGGTGTGGTATCCGAAGCATAATCAACAAGTACAGAGAAACATCACCTGTAATTGCCAAACCCAGGACTGGAAGACCCAAAAAGCTGTCTAACAAGGATGAGCAATACTTTAAAATAATATAAGGAACAGAAAGAAGACAAGTGTTGAAATGACAACAGGTGTCTTTGTCCATCCATCAACAGTCCAAAGAACCTTTGACCATTGTTCCATAGTCCAATTTTTGTGTTCTTAGGCATATTTTAGCCATTTAGTCTTGTTCCCCTTTCTTAAAAGATATACAAGTCCTGATTTCAAGAGTGACCTTCATACTGTTGATTTGATGGGCAGCGACACCTGTGCCTTCTGCCAGTTCTGTTGTCAATTCAACACCTGTCTTCTTTTTATTCCTTAAGGATATGGGTTTGTCAATTCCAGATGATTTGTCTCTGTACTTGTTGATTATGCTTCAGATACCATACCTTGAAAATTGAGAGATGCAAGCTATTTCACTCAATGTTTTTCCTTTTTTATGCAAGTCACAGTTGTTATAATAGTAGAAAACACAAGTGGAGGCTTTGAGTAAATTGTTGATATATATATATATATATATATATATATATATATATATATATATATATATATATATATATATATATATATATATATTACTGTAGAAAATGCAGATGCCGGCACTTCAAAAGTGTTCAAGAACAGTTTATAAAATCCGGGGTGCCTCGTCCTGGGATACATATAATTAGAAGTCTCTTCCAGTGAGAAATCCCATCGAAGGAGAAATGAAGACAGCGACTCCCGTTACAATTAAGTCCACAGCACAAAGCAATAGTCTTTATTTAAACATATTAAAAACCACAACAATGGCTTACGCATTTTGACCCGTAGGTTTTCCTCAGAGCGCAATAGATATTCTGACCAAAGGAGCCACCTCCCTCTAAACAGCATGAATAGCAATCATAATACATTTCAGATTCACTCACACATGTTAAAAATCAACACTAGCATTTAAAGGAACAATTCTACTGTTTATCATCTAGGTAATGTGCTAAATGATTGGTGTTCCTTATTAAGAATTGTGCATTAGACGTTCTTATGTGAAATATTAGAACCATTACGAGTAATGTTCAATTTATATCTTTGAATCTGAATTGTTAAATGTAATTAAATGTATCTAAAGGTGTGACAATGTATAGATTCTAATAATTGTTGAACATTTGTTAAATGAATAACTTGATTGCAGTCATAGATGAATTGATTGCTCTCTTTTGAAAGACACACCGGACATCTATATTCCAAATGTTAGTCATTTCTGGATAAAATGAGGAATGCAGTTTGATGCACCTGTACTCTAATTGTAAAAATAATCAAATTCTATGACAGCTGTAAAATGTTTGGAGGTAATTGATTGCTATTCCCCACAAATGCTAGTGTTGATTTTTAACATGTGTGAGTGAATCTGAAATGTATTATGATTTCTATTCATGCTGTTTAGAGGGAGGTGGCTCCTTTGTTCAGAATATCTATTGTGCTCTGAGGAAAACCTACGGGTCAAAATGCGTAAGCCAATAAAGACTATTGCTTTTATTGAGAATTCCTTTGTGCTGTCGACTTAATTGTAACGGGAGTTGCTGTCTTCATTTCAGAGAGAGAGAGAGAGAAAGAGAGAAGAAGAGTGTTTTATCTATACTGATTAATGAGTTGTAAATAATAACTATTTAAAGCAAAACAAAACAAAAAACTGGAGTAAATCTCATTGAATGAATTTATTTTCAGATTAATTTAGATTACCACACAAAAGAAGACATCACACAGAATCTTCAGCAGCCAACGGCTAACTGCTTCAGCGCTGCCCAGAAGAAGGTTTACAGCCTGATGGAGAATAACTCTTACCCACGATTCCTGCTCTCTGAAATCTATCAGGAACTGTGCTCTGTATCTCAAGGGAAGAGCAAATATCTGAAAACATGAACCTCTGACTGGTATCCAAAGAAGTTCTGAAGGGCTAGAAAACAGGGACTCTGTCAGCCTCCACTATTAAGTATGTTCTTACAGCTCCTGTTGTAAACATCAGGTGGAAGCTGGAAAACACAATGAACTGGCAAATGTGACAAGTTTCAGGAAAACGTCTTTTATATGGATATTAATAACTTTCACCTTAAGAGGTGAACAAAGATGTGAAATAAAATGTTTTACTGTAGATAAAATACTCAGGATAGGGTTTATTTTGAGACTAGCTATGGGGCCAAGACAATTTGGTATTTGCACTCAAAATGGGAAGCAGTAAATGGGAAACTATATATATATATATATATAAATTTAATGTAATTTAAATATGCTGTTGGTGCTGGTCATTTTTTAAGCAGCTGCTACTGTAGAGAATAACACAAAAAATTATTCTAGTTGTCATGTAGAAATATGATGTAACTAGAGTACAGAGTGATCTGTATTCCATGAGGAATCTCACTGGTCTTTACCCAGTATATATGCACAAGTCTTATCCTCATGGGCAACCTATGATGAATAATATTTTTGTAATAACAGGGTATGTTTTAATATTATTTCTTTCAGAAATGTGAATAAATATATCAAGCTGGTCTCAGACACTTATTTTGTTGAAGCTACAATATCTTCTATAGCATGTGTATGCGTTGTTTTTATTGTATTATGACAAAGGTAAAAGGAATCTCAGAAACAATTAATGGTTCTTAAGAAATGTCATACATTTTGTTCATTTTTTAAATATATATATATAATATATATATATATATATATATATATATATATATATATATATATATATATATATATATATATATATATATATATATATATATAATATATATATATATATATATGACTACCATTTTGAGAACTTAAGCTATGTATCCTTATTTTGGCTGTGTGTTTTAAAAATAAAAATAAAATGCTAACAAGTTAACGTTAACTTTTTCGTTCATGTTATTGCATTAGTCACTGTGACACCTGACTGGCAGTGATACTAAAGGTTATACCTTTTTCCAAAAAATGTTTGTGACATTGAAGAACATTTTTAGTCAAAACATGTATCATTGATGCTATTTAATTTATTTTAGCATTCTGCATGTAGCACTATATTCAATAGTCATGTTCTGGAACATTACTACGTATTGTGACTGTACAGTTGGTCATACTCATGCTACTGACACAGACTGACTGAGCTATTGAGAAGCCTGAGGTCATCTCCTCCACGCTTTCTCTTGAAAGAGTAATCCATACTAAGCAATAGCCATCATGGTGGACTAATCACTGAAATATATTTATCCACCCCTTCCTCTTGCTTAAAAACATATAAATCTGATGAAACAGAGCAAAACAAATTGACAAATTCACAGACCGCATTGCGTGCAGACCTGTTATCAGGGCATCGCTGAAGATTTACAAAAGTATAGATAGTAACTAAAGAAGACATGCCTTCTTGCTGAGGAACAACATGTTGGGGTTTTTATTAATCATGCATCAGATGTTTTTTTTTTTTTTTCTTGTCATTCACCCTGCCAAAAAACTTTATTTTCTGTATCATGAGTTTTTAAATTTCAGTTCTTGTGTGCGCTATTCAGAAGCCAGTTCCCTATCAAATATTGAAAATGAATGCATTGGGCATTAGGCATATATTGCTCCAGAACCATCCATTGGACAGAGTTGGATTAGGCACACATGTACTGCAATTTACAAAATACATATTTCTAACTTTTTATTGACAGTATAATCCACTAATTTAACTAGTTAAATATGGGTTATTTAAAACTATGTCTCTGCGGCCTTATTGAAAAGGAATACACTGTAGCTTTTTTAAGTGTATACACAATTTAAATAAAATAAGATGTTCTTACAGAGTCACACTTTTTAAAAGCTAACATTTTCAAGTATTGCAGGAAAATTCGCAAAGGCCCCAGACTTGAAGTCCAACCCCCTTTTAAATTAATACCTTACTTCACAAGATGTCAAAGAAAGCTTTGCATTCCCTGTTCTATTGTAACATTCTGTTCTGTGTCTAGATGTTATCATGACAGTCTTTATATGAGGCTTAAACTGGATACACTTATTTTGGGCCCAAAAACACAACTAAAACTTGGTAATATTATCTAAAGGTATGTGGTAATTCACAGGAAAGGAGAAAAAAAGATGGGCAATCATGGCACAGATAACACTGTTTCTGTAAACAGACCTGTACTGTTTCTATTGTTCCAAACTGTTTGCTTCTCTCTTTCCACAAATAGGTGCCTGCCTTAAAAGCAAACATACACCACCTATTCTCAGTGTGCTCAGCTGGTTTCTTGTAACATTTTCCTTCTAGAATGACAATGAAGCTCTTTATGACATTTTTTTTTTTACCTGCAAATTCTCTACAGCAAATATTCCTGTATATTTTATTTTTTCAAAGAAGCAGACAGACTGCAATATATTGTCTAGCTCCAAATGTGAAGCACATAACTAGCATGACTGCTGCTTTGTTGCATATGTTCAGAATGTTGAATGTTCCCTGAAGAAAGTAATGTTCTGTTAAATGAAAATTTTATCATTTCAAAAAAAGGAAATGAAAACAGAGGAGTAAAACTTTACAAAATAAAGTCTGATGATAAATCTAAGGAGTTGACCCTGTACCTTGGTTGTCTGTAACATTTTGTTTTTCCTTGCAGCAAACATACTTTGTCGAAAGAGTACAGGCAATAGATATACAGAACAGCACTGCCATGGAGAGTGGAAAAGCACAGGGCAGAATAGTTTTATTTTTAACCAAGGATCAGGTGAGCATTGCATCTGTAAGGAATAAATGAATCAAATGCTGACGTAGGTGATGTGCTTATTCATAGTGGTAAAGTGATTAAAAAAAACAGGTTTAATGTTGGTTAGGTGTCATAGTACTGTTCATCCAGTGGAACTGGTCTGGATAATAGAGTACATTCTGTCACGGTACATAAAACTGACATATACTTGTTTCATTATGTAAACCTTCAGGAAATGACAAAAGAACATTCCAAATGCTCCTGTGGGAGTTGGCACAGGGCCCACGTATGGACTATGTTAACTCTGCTGTTACATTTATAGAATATGGTGTCTATTTTTAGACAATAAGACTTTGGCTTGAGTGTAATGGCTGCAAACAAAAATGTTCAAAGGAGTTATACTGCTTTCAGTGCCACGTACCCTTTTTTTCCTGTTCACCTGCCAAAGTAAGTTTTCAAAATTACATAATTAAGGGCTTAGTCATACATATACACTATTTTCTATTCATACCTGTGCTTATATGTAAAGAAATGTAAGGTTGGCAGGGATGGGGTTAAATCTATCCTTGCCAACAGGTGTGGTCATTCTTCAATTAGGTAATTGAGTGCTAATTTGAGATGGGGGAAGAAAAGCCTTTGCTTTGTGGAGGGAGTGAGTGAGTGAGTGAGTGAGTGAGTGAGTGAGTGAGTGAGTGAGTGAGTGAGTGAGTGAGTGAGTGAGTGGGAATGAGTGAGGATGAAGTTCATTTTGACTACTGGTAGTGAAGGCGATTGCCCAGCCTATTTCTGCTTGTTTTGTTTGAATCTTTATTTTGGCACTTGTGCCCTGTTTATTTGTTTGTCTTTGTTTTGTTGTGAATAAATGTGTGCAACAGTGCTTCACTGCAGCTTTTTGACTCTGAGTCTCTAATTCCTGCAGGTAACACCTTGGGCTGTAATGCTACGTTGTCACAGTACCTCTAAATATGCATGTGTTTTCAAGAATGATCTGGTTTGTATCTCAGTGTTTCAATTATGGTGCAAAAGCTTTCAGTACCATTTGCTGTCGGTGTCACTGGTTACAGGGAAGTGATTTTAGAATAAAATATTGCAGAATGAATTAGTGGTTATTAAAAGGATCATGATGGGGAGTGATGCCTTCGGATCAGGGCTAAAGCTTGAATGTGAATCGTTTGCTAGAGAAATTCAATGTCAATCCAGTACAATCAGAGGATTTACTGGACTCCTAGTTATTCTAGTGGTTCCCCCTTTTTTAAACTTGTAAGGAGGAATGAAAGCATGTTTTCTGACAACATAATTAGTGTTATACCATTTTGACGGGGGGGGTGGGGGGGGGGGTGTCCCGCCCCATTGGTTAGAAATGGGGGGGGCAGTATGACTGCAGCTGGCTCTCAACTGTGAGCTACTGCATGTTTTAAAGGAGTGAACTGTCATTTATTCTTTTGTGTTAAAGGACTGAACTGTCATTTATTCTTTTGTGTTCATTTGCTTGTTTTGCTGTCAAAAATGCACAATCCGAGCTGGTTTCTTTTGAACTGGACTGGTGTTCTAATGCTACAGAGTTTGTTTTTATAGGTGAGAACCATTAGAGGGAGACAAACTCTCAAAAGTGGTCACACATAGCATATATCATTTACAAATAATCTTTTCCTGGTCACTGAGCTAGCTTTTGAACTTAAACCACCTTTCTCTGTCCTGATCTATTGGTCACTTCAACTTAACTTCACTGCTTTCTGCATGGAGCACCACAAAGGAGGAAGCACAATACAAATCCTTTATCTCAGCCACAACAAAACCCATGCAACATTTAATATCAATAGAATGACAATATTCTATTAGTAAGCTCTTTGCTGATATAGCACACAAAATATTTTAAAAAACAAAGATGACATTCATTTTTTGCTTACCGTACAGCACATTCCTGGCATACTATCTAATTGTGTAAGTAAATGTTCTAAAAATAGAACTATAATAATAGAACAACATTTTATAACAGGCCAGCATGAACTATGTGTCCAATGAATATTGCTTAAAGTGACTGGTATTGGATAATCAAGAAAGTTGCATGTTATAGAAAACTAAATGGCCTGTTATAACAGTCCGTATAGCACTTAGTACCTAATACAGCACAAACAATTTAAATTAGCCCAAAGATGAAACACAATGTGATTTAGCACAGTCCAAGGCAAGAAAATAAACTGTAAATTCAAAATAAAAAAAAAAAAACTTCAACGGATGTCACGTGACTAATAGTGATTAACAGTACCAGCGTTTTTTTGTCAATTTGAAATATGCCACTGCATTAATTGTGAAAGTTGTAAAAGGAGGCTGATTACTTCACTGAGGTTTTCATGAACTGAAGCCAGTCAAATGAGTCAGGTGCAAAGGGGAAGTTGATGTGCTTTCATTCCTTTGGTTGTGCGTTAGCATCTGTAAAATACAGCAAATTTGTTATCAATCTATTTGTTATCAACACCAAGGTCGGCAGATTGATGACATTTTGACGTAGTTTATTTTAATTTCAAGGTTAAGTCTAGTTTGATATGCATTGGCATGTGTGGATGTTTTTGTGGCACAATAAAAAAAAAATAAAAATCCCCTTTTTTGAAAAACAGATTATTTTCTGTCTGAAACAGAAATACTGATTATACAGAAGCTATACTAAATTCAAAATCATATCTATTGCCACAAAATCTAGTCTGACATATAGGGGCCAGTTTCAGGATCTAGAACATAACATTCTTTTACGATTGCTCATTGAGCATTGAAACTGGGCCGAACTTGAAAACAAAACAGACCATTGTTTTGCAGTATTTGCAGAATCCTGTGCTTGATTTTACGTATGTACTTTATCAGTCAGGTTTATGCAGCGCTTTTGAATCAAGCATGTAAATCTATCAACTATCAATCCATATATAGTGAACACTGATGTATACATCAAATATCAATCCATATATCAAATATTGATGTACATATATCAAATATCAATCCATATAGATCAAACATTGATGTATATATATCTCAAAGTTGATATATTGCATTTGGTACCCCATATTATTGTATGTGCCTGTAACAGTCAGCAGCCCTGTACAGTTGTTTATTTAGAACGGGGTTCCCCCCTCCGCCCCTGTGCAGTTTATTTTGTGTTTTGTATTGTGATTTACTTATTTTATTTTATTTTTTATGTATTTGTATATCTGTCGGCAAACCACGTGTTTTTGTTATTGTTTTGTTTTTATTTAGATGTGTTCTGGCAGAGGCGAGGGAGGAACTCGTCCTCTGCCAGGAATGATTAAAAACCTCATGCAGAAGGTGGCCATCTCCCGAATTAATTAACTGATTAAATTGTTGCAAATTGGGAGATGGTCACCTGTATATAAACCTGCAGCTCTCTGAATTCTGGGTGGGTGTTCAGAAGTGGAGAATGGGAGAGTGGGAGGAGAGAGAAAAATAAAACAAAAAGTAGATCAGTGAAGGCTATTGCCCAGCCTGATCATATTATTGTGTTTGAAATGTGTTTTATTTATAAACTTTTATTTTGCTCTGTGAGCAGTGTTTTCTGTTTGTTTAAATATTTACTTTATTTTTGTTATTTATTTAATTAAATGGTGCACAGCGAGTCTTTAAACTACAGTACTACCTTGTTTTCTTCCTGCATTCCGGCCTGACATCACCAGTCATGTCACAGTGCCACTATAGGGAAAGGGCTGGTATTCAGAAGTTGGGGGGTCTTTAACACATGCTTGTTCAAACCATGTTTAGCACAAATGAATGAGCCAGACAAACATGGAAAAAGATACTTACAGTATCTCAAGATATTTTGAGCTCTGACATGGAAATGAGAAATTGTCGGTTATTCTGTCATTCGGACAAAAAACTGCTTGCAAACAAGATGATCTCGGTCGAGTTCAAAAATGTATATTTCCCTTCACACAGTAAAATAAATAAATAAATAAATAAATAAATAAATCCTCTTCCTATAGCATATTACTGAACATGCAGACAGTATTAAAATATATATTTCTTTCTATTAAAACACCTTATTATTGAATGTAGAGAAGTGATACATATATAATGCAATGTTGCAATGGGAAAGCAACCAATTTTAAAGAACAACAGACACGCTGGTATACATCTTTTTTTAAGTGTAGCAATTTAATTAGAAGGTGGATAAGGATATAATACAAAACATCTTTTACATAGCATCTTTTTGGTGGAAACAAAGAACTAAAGTATGTTTAGCCCGATAACACTGCAAACATGCATCCAAATGTTATCTTTGAAACCAAACATCCGAGGTCAGCATGGTAAATGTAGACAGCTTTCATCAAATTCATACAGTTGTAAGCTGTCATGTAGAGATCCAAAAAAAAAAAAAAAATGTAACAAAAAAATGAGGCAAGACTGAGAGCAGAGCAAATCACCAGCAGACTTAAATAATGGATTTTAGCAGCCTTAGCAAGCAACAAGCAATTGCTGTGTCCTCTCCGAGTCGCTGACGTGTTAGTGTGAATAACTAATTGATATCAATCTGCTTCATTGCCCATTTAGGATTGAGTTATATTACATGGTACCACATTATACTATGCTTAGCACATTAAAAATAGATATACAGTGGCTTGCAAAAGTATTGACCCCCCTTGGCATTTTTCCTATTTTGTTGCCTTACAACCTGGAATTAAAATGAATTTTTATTTGGATTTCATGTAATGGACATACACAAAATAGTCCAAATTGGTGAAGTGAAATGAAAAAAATAACTTGTTTCAAAAAATTCTAAAAAATAAATAACGGAAAAGTGGTGCGTGCATATGTATTCACCCCTTTGCTATTAAGCCTCTAAATAAGATCTGGTGCAACCAGTTACCTTCAGAAGTCACATAATTAGTTAAATAAAGTCCACCTGTGTGCAATCTAAGTGTTACATGATCTCAGTATATATACACCTGTTCTGAAAGGCCCCAGAGTCTGCAACACCACTAAGCAAGGAGCATCACCAAGCAAGCGGCACCATGAAGACCAAGGAGCTCTCCAAACAGGTCAAGGACAAAGTTGTGGAGAAGTACAGATTAGGGTTGGGTAATAAAAAAATATCCAAAATTTTGAACATCCCACGGAGCACCATTAAAGCCATTATTAAAAAATGGAAAGAATATGGCATCACAACAAACCTGGCAAGAGAGGGCCGTCCATTAAAACTCACGGACCAGGCAAGGAGGGCATTAACCAGACAGGCAACAAAGAGACCAAAGATAACCCTGAAGGAGCTGCAAAGCTCCACAGCGGAGATTGGAGTATCTGTCCATAGGACCACTTTAAGCTGTACACTCCACAGAGCTGGGCTTTACAGAAGAGTGGCCAGAAAAAAGCCATTGCTTAAAGAAAAAAATAAACAAACATGTTTCGTGTTCAGCAAAAGGCATGTGGGAGACTCCCCAAACATATGGAAGAAGGTACTCTGGTCAGATGAGACTAAAATTTAGCTTTTTGGCCATCAAGGAAAACGCTGTATCTGGCGCAAACCCAACACCTCTCATCACCCCAAGAACACCATCCCCACAGTGAAGCATGGTGGTGGCAGCATCATGCTGTGGGGATGTTTTTCATCGGCAGGGACTGGGAAACTGGTCAGACTTGAAGGAACGATGGATGGCACTAAATACAGGGAAATTCTTGAAGGAAACCTGTTTCAGTCTTCCAGAGATTTGAGACTGGGACGGAGGTTCACCTTCCAGCAGGACAATGACCCTAAGCATACTGCTAAAGCAACACTCGAGTGGTTTAAGGGGAAACATTGAAATGTCTTGGAATGGCCTAGTCAAAGTCCAGACCTCAATCCAATTGAGAATATGTGGTATGACTTAAAGATTGCTGTACACCAGCGGAACCCATCCAACTTGAAGGAGCTGGAGCAGTTTTGCTTTGAATAATGGGCAAAAATCCCAGTGGCTAGATGTGCCAAGCTTATATATACATACCCCAAGAGACTTGCAGCTGTAATTGCTGCAAAAGGTGGCTCTACAAAGTATTGACTTGGAGGGGTGAATAGTTATGCATGCTCAAGTTTTCTGTTTTTTCGTCTTATTTCTTGTTTGTTTCACAATAAAAAAATATTTTGCATCTTCAAAGTGGTAGGCATGTTATGTAAATCAAATGATACAAATCCCCCAAAAATCCATTTTAATTCCAGGTTGTAGGGCAACAAAATAAGAAAAATGCCAAGGGGAAGTCAATACTTTCGCAAGTCACTGTACCTTACTAAATATCATGTGTTTTACCATGATTACAAATAAAGGGGAAAGTTGAATTTATGGGTATAACATAATTTTAGTTTATAATATCACACATTTTAGCTGATATTAGAGCACTATTTACATTAAAAAAACAAAAAACAAAACACTGATCTGTGCTTAGTAGGGATCTTTTTATTACAAGAGCTCTACCATTATTTACACATAGAAAGAAATACTCAGGCTTGTGATTAGACACCATGTTTACTAATATTTACCACACAAAGTAAAAAGTAGAACACCTTTTGATTTATTGTATCATCTAAAAATCAGACTTTTTAAACTTTTTGGGAATAATACCACCAGAGATTATAGTGCTGTTTCACAAGGCAAGTGTAGCTGGTGCTACCCTTCCAAGCATAAAAAAATCACCTCATAACTGATTAGGTGAAGAATCACCTCCAGCAGAATTTTTGTAAGATTCTATTGATGCAAAAAGTACTATTGAATAAATTCTTTATTCACAAACTCCTAGTTATTACTGCCCTTGATGCCTTGAACTCAAAATAGATTGGTTTACTAATCTTAGCTTATCTCGGGTTGCTACAACCAAATTAAAATCCCAATGAAGACAAGAAACACTGTACACTGTGTTTAAAGTGTGTGCAATCTTTATGGAAATACAGATGATATAATGCTGTAATATTACTGTGTTATGAAAATTTAGATAAGGCGATATTTGGTTAAAGGACAATGCATTAGGATTTTGACGTACTTCATCCCTTTTTTAGGTCAGATGTTTTAATTATATATCTGGTATTCTACTGTGCAAATTAGATTTACAAGTACTTGGTTCATTTTTGCAATCTTTGGTATTTCAAAGAGGATACTACTGATGTATGCACCACATAAAGTGGAGAAGCAAAGCGTGAATCACATTTAGCCTCTAAAGGTCTGTGCTTTCAGGTTTGGTCAAATTCTTACACAACTTCCTTAGTACAGAGAAAGCATATGCATTGTATCTATCGATACACAAACCAACTTACAGTAGTACACCATTGCATATACAGGCGTTTTCATGTTTTCAAAAAATAGTCCCACTTCACAAAATGACCCATTGTATACTTCCTGTTTATAAAGCTCCCTCAACAAAAAAGAGCACCATCTAGTGACAAGCTGACATTTTGTATCAGATAGCACACACCTTTATTATTCTCTCCTGTACTTCAAGCTATAAAAACCTTTCAGTTTATATAGGGTAATCCTTTTTCAGTACCATAATAAATACATGTTAGCTTTGTTGAACCTATCAATATAAGGATGCCATTATGGTGCCCATATAAAATTATTATTGATAACAATGCTCCCATTCCAAAGAGCCCTTGGAACTGCCAAACACTATCTAAATTCCATTTGTAGTATTTCCAAGCACGCAAAAGAAGCTACAATATCTAAAAAAAAAAAAAACAATGGATTTAACAAAAATCAAGAGAAACCAGCTACAAACATCTATTTATATTTGAAAATACAGAAGACATGTTTATTTAAACATTTCTGCATGCATGTCATAGACTTCAATTGTAATTTAGCAACTGTGGGTATGGATGAACTTCCAACACACTTCCCCCATACTCTGCAGATTACAGATGGCATTGAAATGTTCGATGGGTAGAAAGAGTCTTTACAGGAAGTGGGAGGCTAACAGCAGCACATGGTTACTTGGCTTCTTGGGGCTTTTTGACATTCTGTTTTTCTTTAGCCTGAAAAACAAATACAGCCGATTAAAATGTAGATAGAGATGTATAGCTTTTATAGAAGAGACAATGCATTACACACACTTTAAGACATTAAAAAACTGAAGTTATTTACGTTAGCAAGGAATTAAAACTGAAAAATAATGCATGGAACTATCAGAACTGTGCACCTCTTCCCCCTCAGGAACAGATGGATTAGTATTATTATTATTTTTTTTTTTTTTTTTTTAAACAACAGTGCCATCTAGTGGTAGTTCGGAATATAACGAGTTGTTCAGTAGTTCTGAATAACAAACAGTAAAACCGCAAACCTAGTACAAATGCGTTTTGTAAAGTTAGACATTTGCAGCATTAGTCTTTTGTTAGCAAGTGTATGGAACAACTCACCTTTTCAACCAATGGTATTAATTGCTGGTATTCTGCCAAAGTCTTCAGTAGTTCCATAATAAAGGGAAGGTAGTTGTGCTTTCTTCTGACATTTTCAATCTTAAGTAAAACAAAAACATCAAGACTTCAGGCAGAAAATGGTATTGATAATTTTCAAAGTAATTTTTAAGTGGTCATTTTTATTGAGTGACTACAACTTAACAGTAAAGGATAAACAGATTTTTTAAACTACATTACACAAACAAATTAAATAACTCAGTCATTATATTTGACTAAATCCACACAGCAATTTGAATCCACAAAGCAACCCAAGAAAATTCTTAGCTTAGTTACCATGGAAATGTCTTAAGAATTTTATAAGTTCATAATTTTTCTTAAGTGCAATTCACGATGATTCTTAGACATAATATTTTCTTAAATATAAAAAAAAAAAAAACTTAAATCTTGAGGTGACTTAAGAAAATTCATAGCTCATTCTATCATTAGTAGCCGCATATCATGGTTGAGTTTGTGGTTCAAGACATAAGTTAAAATTTAAGGACTCGTCTAGAATATCTCCGAAGTTACAAATTACACCAAAGATATCGTTTTATATATTGCGCCAGTAGAAATGTAAAAATAACGTGTTTTACAGAAGAATGTGGAAGGAATATCATTCTCTTAATTCTCTGTTATGTTATAGGTAGTTGGAGACAAACTTGAGGTGTCACAGACCACCTGCTGCCGGGCAATGTGGTCCGTGACAGATGCCATCCTCACAAGGCGACAACTATATACCTATACCTCAACAAACTGAAGCTACAGAAGTATGTAAAAATGTTCAAGAGTTTTGCTGATATTTACGTCTGCTAAATATCTGCAATAATGACAAAAAATAAAAGTTCTCCAAATACAATACATTATTCATGAAGCTTGACATAAAAACCATCTCAAAATATGTTTTAAAAAGTTTTAAAATGTTTTTTATGCCGCAATATACAGCACTTTATGTCAACAACGGCACCTTGGGCTTACTTAGTACAGTGGCCTATTTAAAAAAATATATTGAGTGTTATTAGCTAGCTTAGCTTCCTTGCTAACAGGAATTTCATAACCTTGGTAATGGCTTGAGAATTTCGTAGCTAAGAATTCTACTATCACCCTTCATGAATAGAACTTACAGTGGCTCACAAAAGTATTCACCCCTCCTTGGACTTTTCCACATTTAATTGTGTTACAACAAGGAATCAAAATGTTCTAAATGAATTACAAATATAAAAATAGAAAATAATTGATTGCATAAGTATTCACCCCCTTTGCTATGACACACCTAAATAAGCTCTGGTGCAACCTATTGTCTTTAGCAGACAAATAATTAGTTGCATAGAGTCCACCTGTGTGCAATTAAGGTGTTTCACGTGATTTCAGGTTAAATACACCTGTCTCTGGGAGGTCCCACAGTTGGTTAGTACATTTCCCAAGAAAAACTACATCATGAAGACGAAGAAACATTCAAAGCAAATCTGGAATAAGGTTCTTCAAAAGCACCAATCAGGGGTAGGATAGAAGAACATTGCCAAGGCATTGAATATTCCCCATTATTAAGAAATGGAGAGAATATGGAGAGAAAACTGTGAATCTGTCTAGAACAGGCCATCATCAAAAACGGAATATCCGGGCAAGAAGGGCACTAGTCAGGGGGGGGGCCACCAAGAGGCCTATGGCAACTCTAAAGGAGTTACAGTCTTTCACGGCTGAGCTGGGAGACACTGTGCATACGGCAACAATAGCCCAGGTGCTTCACAAAACTGGCCTTTATGGGACAGTGGCAAAAAGAAAGCCATTGTTGAAAAAAACTCACATCAAATCTTGGCTAGTTTGCCAGAAGGCATGTGGGAGACTCTGAGACTAAGTGGAAAAAGATTCTATGGTCTGATGAGACCAAAACAGAGCTTTTTGGCCTCAACGCCAAATGCTATGTTTGGCGCAAGCCTAACACCGCACATCATCCTGAGAACACCATCCCTAACGTGAAGCACGGTGGTGGCAGCATCAAGCAATGGGCATGATTCTCTGCATCAGGGCCTGGAACGTGAAGATAGAGGGCAAAATGGACGCAGCAAAGTATGGAGAAATCATAGAGGAAAACCTGCTGAAGTCTGCAAGAGGCCTGGGACTTGGGAGAAGATTTATCTTCCAGCAGGACAATGACCCAAAACATACAGCCAAAGCCACACTGGAGTGGCTTAAAAACAAAAAGGTCAATGTCCTGGAGTGGCCTAGTCAAAGCCCGGACCTCAATCCAATTGAGAATATGTGGAAAGAGTTAAAAATTGCTGTTCACCAAAGGTCCCCATCCAACTTGACAAAGCTTGAGCAATTTTGCAAATAAAAATGAGCAAAAACTGCAGTTTCCAGATGTGCAAAGCTGGTACAGACTTATCCAAATAAACTAATGGCTGTAATTGCTGCCAAAGGTGCCTCTACTAAATATTGACTTAAGGGGGTGAATACTTATGTAAATCAATTATTTTTTGTTTTGTTTTTTTAATTAATTTAGAACAATTTGTAGATTTTATTTTTCACTTTGACATTATTGACTTTGTGTTGATCAGTTGCAAAAACTCCTAATTAAATACATTTTGGTTCCATGTTGTAACACAATAAAATGTGGAAAAGTCCAAAGGGGGGGTGGAATACTTTTGAGAGCCACTGTAAGAAACAAAAAATGATATAAGAAAAACTTCAGACATCTTTGTCGTGTCAAGTTTTATTTATTATTATTTTCTTTTATTATCCGCCAGAATTGGTTTAGAATAAATAAAAAAAAAAATCCATCCCCACCGCTCCCTCCCTGGCCCGTCTCTGAAACACTCAGAGAAGGAAGACAACACACCCTCACCCAACCTCTCTGTGTCACTGCCATGATTGGTTTTACAAGGCTCTCGACCTCCCCCTACAGTATGGTGTACGAGCCAGACAGCCAGCACAGATCTTCCCTGTTACATGCACATTGTGCAAACACTTTGTATGTAACTTTACAGCCTAATATAAGAACATCTGGAAGTATTTTATGGACACTTACCTTGTATTGTTTTAATTTTTGATTCTCCTCTTCAATTAACAATTGGTATTTTGCAATTTCTGATTGAATGGAACTGAACAGGGTGCTACTCTGGTCTGTGTCCATTGGTTCTTCCTGTATATTAAATTGGAGTTAAACAAAAACCAAATACAACATTAACCATTGGTTCACTAACATAGAAAGACATATTGTATGGATTTATTTCAACTTAAAGGGTACACAGCATCTACTTGAATTTGATCTGCACATCTACTTGATATGTTCTGTTGCATGCACTTACTGTGTTTGATATTTGGCAATACATGTTATAAAACTTACCTCTGTGAGCTGCCTCTGTAGTTCTGCAATCTTGCGTTCATAAACCAGCTTTCTATCTGAGACAATTGCCATCAGGTTAAACCTTATTTCTCCTTCACTGTATCTAAAGAGAAAAAAAACACATTACAGTATGCAAACACAAGTGGGCAGCAAGTAATTTTGTATGCCAAAAGAAACATTTCATAGGTAGAAAACATTCATTATTTCATGAACTGCATGTATTAAAATGTACTTTATACGGCAAAATTAGTGCAGTTTTAAAAAGGTCTTGTAGCAAGCTTTTTTTTTTTTTTGTCCAAAAACCATGACATGACATGTCCATACACATACTCTTTGCCAATTTAAAACAATGACCTTGCTATTCAGAAGGCAGGGTTTCAGATATGTTACCAATAGACAAACTGGGTCAGTCTTAACAAACAAACATCCTACTTAGATAATATTGTGGAACATTTACTTTTGTATTCTTTTCTCTATAACTGGTCGTACTGCGCTGATCCAGTCATCTTGATTACAGACACCTGAAAACAACAATAAAAAATTATAGCATGCGATAAAAATACAAAAAAATAAATAAATAAAATTGAAAACTAACTCTATATTGCTAACAAAAAGAAGCTTACCCAGGTCAATCGGACCTTCTCGAAGCCCATCCAGTTCATATAACCTGCCATTAACTGGAACGTAGCTCACAAAATGAAAAGCATCTTCATCTTTTGCAGTGGACTTTGTATCAAATTCAAACATCTGCTGCCTATTAAAATGCAATAAAATTGAGTATTTATTAAATTAAAATCTGAAGCCAGTTGCACGGCTTGATTTTGTCCACATTTGTTCAGACTGTCTACGTGCCCCTGGGAAAACAAACATGTTTCTAGAGGCATGGAGATAAAACAGACATTGGGATACAATTACTTGTATTAAAAATTGAACAAATAAGGTACTGTATCATCTGTGCATAACAGCTTAAGGATGCAATTTACAGTGCCAGACAATAGTTTATTGTGGCTAAAGTTTGAAAAAGTGCCATTTCTTTAAATAGTTGTCTAATTCACTCTAACAATTTCACAATGTCATATTACACATTTAAATATGTTTTACCTTGCAAAGCTGTTGTGGACTTGTCGAATCACTTCGGAATTGCTTAGTGCCAGGCCTTTCATCTGTTAGTTTTTTTTTGTTGTTGGTTTTGTTTTTTTGAAAAGAAGAAATTATACTCATTACTTTTCTGGCTGCTTTGATAGAAAACAAACTAATAACATCTGACAAATGAGTCAAGAAATCTTGGTCAATGTCTATATAACAAAAAAAAAAAAAAAAAAAAACAAAAAAAAAAAAAAAACACACACACACACACACACACACACACACACACACACATTAAGTGGGAAGGCCAGAATTTATCAAATCCTTAATTGCTATTCAAATTGTACTATAGGTCATTTTTCAAACAGTTTTCTAGTGTATTGGGGACATTAGCATTACAATCTTGTCCTTGCACGGTTTTGTATATCTCTGCAACATAACCAAAGGTGTATCTTTTAATCCTACTAATATCAGGCTTATACTTAAAATAGCAAGAATTTTACTTTAGAGATTAAATAATTTGTAAAACTAAAATTAAACAACCTCCTATAACATTATTGTTCAGATACAGTATGAAAAAGAAAATGAAAAGAACCAAAGTTAAATAGTATACATTCAAACACAAAAGCACAACATAAACTGTACTTACAGTAGCATCGAAACTTTGTGAGAATTCCTTGAATTCAGTCAATGTTTCACCAAGCTGCATGTCAGAATGGTGGCAGTTCAATAATACACTTACTATAGCTTGGGTCGCACATGCATTATTAATGACCTAAAAACCAAAAAAGAAAGCATTACACATGTACACGGTTAGCTGTGGAAAATATGATGAACTACATGCCTTAACCATATCAATAGCCTGTTAACAGCATTCATTCATTGCGACTTCCTCCAGTTCCTAAACCCATGCTTGAAACTGACTTGCAAATGCAGATGCAGAAATTTATTTAATGATTAACCAAAGAGTAATCCAGTGCGGGAGATGACATTACTTAGTAAATACTGACCAGTCATTGGTCAACTGCAGCTACAAAATATGAACAGCCAGGTGTAGCTTAACACCCTGCTTAAATAATTTATATATAATATACATTTATATATAATTTACATTTATTGTTAAAACTCTTTTCATTTATACAAAGTTTTTTTCTTCATCTACGTCAGCCCCCACAAAGATTTGAACTATTTAAATTTATTGTAAAAAAAAAAAAAAAAAAAAAAAAAAGTTGCTAGATGCTTTTCAATATATTGGATAAGATAGGTAGACAAGACCAACATTTCAGAGATGTGGACACAAATCACATTTCTGTTTTGATTTCACTGCAAAGTATAAAAGTTTATTAACCCTCCTAATATGTTCAGAATTCAGGTACATCTGTTACATATTCAGTCATATTGACCTGATGCAATTTCAAACTAATTTAACCAGCCTTAAATTAATTAAATGTTTTTATTTGCAAAGG
Source organism: Polyodon spathula (assembly GCF_017654505.1). Taxonomy (NCBI): domain Eukaryota; kingdom Metazoa; phylum Chordata; class Actinopteri; order Acipenseriformes; family Polyodontidae; genus Polyodon; species Polyodon spathula. The sequence continues at coordinate 23,439,123 of NC_054551.1, forward strand.
TTTTACTCTTTATGCTCTTTTAGTCCAGGAGCTGTGATAAAACTTCTTGGGAGCTCCTCATTTTGAAATGTCTTTACCAGTGACATGCTGTTGCAATACTGACAGAGAAAATTAGGCTCTGCCTTGTATATAGTTTTTTTTTTGTTTATAAATATCTCCTGACAGGTGCAGCCATTTCAAGAAATAATAATACAAGTATAATAATAAAATAACAAATTAAAGAAGTTTGTTTTATTCCTGCACACAAATCGACATAGATAAATACCATGGGTCAGAGTGACCTGAAACATCTTATTCGTATACCTATTCTAAAAAATAAATAAACAAACATCTCAGAGGTTCTGTTTTCTGTGTATAGATTCATGACCCCACCTTAGGAAAAGTCTAAAATATCATACAGAAAATGAAAAGAAAAACAGCATTTAAGCTAATTGGAAACTAGAGTCAGGTCAAATAGACCTGAAACCTAATAGGAGGGTTAAAAATGTGACTGCAAATACCTGCTTAGCAAAGAAGAGGTGATCAAGTCTTGAATCCTGTACAATGGACCCAGCAGGTTCCTCCCCTGGCTGCCATTTGAAAAGGAAAATCAATCCATGGACTGGCCTATTGAAGAACAAGCAGCAAAAAAAAAAAAAAAAAAAAAAAATCACTTCCATAAAGTGATCAACATTCAGAATCCCACAAAGAATCAGAACCTTTTATGGAATGCATCTTCCCTTGACACCGAATGGTTAGAATACTGTGCCAATAACACTGTCGGAAATCTGCTATTTGCAACAGTAACACCTTATTTATGTAGAATATTTTTTAAGCATGCATTTGTTCCTTCTATATAAGAAATGGCAAATGCATCTTCTTTTGGGTGATCTTTGGCTACTGTTCAAAACTGCATTTAAAATAAATTTATCAATGGCCCTTGTTCTCTAATGCTTCAAAATACCACTATGCAGTGCTACAAAATATCAGCTAGACATACTATTAAAAGTAAGGTTTGGTAAATGTTCACAAAATACAATATATGTCCAATCAATGTTCATTTGTCTAGAAAACTCACTTCAGTTTTTCAAAGTTTTCTGGTTCCATGCTCCATATTTCTTCAACCTGGGATCCCTTACAACCTAAAAATTGTATATACCCCAAAAATTAAAAAAAAAAAAAAAAAAGTCACAAAACTGCCACCCCAAAACTAAGACTGCAAATTAAAACCGCATGGCAAACAGGAAGACTGTAATTGGGTTATAGGTTATTTTGAGTATACAAAACAGCAATGTTCAACAAGCATTACAGCTACGATTGCTATTCTTTCTTTTTTTCTCTCTCTCTCTCTCTCTCTTTTTCTTTGCGCTCGACACGATACGACCCGGGTCATACAAATGCGTCCACGCCACCGGTCGCTCCCTTTTGAACAAACCTCAGCTAACGCCAAGTACATGAGAAAGCTTCTTTAAATTTCGTGATAAATAAACAAAAAAATAATAAATAATAAATAAATAAATAAATAAAATTCACAGATTTGGATACTGCATTTACACAAATAACAAGTACCTAAAATCAGAAAGACAGTGAAAGTACATCATGTTATACACGTCCTGTTTACACAAAAAGCATGCCCATGACAATATTGTAGCTCATACCAAACCCTTTAATGAGTTCAGTGAATACTCCAGGGTCACTCTCCATTAGACACCATTCTCCCGCGCTTCCAGACATTTTGTTGAGATATTTATTTATTTATTTATTAAATTTAAATTAATGGACCCAATGGATGGTTGACAACAATTGATCAAAGACGTCACCGGCGATAGTAACATCTGTTGTTCCTACACTTCCTTGTTGTAGTACAATATATGTCATAGCTCCCATGACAATATGTTTCATAACGGGCGACCAAACCCTTTAAATCAGAGTTTCAGGTTTGGAATACTCCAAGGTCACTTATGAGGTCCAGTTAGACAGGACACCATTCTCCCGCGCTTCCAGACATTTTGTTGAGATATTTATTTATTTATTTATTTATTTGTAAATGGTGGTTAGACACAATTGAAATATGATCAACGTATTCGCTCTCTAGCTTTTCACTGCAGATGCCTGCATAAGAAAGGAAACTCCGCCCCTTTCCCGACAACCACTGCAGGAAGAAGCTGCCCAACACTTCCCATCTCTATGGTAACAATATATAACACACATTATCGAGTCAGTGGACATTGAATATAGTCGAATGCAAACATATTAGGTAGGACTGGTTTAAATGATATGAAAGTAAACAGGTCTAACATACTGGATTTTAAACAAAATGAGTGTCCAGACGCCAGCGTAGAGTCCTTAAAACAAGCAGTTGACTGTCACTCAGTTTTGGATTTGAAGAGAGAGAATTACCACTGGCGGTGTAGACGGAAACCAATGAAATATTAACAACGTTTGATAAACGGGTGGAATTGGTGCTTCATTTTTTTTCGAAGAAGGATTATTTGTGAAACTATGTTGTTTAACCAGTTCATTATTTTGTGGAAATACCATATTAATTAAATGACTTTTTTTTTCTTTTTTTTTTTAGAAAAAAAACAAAACCTAATTTAATTGTAGTTCAAGAAGATATATAGTTCACGCCATTCACACCATTATTACTTAACAATAAAAAGCCTAGAACACGACATTTCTAATAATTAAGATTTATTTACCAAGCGATTGCCTTTATAACCGGTGCAGTGTTGTTTTTTTTAAACTTAGGTGGCTGTATATAGACCCCTTATTATTAATGTTAATTTGTCAAAACAATATACCTATAATAATAATAATAATACTAATACTACGACTACTACTACTACTACTACTACTACTACTACTACTACTACTAATAATAATAATAATAATAATAATAATAATAATAATAATAATAATAAATACATAAATAAATAATCCTGCCTAAGTATTATGCGCATTTAAAAACAAAAACACGACCCTATAGTTAAACTAGAATAAAATGACTTTGTTAATGAAAAAACGGAGAGGAACAGATTAATTAGACTGTTTAGAGTAAAACGTTAAATAACGTTTACTGTAAAACGAACAATGCAGATAAATAAATAACCAACTCATTTGATGCATTTAATAGTGCCAGATTGGACTGTGGCAGTGAAATCTACGCTTCCATAAATGTTAAACCTTAGTTTAGTTATAGCTTTTACCATACATATGTAACACGTACAACGATATTGGATTAACCGTGGCACAGATGTGATTAAAAAAATTTAAAAAAAATAAAAAAATGTAATTTACAGAAATTACATTATTCTGCTGTTTTTGGATTGTCGTTCGAATTATACAAAATGCAATCACGTGGGGATACGGAATTTGCAAAAGACACTGCCACCATGGGCCGATGTTGGTGGTCCTTACAGGCAACGCGTCAAATTAGAAAAAAATGGTACATGCGCAGATCTGTCCATTGAGCCTTGTTTTTCTGTAATACTTAGGAGCATCACAACGGCTTGTTTGATTTTAATCGGAGGCCAATAAGAAACAAAATTGTACATATTACCACAGTGAACATATACAACATCGATTCTGAACAATATGGAGGTAAGTAACCGTGTTTTTACATTTCAGTGGCACATACACACAAAGAGGTCGATTGAACAGGTGAATGGTTCATTTAAATACTACATTAAGTCTTTGTTGTGAGTACAACAAAGGACGTATGAGAGGGGTCTTACGTGTATACTGATGTACGCAGTGTTGGGCTGTTACATTGTCGAAGGATGCAATTGTTATATTCGAGAGTAGTGAGTACTGCTGAGTAAACATGAGGATGAGTAACGGATTTGCTCAGAGGCAGACACCACATTTCTCCTTGGTTACACAATGCGTTGCGTTTAGCTAAGTAGGTGTTTAACTTATCCTATTAACATCTCTTTCCAGATTGTTTGGATACATAAGTAAAAAGAAAATCAGACAAATGATTGTGTCTAATGCATTATTGTACTGATATAGACTGTAAATGTTATATGGAGAGACAATAAAGAACAATAGTCTAGATATATCAGTGGACTTTTTTATTTTCTTCTAAATTAGACTTCTTAATTGTTATTAGTTGTAACATTTTAGTTACATAAAAATAAACTCTCTCTCTCTCTCTCTCTCTCTCTCTCTCTCTCTCTCTCTATCTATATATATATATAGAGAGAGAGAGAGAGAGAGAGAGAGAGAGAGAGATAGAGATTGATTATTTTTATGTATACATAATTAGTGGAGGTCTGTCTGGCACACATAAACTTTTACTTGCATCAAGTTCTGCCCCTCAAAAAATAAATCTACTTTTAAGTAATTTTACGAGTTGTAAAGATATCGCTATAAAAAAGAAATTTTAAAAACAAGAATATTAACTAGTTTTATTGAATTCTGAACTTTTAATTAGGTTTATTTGTAAATGTAAAAGTCTGTAGGCATACATTGATTTATTTATTTTTTTCTCCAAGATAATTCTCTTGTAACTTCTAATTTTCAGTGTGGTACAGTAATACTATAATGTATTGTTTTGATAGATGGAAGAAGTTGAGCAAATGGAGGCCACAGGAGAAACAGTTCCCCAGTCACTGCCCCTGAATGAGAAACAGGCCCTAAACTCAGCAGGTGGATTTACCTGGGAGGTGAATGACATGACACGCCTACGTCGCTTTTTGTGCTATGGCTCAGAAGGTGGGACGTATTATATCAAAGAGCAGCAGCTGGCATTGGAAAATGCATTGGTTTTAATCAGACTTATAGAGGATGGCAGGGGTGTTGAAGTGGTTCAAGAAATCAAAACATTTTGTCTTGAAGGGAGAGCAGCAAGAACAAACCCTGCCCTGTTTGCTCTTGCCGTTTGCTCTCAGCACTCAGATATCAAAACCAAGCAGGCCGCCTTCAGAGCTGTGGGGGAGGTTTGCCAGCTCCCCACCCACCTGTTTACTCTCATCCAGTTTAAAAAGGACCTCAAGGAAGGCATGAAGTGTGGTATGTGGGGCCGAGCCCTGAGGAAAACGGTGGCAGACTGGTATAATGAGAAAGATGCCATGTGTTTGGCAATGGCTGTCACAAAATATAAGCAAAGGAATGGCTGGTCACACAAGGATCTCCTGAGACTGTCACACATGAAACCTGCAAATGAAGGTAAAAAACAAAATGGTGTATTGGGACTGTGTATATGTTTTACATTTTTTGTTTAAATATGATTTTCATACAGGAAGTTGTAAAGTTTGTAAAACATAACTTTAACCAAGGCATACCACACAGATTTTTGGCTAACATTTAGGGGGCTCAGCACAGTCTGTCCTAAAAAATAAAAATTAGATAAATTAAAAACCAACTCCATAGCCACTTTCTACCACCATAGAAATTGTGCAGGATTTTCAATTTTATAATTCAATAAATACACAGAATTAATAAAGTGTCGCACCATGTTTTTTATTTTTTTTATCCAAACAATTAGGCTGTTAAATATTTAGCAGCTGCCAAGGCAGTTTATTCACACAAATCTATAAATACATAAAAAGCCTTACATTTATTACATGGTGAATTGCAAGGGAAACCTCCTCCTAATAGGTTTTCCAGTTGGACAGTGGTGTTTCTGAAAAAACAGTTTTTGTGGTATTAATTGGAATTAGACATATCCTTTGAACCTGACCATCTGCACACTGTATTTAATAATCATCTATGTTGTGTTAAGGGCTTGCACTGGTCGCTAAATACATTACAAAAGGTTGGAAGGCTGTCCAGACAGTGTATAACGAGAAGGAGAATTCAGACTACATCCGAAAGGTTATGCAATACTTGGAAGCTGTGGAAAAAGTTAAACACACCACTGATGAGCTGGAAGTAATTCATTTGATAGAGGAACACAAACTAGTCAGAGAACAGTTACTCACCAGCCACCTAAAATCTAAAGAGGTATGTTGTGCTGTAATGGAATGTTAATTTTAGTAACTGAGTAATCATTTCTATTTCTAGTATTTTAATACTAATAAAAATACTAATCCTTTATAGGTGTGGAAGACTTTGCTGAAGGAAATGCCACTAACTGTGATGATGAGAAATCTAGGAAAGATGACGGCAGACATGGTTCTAACAGGAGACGTTGCCATGGTGTGTGAGAAAATCCAGAATGAAAACATTTTAAAGAAGGTGAGAACTGTTACCATCTTTTTGTATGTGATTGCATAGATGAGGAGAGACTGAAAGTTAGCTCAATGTCCATTCAATTACTGGCTGATTTTGAGACTTCCAAAAGCTGCCAGTTAGCCAGATTTGATTATGATATGTGCACACATGTCTACTGGAATGGCAAATAGGTTAGAAAGAGATTTAAACAACTTCATATTTATTTTCCAGGCACGAGTTCATCCTTTCAATGTCTTAGTGGCTTTAGAGACCTACAAAAAAGGCAGTGGAAACCGGGGCAAGCTGACATGGAACCCAGATAAAGACATCCTTGAGGCACTAGACAGTGCATTCTACACAAGTTTCAAGGTTGGAACAGGGGGGTGAGGGGTGCTATTTAAATTATTTTTAATTAAATAAACATGCTTTGTGTATTAGAAAGGCCTACATGTGGCACAGTGTGCAATATATCTAAAAACAATTTGACAAGATCTAGCCTAGGGGTTGTTGTGTTGAAATCTGCATTTCCTGATCAGGCTGAGGGATGATAATTAGAGTACAGGGTTAATGCCAATCACTCTTTTCCTCAGAATGTGGAGCCCACAGAGAAGCGGCTGGTCATAGCTGTCGATGTCAGTGACTCAATGAACAGCCTTGTTTTAGGGAGTTCTATTACTGCCGCCAGTGTGGCTGCCGCTATGACTATGGTAAGCCAATACCAATTAACAAGACAGAAGACTTGTATAGGTTTTAGTTTGTATATGACATATACCTGACAAAATGGGACCTTTTAGTATTAATTTAAAAATATGCAGCCTTCCATTTGATGCCTTATCTTAAAGGGTAATTGGAGGCAGAGTGGTCCCGTGGTTAAAGTCCAGTGCTTGTAACTAGAAGGTCACTGGTTCAAATCCCACCTCTGACTGACTGTGTGACCATGAGCAAGTCACTTAACCTCCTTGTGCTCCATCCTGCGGATGAGATGTTAAATCAGTGTCCTTTTGTAAATGACTCTGCAACTAATGCATAGTTCACAGCCTACTTCTGTAAAGCGTTTGTGATGGTGGTCCACTATGAAAGGTGCAATATAAAAATAAAGATATAATTATTAATGTAAATGAATATACAACCATGTCAATAGAAAACATGTTAACTAAAGCTTCTGAGGCATGTTCAGCTTATCCTTGAGCAGTATAACATATAAAAACCATTAAAACAAATTAACATTGAATGTATTGGAGCACTCTTCTGTCGCGCTTTGTGTGACGTCCTGTCATTGACTCGCTCTGTAGTCAAACATTCTGTTGAGCGTATGTCCTATTCCTATATTATGTAGCTATTGTTTTGTTATGCCCGCCCTTTGCTGGTGTAAAGGCTTAGGCACATAAAAATACTATTTGTTACTGTTTTTCCTTTTGTTATTTTTGCACCCAAGCACTTTGCATTCCGACGTAATTCACCCTGCTGGCGTTCATTGGTGTGGGTGGCGGCCTGCCTTTCCATCTCACCCAGAAAGCTGACAAAAAATTGAAATACTGGCCAAACAATTGACTTTTTAACAAAATTGACGCAATGAGACACATTTGTTATGTATACAGAGCATTTAGATTGTTATTTTGAGTACCGTTCCCCATTAAGCTTGTACACAGCCAGTAGTGCTACTCCATTACATTGCCATCTAGGCAGTCCATGACCTATGAATACGCTTTAATTGATTACAATAGTTGGAAAGTGAAAGGAAGTCCCTCTGCTTAGTCAAAAAGACACACCTACCTGTATGGGCAGTTTGCTTAAATTGGTCAGAATACCCATATAAACAATCTGAAATTGGCACTTTTTCTTGCTGCATCTACAGTCTTGCCTCCCATCAGGTCTTGTTTGAGGTATCTGTAGAGTTACTAGCTGTTCACAAACAGTTGATAAGATACTGTAATAAAGAGGTTTTATTTATTTATTTATTTATTTATTTATTTATTATACAGGTTTTTGCACGCACAGGGAAGGACTCACAGATTTGGGTTTTTTCACACTCCATAGTCCCTTGTCCAGTCACTGCAGACATGACTCTTCCACAAGTTATGAAAGAATTTGAAAAGGTATAGACCATCTAGATAAATCTGTTTTATTAAAGTGGGTTATTAATATAGGTATAACATGCTTGCTAAAATAAGTTTGTTTTATTTAGTTGGTTTACTTATCTGCCTAATTTAGATTACTATGGGGGCCACTGACTGTGCCCTTCCCATGCTGTGGGCCCTGGAGACCAACATTATTGCAGATGTTTTTATTGTTTTCACTGACAATGAGACCTGGCTTGGGGACATTCACCCAGCAGAGGCACTGAGGAAATACAGAAATGTAAGTTGATGACTATTTTACGTTGCTTTAAAATAATTACCAGTCTTGATTTGAAAGCTGTGTTATCAATCTGTCTTGATAAGTCTGTACTGCATGTAAAGTTTGCTGACATCACAGGATATAAGCAATGTGATAAGATAAAAACCTAAAAGTTAATTTTATTGTAACGTATTTCAAAAGGAGGCTGATTAAGATCAGTATCATCCTTTAATTGCTGTTTTCCATTTGTATATGCACCAAAACGCCTTGTGCATTACACATCTAGCCAGTAGTATATTGCTTAAAGCATCATTCAGTTCCTGTTTTGTTTAAACCTTTCTATTTCTAGAAAATGGGAATTTTCTCTAAGTTAATTGTCTGTGGAATGACTTCAGATGGCTTCACCATCGCAGATCCTCAGGACCGAGGGATGCTGGATATCTGTGGCTTTGACTCAGGAGCTTTGGAAGTCATCCAACATTTTGTTATGGATATGATTTAAATGAACCACAAAAACTGAACCACAATGAAGAATAGCACATTGCACACAGCTGCAAGATCAATGGAAAGTAGAAATGCATTTTGAGGAAACATCAGCACGTACTGATATACCAGCCCAACACCGAACTAACCTTAAGTTTAACCCCTTTGCTGCATGATGTGTAAACATCAATAGAGAGGCAATTTCATTTGTCTAGTTGTTGTGTCCAGCAGGCTAGACAACACCATTGATTTAATAATATATTGAAAATGAAACTGAACAAAATGAAAATAATTTAAGCACACACATTTTAGAACTACTGAAACTAATTACCTATTAAAGGTTCAATGTACAGGGCAAGGTGCAGCACAGGGTTAACAAGAATTGTTCTTCAGCACATTTTGATTTCATTTTGTTATGATTTTGAATTATGGTATAAGATTATCGTACGAGTCATGAGACATTAGCAAAACCTTATTAACTAAGAATACATTAGATTGGTAATGCATACAGTTTTATATAGCTATATGAGTAAATTGCATATAAGCCACATTTTATAGTTTTGAAGCAATGCATGCTATTTATTGTATGGTTTTTATTTTATATTTTTATATTTTAAGGGATCATTCTTAGGTGATATGCTTTTTAAAAAAGTTAGACATGTTTGAGGAACTAGACGAGTTTGGAAAGAAACAAGGTTACATTGCTCTTAAGTAAAGAAAAGGTCAAATGAAAAACTAGCTTTGTGCATTTTGTAAATGCTTACAGTTTGTTTTTAACATTTTATTATATTAAAATGCAGGTAACATTAATTGGACGTAACCTTTCAGATTAACCACATTTATATAGTACTAATGTAACTTTAAAATACAGTTTTTTGGTCTAAATATATTTATACTAATATAAACAGTTAATAAATAACATACAACATGTACCCCCTGGAAAGTAAAACCTGACTCAGAAATATCAAAGACCAGTCAACTGTGAAGTGATTTTAAGGGTATAATGCTTTCTTACAAGATGGGTGCTTACAGTTATCCGTTTTGTAGTAAATTTTGGTAAATGAACCATGGTTACTTAGTTTAAGGTAGGTATAGCTCTCGAGTTACATTTTATAAATAGTGAGTATAGTATGCTTAAAGAGGTAGAAGAGTAGACAAAAAATACTGTAACTGATTGTGTACTAAAAAGTATAAATGTGATGGCTAGGAACTCATGACCTGTGATTGAGCCTTTTGTACATCTAAAATACTAGATGCCAATTAAGACCAAGGGGCCATTGCACAATAGGTAATTACTGTAAACGAGAATGTGCAATAATATGTAGGTGCTGTTTACACAGTGCATTGCAGGAGAATAAAACATCGCATCTTGTAGCATTTTTTAAATTCATTTGTTTTGTAGCAGTAATTAAACAGTAAGTACATTAATGGAGATTGTAAAGCGTTTTAGGGTTCAGTGTTAGTAGGAATGGTGAAAATGGATTTGCAAAGTAGGAAGTAAATGAGAATATGGGGATTACAAAATGTGTTGTAAAAGGGACTTGCAACAAGTTAAAATCATTGAATTTTTGTAAAGTTTATCAACACAAATCAGGGACAAGCACATAAGTAACAAGAGAAACTACTGGGTACATACATTAACACACTTGGCATTTGTTGGTACAGTATTTGCGTTATTAAATGTAAATAATACAATTCTTAGACACTGGGGCACAATTAGGTTGACTTTGAGCTAGCAAATAACATTCTAGGTAAATAATCACACATGTAATAAAGAGAATGTAGCAAATGAATTATTTTGATTTATTTTAGATAAACTAATATATTCTCCACAACCAATTTTCCTAAAACTCACAGTGACTTTCTGTGTGATCATATACTTAGGACATGTACATGTCAGGTTAACGATCTGTATTAGATTGTTTTGATCTTACAGCCACCTGAACTAATCTGTTACCTGCTTTTACGAGCCAGTAAACACACACACACACACAGTGCCGAGAACAAGTTTGTGAACCCCAATGAAAATTCCATAGTTTTACCATGATAGCCGCCTTAAATCAAAACCAGTCTTTTCTTAAATATCCAATAGGGTTTATATTAACCAATTCCATGTCTTTTGAAACAATGTATGAATTAGACAAACAATAGTAATTAAGATTCAGGATATGTGAAAAAGTAAATGAACCCCTGGTTTTATTATCTCAATTAAGAGATTATTATTAGAATCAGGTGTTTAAATAATTAGGTAGATTTTCAGGGGTGAGTTTGGGAGGCTCCATCCTACATAAAAATCAGAAACTTTGTGAGTTTAGGCTTCACAATACAGGTGTGTGGAAACATATTATGCCATGATCAAAAGAAATCTCTGAAGACCTCAGAAAAACATTTATTGATGCTCATCAGTCTAGAAAGGGTTACAAAACCATTTCTAAGAATTTGGGGCTCCAACAATCCACTGCCAGACAGATAGTCTACAGATGGAGAAAGTTCAAGACTACAGTCACTCTACCCAGGAGCAGTTATCCTACCAAAATCTCTCCAAGAACCGGAAAATCATTAAGGAAGTCACAAAGAGTAACATCTAAGAATCTGCAGGCCACTCTCGCCTTGGCTAATGTGACTCAACTATCAGAAAAAGACTGAAAAAGAATGGTGTTCATGGAAGGATAGCCAGGAGGAAAACACAGCTTTCTAAAAAGAACATTGGTGCCCATCTTAAGTTAGCAAGAGAGCACATAGATGATCCACAAGACTTCTGGAACAACGTTCTCTGGACAGATGAGTCAAAGGTAGAACTTTTTGGCCTCAATGAGAAACGTTATGTTTGGCGAAACCCAAGCACTGTGTTCGAACAGACGAACCTCACCCCAACTGTCAAGCATTGTGGTGGGAATGTGATGGTTTGGGGCTGCTTTGCTGCTTGAGGACCTGGACGGCTTTCCATCGTTGACACAACCATGAATTCTGCAATGTATCAGAAGATTCTAGAGGAGAATGTCAGGCCATCCGTCTGTGAGCTGAAGCTGAATCGAAAGTGGGTCATGTAGTAAGACAATGATCCTAAACATACAAGCAGATCTACAAAAGAATGGCTGCAGAAGAAGAAATTCTGTGTTTTAGAATGGCCTAGTCAAAGTCTAGACCTAAAGCTCATCGAAATGTTGTGGCAATTTGTCCATGCAAGGAAGCCCTCAAATGTCACCAAGTTGAAGTAGTTCTGTAAGAAGGAATGGGCCAACATTCCTCAAAACCGATGTAAGAGACTTACCAAGTTACTAGAAACGCTTAGTTGAAGTCATTGCTGCTCAAGGGGGTGCCCCCAGTTACTGAATCTAAAGGTTCATCATTTGTGGATAAATAAATGTTGAACAAGTATCATATTTTGTGTCATTTGTTTAATCAGCGTATCTATTATTAGGACTTAGATTAAGATCTAATAACGTTTTAGGCTTGAAATATGTGAAAATCCTAAGGGGTTCACAAAGTTTTTCTCTGCACTGTGTGTGTATGTGATTATATTATATATATATATATATATATATATATATATATATATATATATATATATATATATATATATATACGTACGTGTGTGTGTGTGTGTCGATGTATTGTAAAGGATACAGGAAAAAAAGACTGATGTAGACAAAATAAGCAAAGTTTATTGAACAATAATAGAACAAAAAATGTTTCATACACTACAAACCAATAATCTTTTTTAGAGCAAGCCAGAACTTGTAGACTAGGATATTTTTATTAAGCATGACTTCGGGTAAGAATTCAGAGTCGTTTCTAGGCCTTCTAGAACCAGGTTACCCGACTCCTGGAAGGGGTTAATTACACCATGTTTGTCCCTAAAGCACTATGAACTAATGCGTGTGTTTGTGGCTGTAGGTTGTTGTACGTCATAGCAGGGGAGAAAGGAAGGGAAGGGAATGCAAGCCAGCTGACTGCATGTATTTGTCTGTGTCCTGCTTTCACATTTTTTAAATGATCAGTTTGAGAAATAAACTTTGTTCATCTGCTGACTGGTTTATTACAAAGCACACGCTACATTCAAGATTCATCTTCCAGCAGGACAATGACTCCAAACATACAGCCAAAGCTACAATGGAGTGGCTTAAAAACAAAAAGGTCAATGTCCTGGAGTGGCCCAGTCAAAGCCCGGACCTCAATCCAATTGAGAATATGTGGAAAGAGTTCAAAATTGCTGTTCACCAAAGGTCCTCATCCAACTTGACAGAGCTTGAGCAATTTTGCAAAGAATGGACAAAAATTGCAGTGTCCAGATGTGCAAAGCTGGTAGAGACTTATCTAAATAGACTCATGGCTGTAATTGCTGCCAAAGTTGCCTCTACCAAATATTGACTCAAGGGGGTGAATACTTATGCAATCAATTATTTTCTGTTTTGTGTTTGTAATAAATTTAGAACAATTTGTATTATATTATTTTTCACTTTGACATTATGGATTATATAAAACAATGGGTTAAAAGAAAATATGCAAATAAAGCATTACAAGAGCCAGCGTTTTAAAAGTCAACACGGTAGCTGCATGCATATTTTGCCCATTTTGGGGCTTATCAGTCTAACGCAACTGTATTTTGACTTAGAGTAAGTAAAAACAAGTAGCTTTTGAATTAAGGTGAATGAAAGCAATCCATTTGAAAAGCAATGGGTTATAGGGAAATATGCAAATATTTTTTTGTATGTATATATATATATATATATATATATATATATATATATATATATATATATATATATATATATATATATATATATATAAAAATCAGACCAACATCATCTCACATTCGTAAATATTGACACTTGCTTTTAAAGGGAGATGCAGCCTAACCCCTGAAAAAGTTGTCAATTTTTTGCTTTGTTCTTGCATTTCTAACCATTTTAATCGCAGTCTGGAGCTCTGCATTATAATTTCTCATTTTTCTGTGCTTCAGTGGGACAAACAGATTGATACAGAATGGTGCGACTGAGGGAGCATTGCATTTTGAGGAATCATATCATCATAAAGAACTGTCTGCGCACACCAGTGGCAAGTCTATCACAAACCAGTAAAGGTACGCATACCATAGGTTGAAAACCACTGGTCTAGTCGGTCAAGCCGAGTGGCTCCGCTACAACAGGTCGCATGGAAAACTGAGACGTTCAATTTTAGCAAAAAGGGATTCGAAGAGGAATCAATCCTGAAAATGGATTCGGGTAATATCGAAAACCCGGGGAGTTCTACTACTATGTAGAATAAATGATTTTTTTTTCTATGGGTTAATATCGCGACTTCCTTACTGTGCAGAAATTTTTTTTTTTTCTACGGGTAAATATCGCGACTTTCTTTGTATGCATCGGGACGCAGGACATTTGCTAAGAAATCGGGACTGTCGCGACCATATAGTGACTGTTGGCATGTATGCTATATATATATATATATATATATATATATATATATATTATATATATATATATTATATACATATATATTAGTGTTATTCCTCACATATCCTCTTGCCTTTCTGATAGCTGAAATCTCAAAAAACCTTCCCAGACCTCAGGGTGAGAATTAGCCTTGGACTCATCCGGGGTGAGTTTTAGGCTAGGCTAATTCTCACAGGGTGAAAATTAGTCTGTAACACTGGTCACAGGCTGGAAATGAGAATGCTGTAAAGACAGTGTAATGTTGTGAGGTGAGAATCTTGTATCAGTAAAACTGGAATCAGGATTTTAATGCTGGAAATCACATACTATGAAAATGCAATATCGTGTCTTAAGTATTTAACTTATATAATTTCCAAATGCATATGTTCATAAGCTTTCTCAAAGTAAATGAGGCTTCTTTATGAATGTGAAGCATGTAACATAATACTAGTCAGCACTCGGATATCCATTACCAAGATAAACGCCAGTCGCGTTATACCGCCCTTGTATTAAGAATGAAATCAATCCCATTATATCATTAAAAAAATCTAATATATGAAAGCCCTTAACCATCACACGTGATTTCCAACTCCGTCACCAGTTTTCTGATACAAAGCCCATCTCTTAAGTGTTACAATGTACTTGTTTATCGGTCACAGTCTGCATTTTTTTTCCTTGCATGCCAAATCAGTGTGCCTTTTATTGTGTAGCTACACAGCGCTTCCTCTAATTTCACCATGACAAAAATACAGCAAAAACAAAAGCAGCTACGGTAATGTAAAAGTTAATAATTAAATGATGAATTTAAAAAAAAAAAAATCTGCGATCTTTAGTTGCTTTTGTGGATTTTCATTTGCAAGTGAACTGTGACATTAGGGCCTTATCGAGCAATATATTCTGCAATGTTGAATACTGACTTTTGATACAGTTTTAATTCTAGAAACTGGTGGGTTTTTTTTTTTTTTTAATCTTTTGCTAAATTGCATTGCCTTTTACGCAGTTCTGTGCATTTTGCTGTTGGGGAATTTTACATAATGCTACAATACGGATCAGATTTAAAAGTATTATGTGTCCACAGTCGTCTCTTTTTGCCAAGTGATATTTTAAGGATCATATTGCTCTAAATTAAAGTACTTATTCTGTTAAATATAATGCTGTACCAAACAAAACCAACTTCAGTACATTTAAGTGGAAGCCTGCTTATTTTAAAACAGTCCTTTCCGCTATATATTTTTGACATTGTATTTTTTTTTTTTTTTTTTTGTGTGTTCCCTGAAAAAATGGACAAGGGTTGGAACAGGCCTGTGACAGGATAGCTTGTGTGGGTGACATCAGACCAGGAAATGAATGGACATAAGGCAGTACGTGTGGGCAAATAAAACGCTGGCTGCAATCAAGATTTATTAAATAACATTTTTAAAATAATAAACAAAACAAAATGGCCAAAATAACCAAACACTAACAAGCGGAATACAACTACCCTGAGGATGGTGGGAAAACAGGTAAGCAGCACACACAGCAATTGTATTCCTCTCAGGTCTCCTCTAACACCCCCTCCAGCGAAAGCTGATGTGCTCTATGCAGCCACCTCCAAATCAACAAATCATTAAATTAAAATGGAGATGGCTACATGCGCACAAGTTTAATAAATCTGCATGGCTGTCAACTAATTCAGTAATTGTTAAGCTGATCAGCCACACATTCTCACGAAAGGTTCTCAAGCACACAAAACAATACCACATAATGGCGGATGGCATTTCTGCCCGTCCTACATTTAAACAATAAGGGCTTTTCGACATCATACATAATATAGAAATCATAATACTAATACAAGACATACATTATATATTGTAGTGATCCTGGTTCCCACAGGCAGGCACATCACACAGGGCGAGGCAATCCACACACAGGCGGAGGGCGGGCGCGAACTCGGGACCTCTCTTACTGAAGCACAGCGCCGATACCGCTGTACAAAAGAGCTGGCTCCTTTGCAAGGAGTGTATGTCTTTGTATGTGATTACGTCACCTACCAGCCCTTCAGCCTGCCCCTATATAGTGTATCGTGCACGGGGGAAGGCTGCGCTGACTATTATTATTATTATTATTATTATTATTATTATACAATTTTCTTTTTTTTTTAAACTCTGTTTTTGGCTGTTCTAGAGGAGGGGTCCTGCTCCAACCTGTTCTGACAGCCGATTGGCTCTTGGATGACAAGATGTTAAATACTGCTATGTGACTAAACATTTTTGACATGGGTACAGCTCTTATTATTATTATGCATAACCTCTTGTCAGCAACAGTTGCTACTTACTACTTATGAAATTGTAAGTTTGAAATTACAGTAAAAATTTACAAGTTAAAAAAGAGGCAGTAGGGGAAATTAGTTTCTTGAAATAAGTTGTTTTCTGCACAGGGATTTCCAAGTACTTGCACGTGGGCTGCCAGGAGAAGTGCAGCCATCTGTGCTGTGCATTGGAACAGAACCCCAACTTGAATAATATGCCCCTAAAAAACAGTAACATAGAGAAATGTGTACATGTTACAGTTCATGTGTAAAATTGGTAAATCTATAGTCGATTAACCTGTAGCTATGTAGATCTACCAGATCAGAGGTCAATGTATAAATAAGTAAGTAGAGAGTAGTTAGTGCTACAGCATTTGAGGTAAATTCAGAAATAAAGTAACGTCAGGAAGCTTAATGGCAAAAACATAGGGTAAACAATAGGTATGGTAATAATGACATCCCTTCAACAAAACACATGCCTCTACTAAGTGTGATTTAGTATTCAGTTGAACAGATTTAGAAAAAAGCATAACCTAAGTGCACACAGGTTTTGCATTACAGTGAGAATCACACGTAGTACTCCATAATTTTGCTGACAAAACATTATTTTGTATTGTGAATTGTTGCCAGTGATTTTACATATATATATATATATATAGATATATATATATATATATATATATATATATATATATATATATATATATATATATATATATATAGATAGATAGATATAGATATAGATATAGATATATAGAGAGAGAGAGAGACAGAGCAATAACAGCTGAGCACATTTTAATTTAACTGTAATCATTAGTACCTTAAAATAGAAGTGGTAGATGGATTATGGAATGGCCTTCAAGCTCTGCTTTAAAGATGTCTCAGATGTCAGAGTAGTAGTGAAAATCAAGAAACCCTGCAAAGGCATGATTTATCTTGGGTTTGAATGCAGCAACATGACAGTCACCAAATTCTTCACTTACATGATCACTAAAATCCTCAACTAAACTGGTTGGTCTGATAATTTAAAAACAAACAAAAATACAGTACAAACACATGCAGCCTATTTGTACCAATATGTATAATGCAGAAGCTCTGCTCATTGCCAGTCCAAAGAGATTATATTTCCAGGGCCCTTTAGAAGCTACAGGAGGCAGGCTGAGACCCACTTGAGTTGTCCATTCCACTTCCCTCACATCACGGGGCACACTGCTCTATCAATGGCAACAGCTTGCCTCTCTTATGAAGTTCTTTTGTTTCTGAACCACCGCCAATACATGTACCATTTACAAACACTCTTGGAACCTAGGCAAACAAAAAATACACATCATTTAGATTAGCACTGACATAGAATGGTTTGTGTGTGTTTTCGATTGCAATTTAGTATATGTACCCATCTAAATGACAAGCAAACCCAATAAAAAGTGTTTATACAATAAGCAACTTTTTATAATCCCCAATACCAGTATGAACACTGGGTATCAAATTAATATGCTTAACACTAGTGGTTGATACCATAGATTAAAGACAAAGAAACACAAACAACATAACTGAGCCCTGTTTTGAAGCACAAAGGCAATTTGTCATAGATAAATAAAATAATGAAGTATGAAGCTGCAAATAATTACTCAGAATAATAATGTAAAGTTGCTTCTTGGAAATATCATTCAATTAAAGTAGTTTTGTTTCTCTGAGAAAATTAGCTTTTATCTTTGAACTTAAAACTGGGCCAAGTATGTGTTAAAAGAACCTCACCGTCCTCGCTCCGGTCATTTCACCCAAAGTGTCCTGAAGCTGTTTTCCTTCTTCATGCTGATCCAATTCGATTACTTTATATGGGGTGCCGATTTCGTTAAACACGTTTTTAGCCAATCGACAAGAAGGACAGGTGGTTTTGGAGAATATCACAATGCAGTTATGTGAAACCACTTCCTGAAAAAAAAGTAAACATTACATTTCAAACACCACCACACCCTCACATAAACTAGAAATTGACAAATCTAACAAATTACAGAATACTAGTCAGAATAGCCTTTATTTACACAGCAACTTGCAGCACTAGGTGGTTCAAGCAGGGAATTTGGTGATTGAAATGAATCAGTCATTTAAGTCAGTGATCCTGTTGCTGATTACACAGTGTAACAATTTTTTTTTTTTTTTTTTTTTTTTGTTCCTGGGTAGTAAGTGTTATTTCCTAATTGCTTATGCCTCAAAAGTATAGAAAATGTCTATTATTCCCCGCAAACTTTGCTTTTGTGACCAGGACAGGTAAATTTCAAAATATCACTATTTCCAATGGGAAAATGGGCAAATGTGTGTCTTTTCATTCACATAAAATCAGAAAAAAACAACATATGAATCCAAATTAACATGTATTTATACTAAAGTAATACAAAAATGACTACAAAAGAGTTAGAAGTGAGTTGATCACTTCTAAATCTTCTGTAGTCATTTTTGTATTTTTAGTATAAATACATGTTAATTTGGATTCATATGTTGTTTTTTTCTGATTTTATGTGAATGAAAAGACACACATTTGCCCGTTTTCCCATTGGAAATAGTGATATTTTGAAATTTACCTGTCCTGGTCACAAAAGCAAAGTTTGCGGGGAATAATAGACATTTTCTTTACTTTTGAGGCATAAGCAATTAGGAAATAACACTTACTACCCAGGAACAAAAATTGTGTAACACAGTATTATTGACCTACCCAAAACATATGAACATAACATTAAATCGCAGTTTGAAAATATTGTTTTCCACAACACACATACATACACCAACCCTCCTTGTTTATAAAAAAGGACAATATCCAGCATGGAACAACATTGTTTTGACATCAAATAGGAATTCCAGTTGTTTCTGTTTTTGACTGATGTAAACATACCTGAACAAAGCTGGCAGATGCTGTATTAAAGGAGGAACCCGGTGGACTGTTTGTAAAGTTTCCCATC
The DNA here is from genome assembly GCF_017654505.1 of Polyodon spathula. Lineage (NCBI taxonomy): Eukaryota > Metazoa > Chordata > Actinopteri > Acipenseriformes > Polyodontidae > Polyodon > Polyodon spathula. Next base: position 23,458,757 of record NC_054551.1, read on the forward strand.
CTGTAAAGAAATGAAAAGAAATCATACTATTGCCAAATAATCTTTTGGTATATTTCAATAATATGCACTAACTTGGAACAAAATATCTATTTACAGATTCTGACAGAGTTCAATTGTATATAACACTATAGTTCTGATAACCCACTGTGGTTATACATTTATAACTAGTAGGCTTCAGACTGAAACATACCTTCCCCCATGCAAAGTATATCAATGCATCATCTTTTAACAGTTGACAGCTGATAAGGGCTTGTCAGCTTAGGTGTACTGACATTAATACAGTGAAAAGAAATAAAACCAGCACGGTCCAGCTTTAATCCATTACTTTCAGCTTCGCCATCCACTGATTATTACAAGTTAAATCTCTAATCTCTGACCAATAGGCACCAGCACATAGCACGAACATAATGGGACAATTGCAACGAACTTGCAGTTAGTACGGAACTGCGTACTAGCTAGTATGGTATCTTGGGATCATCCCCAGCTGCGTACTAATTTAATACCAATTGGAACGAAAAGAAAAAGCGAAACAAAGTTGGAGACTAGGTAATCTCCAGTTTTAGTACAGTACTGAGGATTGTGGTTTTGTTTTGGTGTGCTTTGAAACAGGAAGTGAAGAGGGCCGGGGCTCAAAATATGAGCGATTGCTAGAAACTGTATTTTAAATGTGGTTTTTCGTAAAGGTTTTTTTTTTTTTTTAAGAAACTAAAACATCTTAATTAGTGTATTTATTTGGATTTATTAATGCTTAAGTTTTAAACTTGAAGGGTATATTTATGCACAACAAATACAGAATTCCCCTTGCGCTTTTTTTTTTTTTTTTTGTTTTTTACACCTGCCCCCCCCCTCCCCTCCCCTCCCCTGGAGCCCCCGCCCCTGCCCTGCCCTGCCCCGCCCACGGGACGGGACGGGCCCGCCCTGCCCTGCCCTGGACACCGACTGGACGTTGTGGCTGTTAACTTGTTTGGTGTTGTACTTAGTCTAAACATTGAATACAATGCTTTTTCTTTTCTTTTTTAAATATTGAACCCGGCACAGCGTCGATCAGCTATACAAGAGAGCCGTATACAAGACAGCCGCAACCGCTTACGAGTGTATCAATATTGTTGTGTTGTGTCATCTACCAGTTCTGACCCCTACGCTATGCAAGCTACAGCCTACTAATATGTAGCATTGGCTACTAAAAGCATACTTTGACAAGTATACATATAGCCTGTTATATATAACTTAAAAATATATTACTCGTATATTAAATATTGTAATTATGTTCCATGTGGGTAATACATAATTACTGTACGGCTTTAAATATATTCTCAATTGTTTCATGATATTTGTAATAAATCCATTCAACTGTAATTGTAATATTTTGCCGTTAGATCATTTTTTTTTCACTGTGGAAGCGATTTTATGAGTGTAGGGAAAGCGTTTTCCGTATTGTTATGTCACGAAACTCATTCCAACGCTACACGAATATATTGCAATGCCAGCAATGGCATCCCTTATATAAAAACTAATATTTGTATATATATATATATATATATATATATATATATATATATATATATATATATACATATATATATATATATATATATATATATATATATATATATATATATATATATATATATATATATATATATATATATATATATACACACACACATATATATATATATATATATATATATATATATATATATATATATATACACACATATATAAACACACAAGTAAATGTCTTTTATATGTAAAATACAGGTACATGGATTTGTGATTATGAATTGTTCAGTTACAAAAGTTGCCAATATATTTTGGAATTTTTCACATTTTGTTCCACTCAGTACGGTAGATTAGGTTAAACTAACTTAGCCTCGTAAGAGTATCCTCTAGAGGGCAGCAGCAGTTACTTTTGGCTTCGTTGTAATTGAGACCTTTTTTAGTACGTAGATGGGGACAAACTTCATCCACCAAGTTCGTTGCAATTGGTATTTAGCTTGCGTACTAACCTCGGGATCATCCCCAATTAGTAGTACGCTGCTTTCAACTTCAATAAATTGAAGGAGTTTGATAAAGCTAACACTCTTAAAGTCAGTTTCAGCACATTATCTGACAGCAGTTTAACATGCTCTCCAACTCTACCTTCCAGCTCTTTTAAACATCGTACTGTTTATTTAAATACTCCACACTGGAGTAGCTAATATAGCATCAACGGCGTGAATTGAGTGAGTGTATGTGTACTTGCTGAATAGAAAATAAATATTCCCTTCACAGCTAAATTAAAAATGAACGTTACATACACTGTACGGACGTAGGGTGCGCAGATTTACACCGAGAAATAAAGGGCACCTGGACACAGTCCAAAGCCTATTATTAGTAACTTCAAAGAATCTCATTTTGTATTTTTGACAAAATACCCAATAATACAATTATTTTGCAAATGCAATTAACATTGTATTTAAAAAGGGCAAATCATGTTAACAGCAACATTACCTGGATTTGTAAGTTCGATTGCTGAAACTGTTAAACAAACCCCTTGTGTTACTAATGCCAGATCTCCAGACGAACATTATAAAACAGCTAAATGAAGACGACAAACATTACACAACACTCTAACACCAACAGCAGTGACCGAGGTTTGAAAACATAACCCGGAAACACGTGCTGAAATGTACTTGAAATGTTGTCTAATAATCTGTCGACCCCAAACATAGAAAAGTTGCCCCATGAACTGCCTGAAAAACAAGCCTGTGGGATACACCATGTGCCCATATTTTCAACAGTTATTTACCAACTAGTATTTTCAGGTATTCTTCTTCTTTACTGTACGAAGTATGTCAAGATTGAACATACAGACTCGTGTGCTGTTTATTATTAGGAAGAGCATCCACGTGCTGAAGCTACAGACAGTACATTGGCTGTTCATGATGTGCACACTATTTGTTCCTGAGTGATATAATAAAACAACGTGGACCGCTAAGTCTTAATTTAATAAACCATTTCCCTGTCGCTGTAAATTGTACAAAATACTTCTCAATGTGGCAGTGTAAATGTTGGTGTCAGTTCCAAATATGGCTGCACCAGCGGGAACATAAAAAAAAAAAAATTGCAATACACATATGTATTTCAGTACCACATATTAACCAAACACTTACTCTATACTATGGATACCTGAGGATATATATATATATAAATATATATATATATATATATATATTATATATATATATATAATATATATAATATATCACTGTAACTGAACTACATCCTCTAATGAAGGGCTGCGTTTTCTGCAGTGATTTTTTGATCAGGCGCTATGATCGGACAGGCACGCCGTACACTAGTAGTCGATTTCTTCTCTTCCTGGGGGCCTGTAAGTTTCACTCAGTGGAGAGCAAGTGAAGATGGCGGACGTGTTGAGTGTCCTGCGTCAGTATAACATCCAGAAAAAAGAAATCGTCGCCAAGGGAGATGAAGTTATCTTCGGCGAATTCTCCTGGCCCAAAAATGTGAAAACGAACTATGTCATCTGGGGGTAAGCGATTGCTTTGTTATTCATCTTTAGCAGTAGCAAAAAACTTTTTTCTCCACTGCATTATTTGTAGGTAGTCGGAGGAGTTGTTGACACACTCAGTTTTAACGGATCGGGAAAATCATGTCGGTATTTCAACCAAACGTTTTAGATTACACATTTACTAGTTGTCACTGTTGATATAGTGAAAGAGTCAGTTTCTAATGCTTCTATTTATTTCTAAATGCGTTTGATCAGGAATGGAAATATGTATTGCTGCTGTTGTGCTGGAGTAAGCATGGAGGTAATCGGATGTGTTGTTGACAGTAGTACTTCAACTTTTAAAGTAGAATATGCAGTAAGACCTGATAATGCCAGTGGTTGTTTTTGTCTCTCTCTCTCTCTCTTTTTTTTTCAGCATTACATCACTAATATTGCACGCCATGTATTTTCATTTGCTGTAATTACTTGGTTTATGATAGCTGAAGTTGCATGGAGAACTAGCTTCCTACTGACTGTTTTGTTTGACGATGTCTTGGTACCTAACTGTATATCCACTGGTTTTATACCAAGTACTGTGTGATCGAGATAATTGTGTTATTTTCTCAACAAATTTGTAAAAATAGTGCAGTGCGTATCATAATCTTGATTGAACTTTTCCCAAACACCTTTTTTCTTTGTTGTTACCTAATATATTCGCACGTTAATACTTTTGCAGGACAGGGAAGGAGGGTCAACCCAAAGAATACTACACTTTGGATTCCATCTTGTTCCTGCTGAACAATGTGCATCTCCCTCACCCTTCCTATGTGCGGAGGGCTGCAGTAAGTGTCATTAGTCGTCTTTTTACTGCAGTGTTATTGCACAGTTTAATTACACGTTCAGATTGACAGTATGCATTCTGTATGTTTAGACAGAGAACATTCCTGTGGTGAGAAGACCTGACAGAAAAGATCTTCTGGCCTATCTAAATGGCGAAAGTTGTAAGTGTGAATGATTTTTGTCTAAATCTTTAGCAATATAACATGCATACTTTGCAATGGTAACAATACAGCATATAAAGCATCACCATATAGGCTATACTGTATGCTTGTAAATATGCAAGCAGGCAGAACTTTCAGAGCATAACTTGTAGTGGCTACTCTGAAAAAGAAACCACAGACTGTAATACAAAATATGGCTTGCTAGAAGTGATACTTGCAAAATAATATTTTTAGATTAAGTTAAGAAAATGTTTCAGTAATTTACCGCCTCTTGTATTAATTCCTTACTTTCATTTTTTAGCTACATCTGCAAGTATTGACAGAAGCGCACCTATTGAGATTGGTTTGCAAAGACCAACACAAGGTATGTCTTCTGCTTTGTTAGATACTTTAGGCCAGTGGTTCCCAAACTGTCAGGACACCAAACGGGGTCGCGGCTATAATGGACGGGGTCATGAGTCTGATTAGTATTAACCTCATTTTCAGGCAATATTTAAGTAAAAAAGATAACTAGCAGTGGAAGTGTGGCACTGCTAAGAGTGCACCTCGTGTTGCTCAGAGTACCTGTGTTTTACCGCTAGTGGTGCTGATCACAGCCTATTCTGTATATATATATGTGTGTGTGTGTGTGTGTGTGTGTATATATATATATATATATATATATATATATATATATATATATATATATATATATATATATATATATATATATATAGTGTGTGTGTGTATATGTATGTGTGTGTATATATATATATATATATATATATATATATATATATATATATATATATATATATATATATATATATATATATATATATATATATATATATATATATAGTGTGTGTGTGTGTGCGTATATATATAAATATAAAAAAAAAAAAGTATTTGCAGTTGCACAAATGTATTGGCCTGCAAATGGGTTTGCATCCGAAAAGCAGGGAACTCCTGCTTTAGGCACAAACTGCCAGTTACCTTTAACAGTTATAAAGGGTACAGTATATAAGTGATGGCTGATATGTATGTAGCCAACTGATGGCGGGCACATGTTTATAACACTACTTTGATGTATTCGGACAACAAGATGATATATCACTTTAAAGGGGTATTACTTTTCATTGACGCCCAATTAGCTGAGCTGTTTAAGGTTTAACGTGGTAACCGGCAGTCTGATTTTATGATGAGAATTCTTTAAGATGGTGATTTATGTCATTGACACCTGCAGCATAGTTTCAAAGCCTAATAGCTCGGACGCAATTTTACGTATCAAGTTCAAATTTACAGGCTAACATGGTATACTAAATGTGTTGGTGAACTTGACATTGCCTAATATGGCTGCTATATTGAGGCCATGTGACTTTTAATTATGGTCTTAATATGTGTACACAGCTCAATGATTTCTCAGTTAAATGCCATTAGGGTGATGTCCAAAATAGGGATGTCACAGTATACCGGTTTTACGGTAAACCGCGGTATAAACGGCTAAGGTTTTGAAATCACAACAACTATTTTCTATACCGTGATTACCAAGTTCACACGGATTAATGTGATATGGACGTGCTTTTTTTTTATTCACTGTTTGTCCATTTATTAAAACTAACTAATGAACACTGACATTTCAAATTCTGAAAACTGCCATGCTTGAGATTATCCGAGTAGGCCATTAAGTAAGTGACATCATGTTTAATATAAACCACACTACTAAACCGTGACCGCTAGCAAACGTGATTGTCAGTAAATGAACACAAAAACACAAATATCAGCAAGAACAAGGCATAACTTTTCATCACTGCTTTCCTGTTAATTAACCTAACGAAATAAGTAACATTAATTACTATCTGTTGTATCGGTCAAGAGAAACGCAGTAAGCAGAGAATCAAAAACGTTATATTTATTACTTTGTAACTAAGTCTAAGATACTACAGGCACGTGTATTGTTTTTTTATTGTAAAGATGTTGCCGTCTCCGAGTTGATAGTGTTGTAGTGATTTTGGTTTTATGTGTTCAAAAATGAATGCAATTTTATAACTATCAAAAAAAAAGGCCTCTAGATGCCTCTTAACTTTGCAACAGTGTCACACCCACCTTTTCATTTTTCTTTGTGTTCATCGCTGTTAATATGCAGTCTAAAAAAAAAAAAAAAATTGTGGTCAGGCACTGCATGTCTTAAAACGCACTCGATTGGCTATTGCTAGGTAACACTGCTTCTCTTAACTTGGGTTTTCAACCTTTTTTTCTTAACTCAACCCCTTCTGTTGGGAGGTTTCAGCTAAAGTACTCTACAATTCTCATTCAATGAATGTTAGCATACTGGCAATATAAGACAGAATAATCTGGTTTACACAATTATTTTTTCTCCTTTTTAATTACTAAACACATTTACACAACAGTCTGGGACTGATAAATTGCTGAGACAAAAAAACAAAGAGGAAGCTTCATTCTTAAAACTTGGATGCAAACAATTAAAAGATAGTATTTAGGAATCTTTTGATTTCTATTGGGAAAAGTCACTAAAATAATACAACATAGTCTGCACTGTAAATGTTTACTTCCCACCTCAGCATAATTGGTGCCTTTTAAAATATACAGTATCAAAAACATTAACCTCAAGATAAAACTAATTCATTACTAACTAAAAATGATCCAAAGGGACTCTGTGTAACTTTGCACTTTCTGACTTTTGTGTTTTCCTTAGTTTTTCTATTGCCAGTAAGAAATGTATCAAACACCGAAGACATATTCAACCAGCTGCTATTGCTGTGCAGCCATAGTAATAAACAAAAACCGTCAAAGTATGATGACTGTGTATGTTTACCAGAGCATTTATACTTCTAAGAAACACAGAAACACTGTGCTTCACTGACACAGGTTTAAAACAAAGATCACAGCCAGCACAGACTGCACTCCAGGTACAATTGTCAGACACCTGCTTCACCTAAATCTACGCAATCGAAATCAGGCATGCGTACAGTGGAAAATCTGGACGTGATTATTTGTTTTTCACTATATAATACCGTTAACAATTCAAGATCGTTATGTTCTCTTACTTTCAATTTTTATTTGTGCATTTCTGAGTTTTCCTGCGTATCCCCTATGACTCTTAGAAGTACCACCAGTGGTACACATACCCCAGGTTGAAAACCTATCTTAATTAATAGGATGCCGTCCAAACTGATAAAGATAGAGGGTATTCAGTTGCAGTGGTCACATCCTTATCCCCCTGTCTTTCCAGACTGAGCCCAGAAAATGTTAATATTCTGATGTTTCTTCACAGTAATTTGAAATAAAAAAGCATCATTATTTTGCTGAGCCTGTGTGAGCTGGAGTGAACACCACTTCCAGTTAAGTAGTGCCTGATAGAACTGCAGTACCAGTGTGTTGTATTTGTTTTAAAACTTTAAATTAAGGTGTTTTTCTTGTTAAAAAATTATTTGCCTTGAGTGCATTTTTTAAATAGCCATTTAAAAACGGATTACAAAACAATGACGTTATACCACGGTATGGCGATGGCCGTGATATATTTTGTGATGGTTATCATACTGTCAAAATTTGAACCAGTGACATCCCTAGTCCAAAACAAATTAACATTTGCACTTGCACACTGTATAATCTCTGGCCATATCAGTAAATACCATATGACCAGAGAGGCTATTCACTATATATTTTGCCCCTGGGATGTTTTTGTTAACAAAAAAACAAAACATTTTGGGTCAATTTCAATGTACCACTTAAACTGGGTTAATTGAGGTTTTAAACCTCAAAATGAGTCTTAAAGGCCAGCATACCAATTTAGACCACAAGGTGTCAAAAGGCTTTTTCAACTTCAACAGACGAGCAGCAACTTGCAGAGTAAGTAGTGGGGTTTTGAAAAATACAGCGTTATACATCCCCACATGTTGCTACAACTGTTTAAAGAATGCATCTGTAATTTCTGGTTTTATTAACATCCTGACAACTTTTTACACTTATAAATTTAGTCTGTTTTTCAAAATGGCAGCTCTAGTTCACTGGGGTTTGAGATCCCTAAATCAATGGCTTTTCTGTTTCGTACCACTTCAGGGATCGTTATTGCTGTGTTACCTGTTTGACAGTGTGGGCAGTAACCTTTACACTACCAGTGCACTAGAGGACATTTTTCAGAGAGCTTTCAAGCAGACTTTAAAGTTGTCAGGATGTTAACAATGAAAAGAAAGTGCAGGTGTGAAATTTAAGCAGCAGCACCTAGGGACATGTAATGCTCTGTTTGTCATAATCCTGCTACTTGCTCCAAGACAAATTTTCGGTCTAATCTAGACCATGTAGCAGCAGATTTAACTTGGGTATTGCCTTTTAAAAAGATACTCGGTGATATGTAAATAGATTACAACTTCAGGTAAGATCTTCATGAAACATATTCATGTGATGTTTTTATTTTATATCTACAAAATTGATTAAAAATTGTTGCTATAAATAATTTGTTTAACTGCTTCAAAGTTTAATAAATTAGCATTGATGTTAAATGTGAATTTTTTTTTGTTTTATATACAGTTAAAAGAGCAGCAGACGACGCATCATCAGAGGCAAAAAAGCCAAGGATAGAGGTAAAAACAATGTCTAATTTTGTTTTATAAAATACTTTGTTTTTTTTGTTTTATACTGTGTAGGAAGCATCATCATAAAAAAAGTTAATTGCACAGGATGACCTACTTGGTTAAAAATATTACTTTAAAATATTTATAAACTTATTCACGTAGACTAGTACTTTTATAAGAAGTCTCTTCATATATGGGTCAAGTGCCAACTAGTTCCGATTTACAGTATTCCTTTGAATTTAAACCAATTCTTTATTTAAACAAATGGCCTGCGTCTTAAATTTTGAGCATAACGATGTGTGTAAAATTGGCAACAAGATGTGAATACCCGAGTACACAAACAGCAACGTGACTGACTGCCGAGAAAAGACGAACAACGGTGTCACTGCCCGATCTCGAATCATCATGCAGGCAGCCATTTTCAAAAAGCGTCCTTAGCTTCCTGAGGAATTAGAAGAGAAGCGTTTAGAATTTCAGCGTTTCATTATTGGGCTCTGTTCTAACAAACTGTACCAGCCTGGACAGATTGGAAATGCTTGTCAGACCCCCGTATTTTAGGTCAACTTTATTTGCCGATATAATTTTTGCTCATGTTAAGGGTGGGACATTTTGGGCTGCGTCTTAAATTTGAAGGACTACGGTAGCCTCCTGTGCTTTGAAAAAGGAATATTATTTACCTGAGAAGGCAGGGGCTGGATTAATTCTCACAGAACAAGCCCTTGGTTTGCAAACTCAGGCAAATTTACTGTAAACGTTTCTTTTCAATAAGGATGAAGAGCGAGTGCGTCTTGACAAGGAGCGGTTGGCAGCCCGTTTGGAGGGGCACAAGGAAGGCATTGTGCAAACAGATCAGATTAGGTAAGAGATGATTTTGACTGTAGAGATTATCCATAACTATTAAAAACTTAATTTAGAACTATTGAGTGTTTAGTAGTTCTAGTTGTTTTAGTAATTGAGATTGTAAATTGCAATATTCTGTTGTAATTTGTTAGGCAACAGTTCCAAGGCACGCAGCCAACGTCGCGTATAAGTACATAGTCAATGCTTAACTGTATGCAAAGTGCTGAGCCAGCGGAACGACAGAGGTAAAGTTGGCCAAATTAAATTGTTTGTTTTAATTTAACAGATGCTTTTTTTTGTTTTTTTTTCTCTTTCTCTTGCTGGGAGCAAAATGTTCAATTTATAACCAGATGTAATGTTAAATGGGAATAGATTAAATCTGCATTTGTGTGTTATGGCTACTTTTGGTGGGAATAAACGTACTTTCAAAATACTACTTGTGCACTTATTTTTCGTTGGAGTTTTTTTTTTTCTTTGAGAAACACAGAAGTAACGGGCAGCTAGTAAATGAAACCCATTTAAATTATTGTGTTTCTTTGCTGTTGCACAGATAAGCTCTTTTTGAATTCTGTGTGGTTTAAGATTGTTGACTGAAAAGACAATAGCAGCAGTATAGCGGTAATGTCTTTGTTCAAAGATTTCCATTTTTTTAAATAAATACAGTATAATTGTACTCTATGCTTCGACCACTGTGTTTCTGTAAGTACGTTGGTCTTGTGCAGGTATTACAACATGACTGTTGAGTTAAAAACTGTTCAGTTTTGTTGGTGGCGGCCCCTGGTTACATTAAGGTTGCCGACCCCTGCCCTAATGTACAGCGGTTACCCTGTGATGTCTTATATCAGGACAGCAGGATGTTTGAGCAAGATTTGCCTGCTGTTTGAAATGGAAGGAGCACAGCAGACTAGAATGTCAATTGCTTCTTTTAATTTGACCATATCCATGAATAACATGACGTCCACAATCAAGCCTCATTGGTTTAGACCATGGTAGTGTAATTGTGGCACAATAACAAACCTAAGTTGGTTTGGAATCACCTATGGTTCAATATGTCAATGTTTTAATATTGATGAATATAATCATTGATTCTTAGCTCAGACTTTGTGTTGTTTTATTTCACTTGTATACCAGAGAGCCTACTGGTGCTAAACTGTCAAACCCTGCATTAAGCCCCCCTCACAAATTCTACCATGACACAAGCCTTCTCTCCTGTGTGTGGAGGAGTGTGGGTGGGTTATGTGAGTAGTCCAGACCCAATGGGAAAACGAGTATTATCTATGGTTGCTAAGAAATAAATACATAAATGAAAAAAAAAAAAAGATATATAATATATGTATTACTCATGACAGAATTTAACGTTGCTGGCACTATATGAGGTATTCTTGCACCTGAATCTGGCGCCATAGCGACAAATTTGCATCAGAGTTAATTCAAAATTTTATTGTTTAGCAATTAGTTTTTTACTTTTGTATCAAGTAAATCTTAATCTTCTATATTGACACAAACTTCCATTGAGTCCAATAATTCCTATAAACTTTTGGAAGTGATGAGCTAATAAGTTACATTAAAGCCATGTGCTTAAGAAGAAAAAAAACAGGTTAAATGGATAATTAAGGTCATGGCAAATGTCATCTTTTGGAAGAATCCTGTACTTTCAGTTTTGCCCACAAGATGGCACACGTTGCTTTTTAATGTTTGTAACTGCAAACCAATACAGATTAACAAGTACGTGGCAACTAAAGGACAATTAATCACTGGCTGTTAGAGTATTTTAATTAATAATGCCCCAGTATTATTTTGGATGTTTGGTAAAAATATACTTGACTGTAAAATCCAAATCAATATTAATTTTAAATCTGAATTTTAACATCCGGGGATATCTTTTGAAGTATGTGGTCTTTGTCATTTTTTTTTTAATCTGTTACAGAATCAAGTACACTTTTTAAATCTTTCTTTTTAAAAAGGTCTTTGTCAGAAGCCATGTCCGTTGAAAAGATTGCTGCCATCAAAGCCAAGATTATGGCCAAGAAAAGGTCAACAATCAAAACTGACTTGGACGATGATATTACTGCACTGAAACAGAGAAGTTTTGTGGATGCCGAGGTGGACACGACTCGAGACATTGTCAGCAGGGAGAGAGTATGGCGAACAAGGACAACAATTTTACAAAGCAGTGGAAAGGTAATTCAGAGAGAATGTTTCTGATTCATCAGAGGAACTGGGAATAATGTGATAACTGTCCATCCCTAGTTGGGATTTTGAACCCAGAATCCTTTGCCTTTGCTGTAACCAACAGATTGCAATGCTAAGCATTGTTTTAGTATGATCACAGAGTTCAATGCATTTATTTTGGTGCTGGCATATCTTTAACTATGACACTCTTCAATTAAATTGCCTCTTTTTCACTGCAATCAGCACTACCAGCACGGTAGAGTTGCTTTAGCTAAGGCAGTCAAAGATAAATGCTAATTGGTGTCTGTGAAGCCAGCCGAATGTAATTAGCCTTTTATTTCAATGCCAGGTTGTGTGTTTTGCTGATTTCGGAAATGTCATCTGCCCATGAATTATGTAATAAGAATTGGGGGTGTACCGATTCACTGGTACAGCCTCAAGGTTTGCTTTAGATCGATACAATGTCAGCCATATCATTACAAAACTATAAGAATATAAGGTGAAAAACAAATGTAGGCTGTCGGGTTTATTGAAAAATAAAGTGCAGTCGGAGCAAGTTGTACTTTATATCCAGTGGCAGATATTACTTGGGTCCCTCAAACAATCCTGTGTTATTGCCTGCTGAATAACGCTTCTAATTTCACTGAGACTGAGTCTCTCACTCAGTCTCACTCACTATGTTTAGAAGTGTACAGAGGCTCTTCCTCTTGCACACCCTTTGTTGGATTTTTATTAATATGATTAGTTATTTTCTGTAGTTATGTTTTTATTTGAGCTGATACTTAACTCATAGTACAACTAAAAGTATGAAACATTAATTCAACATTTATCAAATTGTATTCTACCACAACATGTGATTACAGTTATGACATTTTGAGAGAATTAAGATTAAACAACAAAATATAACAATTAATATTAATCATTGTCTAAATTGTATGACTGATACATATCAAATTGAGACAACTTATAAACATATTAGTTTATAAGTTGATAGTCTAATGCAGCATTAGGAGATTACTTTTGGTTGTAAGGAAACACAATTAGTGCATCTCTACTTATGTCTTATATATGCTTTGTTTCAGCTTGCAGTAATGCTGTTTGGGTGTGGTTACCTTCAGGGAGTGCCATTCCTGACTGTTGACTGGCTCTTTAAACTACATGCTTTTTATTCCCTTATTGGCAAGAATGAAGGACGTTGTATGTAATGGAAATGTTTCATAGTGGAATATCTTTTAAAGTGAATATTTACAGATATGGAAGTTTAACAGAACAGATCTTGCCTTCATTTTATTTAATTGCCCCCTTTATTTTGAATAATTCATTTAGATTTGTGTATACACTTTTAGCATGAGAATTGTTTTAAGCATCTCTCCTCAAATTGTAAACAAAATGTCGCTGTGCATTTCTTAATGTAATGTTTCCCTGACCCCAAGCAAAGCCACGACGGTCACGTACAAATTGCATAGATGAACCTCAAGAAATAATATCAAAGTAATGGAAATGTTAAACAAAATGAAGGCCAGCTCTGTTTTGTTAAATGTCCACACCTATACATATTCGCTTTGTAAGTGATAAAGCTATGTTAAGCTAGTTGGAGTATTTCATCAGTAGACATCACATTTTATAATTTATTTTACTTGTTTACATTAGAATTTATTTTGCAAGTTACACAATAAAAGACACTTTTTCATGTGTTATTTATTGTATATTGATACGCATCGTATCGCAACTGATGTGTCGCTGTATGTATAACATATCGCTGTGAACACAAGGATATACACCCCAAATAAGAATATGCCTATATATCCAAGATACTAGAGCAACAAGGCTCTATCACTGTTAGAGATAACTGGCTTTCTTTTAACTTTGTAATAAATAATATGTAAACTTCACTTTGCCTGTCTAGCACTGTAATACAGTTTGACCTCTGTTTGTGTGAAACTGATTGGTCTGGACACAAATAGCACAGCTGTCTTGTGCTGTTCTCATAGATGAAAGCTGCTATTGATTTTGTCTGCTTTATAAAGCATTAACTGTTTAGAACCATAAAGCCCGTCTAGCTGTAGTAGTACAGGTTTTTGCAAGTAAACAAGCAAATATCTGCTTGTGTATATATTTTAAGCTAAATTTGTTTTTCATATGCAATTAAAACATATACAAAAAAGAAGCAAATGGCAAAACTAGTTTTGTTTGTGAAAAAAATATAAATTGAAGTGAGTTAACTACGTATGTAGCCCTGGTTGAGGTTGTCTTGCCATAAGACACTTTTTCCATTGTTAAAAAACTTTATTGGTGCAGTACAAAGCACTGTCTTTGAAGTAAGTGCATGTACTTTGACAGGTCGTATGGAAACTGCCTACAAGAGATTCATGTTTGCCTTTCATCTGAGATGCTTTTATAAAATGTGTGTCTAAAGGAAATGTAGTTTTGACTCTTGCCGTTTCTCAACCTCTAATAAGACTAAATGCGCTGCAAAATTCAGCCATCAGGGATTAAACCGTGATCTTGCTGATTTTTTATTTTCTGCCTTCTTGCATTAATACCCTTTTTGAAGTTTCTCCCTAGCTTGTTTGATGTGCTGTAGTATTGATGATGACATTTGTTTTAGGAAGGTTACTGGAATCTGCCAAGCAAGTATTCTTTTGACGACTGTCAACATAAATTGGAGCGTTAGGGAAAGCGCATTTGACATAAATTGGAATGGTTTGATGTCTGGTTAGTGTGTAGAAGTGTAAGTGTCAGATTCTGACATTCTGCAGTGCCAGGGGATTTGTTCTAAAAGAAGCACAGCTTGCTGTAGTAGAATGCCTACATGGTATTTATTTTCTATGTTAATTATTGTACTGCATGCTTAATTCACAGTTACAATAACCAGCTGTTGGGCATTCAGTAGGGGGCTCAAGTACTTTTGAATAGGATTATTACATTTATTTTTTAAATACATTCATATACCAAGGTAACAAAATAGCCATTACTTGTTTAAAAGCAAGATACCACTGTGCACATTTCTAACTAATCCATTGAAATGTTGCATATTAACTTTTAATGCATACAATAAATATATACCTGTTTAACAATTTACAGCTGTCTGGGTCATTGCAGATAAGGTTTTTTGCAATTAGGTGCACATAACCGGGTGTGACATTTACTGATAGGTTGGATCTGGTCCTCCAAATTGACAGTTTCCTCATGATACTTGAGTCGCTCTAATGTATTTTCAGAAGAAACCGTTTGAACAACAGCTTAATTCCTTGTGTACCTTAAGGGGTTAAGCCACCTGGACCTAAAAGCGATTTTGAAATCAGTCATGTTTGTTTCTGTAGTTACCAGCCAGAGATCAAACGGTTTGAATTGAGACTGCCTCACCCCTAGTAAGGATTGCAGACTAGCAGATCTTGGTGGTGGATATTTAGTTTCCCCGAGCAAGCTGTGCTGGCTGGTTTCGTCTGTAGTCTGCTTGAAATCACCTGTAGCAGTGAGCAAAACAAATAGATTGCTACACACCTTGTATGTGTGCTAGTAAACCTCACTGGAGTGAAAAGATAAATGCAATTAAATAATTGCAATTCAGACCTGCTGAAGAAAGATATGTGCGGCCAGCTTGCTTCAGCTGCTTGAGACAACATTTGGCTGGCCGTTACAAGTGCTCGGCTGTGTAGATCTGCAAGTATCTGTGTGACTAAGTATCCCCTATCTGTACGATGGAGGGAGTTATCTCATGAGTGTTCAATGCAAATGACACAGATGTTAAACAAAATGTGACCTAGTTTTTACCTGATGATTTTATCCTGCATAAGGTAACTGCTATTATCTGTGTTCTTACCCCTTCTAAGAATCCGCTTTCACGAGTTGCTGAGTTCTGAACCTGAAGTAGATTCACACCAAAATAAAGCTTATTTGCCACTCAAACTATAACAATTAATTTCCTAATATAAATGGCCCGTCTCAGTAGACCTTCATAGAGAGAGAGAGAGAGAGAGAGAGAAAACGCTGTTGATTTATTAACACTAAATTTGAATTATTTAACTTGAGCCCTTCTCATGCAGACAAGTTATTACGGCTCAAAGCCAGCATTGCAGCAGCATTTTGGGCTAAAGCGGCTCGGAGGCAACATATTTAATGATGTCTCTGAACCACTGCGCAAGGTAGTTCAGAGACAGCATGGATCTGTCTTAACTGCCTATGTGAAGAGCTATGCTGGCACTAAAGCTCTGTATTAGACATCCCATGTGACTGTATACCAGATGTACATGTAGAGGATACACTGTTTTTATTGATGTCTGCATTCATGGTATAAACATGATGGCCGATATTTCTGTCAGACGCTGCGATAGTATAAACAACATATGTAATTGTTTTATACATGTGCTATTGCACTAGTTAGTTTATGAAGTACTACATTTTATTATTGTAATGCAACTTATGACATCACTACACTGGTAGTGTTAAAAGAAAGTGTTGGTGTCTGCAAAAAAGTTTTGTTGGGATTTTTGCCATTTCTTAACTTTTTCAGGTAATGTTTGATCTCTTTCACTAGGTGGCAGAATTTTTCTATGGTAGGGAGACTCCAGATACTAGCTGTCTTTGTTTTGTAACACGCTTAATCATTATGGCCAACACTTTTGTATCTGCTTTTGTAAGTAGTTCATTTCATATTTAAATTGTTTTCTCAGCTTGTAGTTTTATTGAATCTGTTTAGTACTTTAGTCAGATGTGAGTCGTAGGTAATACCGAATATAGACAAGATGTTGTTTTAATAGGGTTCCATTAAAAAAAAAAAAGGAATAAATGCTTTAATTTCTCAGCATAGACAATCTTATATTTTTTTTACTCTTTTCTTCGTAATTGCTATCTATGAATAAGTCGAGCACAAATGATTGGATATTGCTTCCTTCTGCTAAAGCCAACAGTAGCAAATTACACACTCAATTTTGTTCTTGACAGGTAAGTTTGAATTTCAGAGTCCATTTGAAGTGTTGATTCCAATAAGAGTGAATCATTCATATTCTGTTAGAAATGTTATTTTTTAGTAGTAACCCTTCTTAATTTTCAAGACCGAATCATTCAAACACATTTTGCAAGCATTTTCAGGGACTGTGTGGTTAATTTTGTGCCTCTGTTTCACTACCCCATCTGTTCTTCCTGAGCCCTTCCTTATGTTACATGCACTAAGAGAACACTGGCCACAACCTTCAGCTACACAGTTGCTGGTTCCAAAGAAATATAATAGAGTTGTAAATCCCATGCACATAAGTAACAACCTAATGTATTATAATTTTTTTTTTTTCACAAAGGGCAGTGTACAGTATTTATTTTTACATAATATAGTTTTTAAAACAATCTCAGATATTGGAATTAGAAATATTAAGAATAACAAAAAACAAATCTTGTTTTTTTTATTTGCTAGCAGGAATGTGAACAACTTTTTTTGTCACCACTCAAAAATTGTACTAATGTACAGCAAGCCCAATGTTTACCAGGTATTGGAACGGTGTCTTACCTGTCACATCATAGAACCTAAACTGAAGTCATGGCTAAAACACTTTGTTCTGTAATTAATTTTGCATTTTCTTTTGAGCGATGGGTACTACAGATACAACAGCACCTGAAAGGTAATGGTCAGGGTCTGATTTGAAGAACACAGTATTCTTTTCTAAAATGATAATGATGCTCTGAATCTTAGAGTAACACCCCCCCCCCCCCCCACACACCTTTATTTCCTTCCATTTATACAGTAATGAGTTCATTATCATCTGATGGTGTTTAATTTTCCTTGCATACTGCATGTCAGAAATATTAGATACTGAAGCAATTACTCATTTTCTTTAATTGCAGAACTTTGCCAAGAACATCTTTGCAATTCTCCAGTCTGTGAAAGCCAGAGAAGAGGGACGTGCTCCTGAACAGAGACCAACACAGAATGCAACCCAGGCGGTGAGAACATTCATTTTAAATACAGCTTGTTTTCTACAACCTGAGGGTAGACTGCTGTTCTCTGTGCATTTACATGTATGTGATGTGTTGCACAGTCCCAGTTGCGCATTACACGTTAATTTGATAATGTGTCAAAATACTAGTACTGGGACGAACGCAGGATTTTCATGTTCGGATATTCGCTTATAATTTTAAATATTTGTTCGTTTTTCAAAAAGTAATAAAAGCCATTATATTGCTCTGAACGCAGGCAGAGACAGCATTGAGGCACCTCTGTGTGTGTGTGCTTATATTTTACATTAAGACGTTACAAAATGTAACGGGTTAAAATAGAAAAATATCCCTGGAGTAAAGAATAAATTGTGTAGGCGTTACTTTAACCCATCACATTAACTGTAAAACAAAGGATGCCAAATAGCTGTTCAAAATAAATAGTACATAACGTTGACACTTGTTACTTGTGCGTTTTTGTATCTAAACAAGCAAATGAAAACAACTGCAATTTAACTTTACAACTCAAATAAAACGTTGAAGTGGTGTTATAACTTGAAGGGGGGCAAACTTTTTCATTTGCCATTTTTTTTAAACAAATTCTAGTGAAACAGTAAATAAGTGCAAGGTATTTTTGTCATTTGTAGCGAATACGAACACCTTATTTTAGTATCCGAATACAATAATGCAAACTCCTCAATAATGCTATCCAATATTTTATTATTAGAACGTCTCAAAAAGCTTGGCAAATGTCTGATTTTATGAGTCCTGGATGCGGAAGCAGCTATCTTATTCATGTCTGTGGTGAAGGGACTGTGTGTATTGCTCAGATCCGCCTCCTTTATTTTTCGTTTTCTATCGGGCTCAATCAGCCATTGAAAGTTTCTCGCCTTTTTCTGGAGAAAAAATGATGGAGACCTGCATTTTGACATTTTTTTTGATGGTGTCTGACAGGGTCTGACACCGGACCGGAAAGGAAAAATTGTAATGTCAGAAATGGTCTGACCATAGGACTGCAAAGGGTTAAGCTTTCGGTTTTGGTTTGGTTTTATCCTTTGTCGGTATTGTTCAGTTTGGGAGAATCCAAACTGTTGGATCCCTGCCTGTTGGTTTAGAATTGGTTTTTGTATAGTTACTTGGCAGTGATGCATTTTCTCTGTAGGTTATCCACATCTGCCAAAATTTAGACTTAAAGACTTTTAGACTTAAAAGTAGGTTGCATCAACTTTCATATTACATTTTGGAGTGTTCCCTTCAGACACTTCAATTTTAACAAAGACAAAAAAAATTAGAAAGTAGAAATGCAGTCTACCTCACAAAATGTTTTAGCCAGGGCTAGAAGTTAACTTTAAGGAAGTAGTGACGATTTACTAACTGCTGGGAAAGTAAAATGGTCTTATTCAGTAGTGGCTTATTCGACTAATACCATATAACTTCAATTTGGTGCCTCCCTCTAATTAAAGACACCCTTGTATTGACGCCGCAGTCATATGTCAGGTTTATAATAGAGGCTGCCCTTGAATAAACGACGCTATCAACAAACAAACATTAAGTTATTTTTTCTCCACCTTAGTAAAAACACACACAGTAAAACAAATAAATGCGCAACACTGGCTATGTACATGTAACGCCCCCGAAGACACGAGAGGCTTAATCTAGCACGTAAATTACAAACTAATGTACACACACATAGTAAGCACATTTTATTTTATGGTACAGTTCTGAAAGGAAAAGTGAGAAAAAAAGAAATAACGAGTAGGATATTGAGTTTTTACTGAAATCGAGCTGATATTCTGAGGTAATTTTTGGTGCAGAAAAACATTTACATCACATTCTTGGACTGAACTGCCACACCAGCATTGTCCCGCCCTGTAACAACCAATGCATACTCCTGATTCGCTGGTACAGTACTCCCTGACCTCCCAACTCCCACCTCTCGGTAACTGTCAGTAAATGTACTACATTCCAGCCCCAAAACCACATGAGTATAGTGCTGCAGATCGGAGCCTCTCATGCTATGCTTCTAAAATGCCTTAAGTCATGTAATAAAATATTGCGGCGTTTGTAGAGCATATTGTTAAAAATAAACGCCGGCGAGCCAAATCGAAGCAGTACGGTAATTTATATATAAAAATAATGTAAAAAATAAAAATTAACACCTACCTGTTTTTTAAATAGACTGAATATCCCAAACTGCCACATAGTAGGTCTATATTTAAATCAGAAAGTATTTATTGAAACCACATTGTGCTCAACTAATTTATGGAACTAATGCAATTCCTTGTTGAAATGTATTTTGTTTTATCCTGAAGTTCTTCAAGAATGCACCCATATCTATCATCTAAGCATTTGATATGCCGTCAGTACGGTTAACCATGTTTCACTGGTGCAATTCAAGTGGTATGAAATTGTCCTCCTATCTGTCTTCAGTTATTGACTAAGATTTCGGTAACTAACAAATCATGGACATCTATGAAGGCAGCAATTTTAACACTAGAACTGCTGGGTTTCTGCTACTACCTAGAACCACCAGTGGTAGTCATTTTGATGGGTACATTTTAAAAAGCATTGATATGAAAATGGAAAACAAACTCAGATACAATTCAGAAGTTTTATGTATGAACATCATAGCCTGGGCTCATTAATCATGTCTCAGTAGAGGTGCCAGTTTCTGAGCGCGTGCACATCATTTTGGCTGCATCTGAATGGAGGAAAGATGAAGCAAACTTGCAGGTCAAATGTGAACATTTGCAAATATGACAAAGCCAAAAACAATTGTAATAGCCTAAATCTGGAAGTCGTGTAGCTTTTTTTGCTATATTTAATGTCTTACCTGTTTTTATATCTTCTTGTGTCTTCTTAGATGATTATTAGTTACCCTGTTTACTAACTGTTCCAGCAAGAATGTCGTAGGTGGGTGGCTTTGCTTCTGAAAAACAGAAATGTTGTCCATTTTACTAGCAGGTGTGCAGCTGTAATTTCTGTCCTCTCTACGAAAGTGATTTTTGTTGAGTATTTACTTAAAGGGGAGCACAATGGCACAAACTGGAGATACATCCTAAATGGAAATTTCCGAACCAATTATAAGAAAAAAATAAAATCGGCATCTGTAGTCTTTTCAGAAGCAGCCCCATAATTGAAAAGGGGGCCAGTGGTACTACAGTTGGTGCTAATAAGAAGATAATGAATGTAATAACCTTGGTAGCTACTCTCTTTCAATAGAATATAGAATACTTGAAATGTCTGAATGAAGTAGTAGTCGTGAATCACGTTGCATGAAGCTTTTTTTTTATGTAATGGCATTTTGTTTTTTTAGGATCCTTCCTTAAGAAACAAACAACCGGTGCCCGCTGCTTACAACAGATATGATCAGGAAAGATTCAAAGGGAAAGAAGGTAAAATTAAATCTTGTGTTTTTCTTTTATTTTTATTACATGACATAGTGATTTAAGTAAGACTTAATGGTGACTATTTTTATTTTTAGTATTCAAGATAATGAGGAGTGTAGAAGCTTTTCTGTCCCAAATGTTGCTTTTGTGTCAGTTGCTATTCAACAGTTGTTTCAGTTTTGACAATTAAAATTGCGTTAATATGTAACAGCTTAAAATTAAACCCTGACATTTCAACAATAAATATATCATGGAATTTATTATTTAGGAAAGTGTAATTGTACATGTCATTTTAGAGTACAACAATCAGGACTACTGCATTCTGATGCATTTTTATTGCAATAAATTGAGGATTTCTACCCCATTTAACTACCTACCTCCGTTCAAATTTAGTATAATTGTTACTTGTTTTTTTTATTATTTATTTATTATTTGTGGGGGGGGGGGGGGGGGGGGGGCTATAACAATGTTTGGGGGGGGGGGGGGGGGGGGCTGGGGGGGGGGGGGGGGGGGGGGGGGGGGGGGGGGGGGGGGGGGGGGGGGGGGGGGGGGGGGGGGGGGGGGGGGGGGGGCTTTGTAGGGGGGGGGGGGGGGGGTGTTGGGCCTCTGATTTTAATTTACTACCAGCCCAAGGCTATAACAATGTTAATTTCTTTACAGAAAATAGTGACAAATATTAGTCAACAATACATTTTTTTTTTAGTCAAGCGAGGACAAAAAACACTATGTATGACAAATACGAACAGCCAGTTATCTAGATATGACATTAGATATTGGTCTTTTCTGTGACGCTGACAAGACTAACACCGAAGTTCCTTGATGAAGACCACATTTAATAATAATATGTTTGGCTGTGGCAGTTTGTGGAGTCAAAAATGATTCATTAAATAAAGGCTACTTTTTAGTTTAGTGTGTTTTTATTCTATAATTACATCAGAAACAATTCAGTACCGTTGTCACAGGAAATAAGTTAACTGCGAAATAAGTCGCCATTAGCCTTTATGAGCCTTTTGTCTTGCTCCTGAACTCTTTCCTGGGAAAGCCAGAGTTGCCGCCTGGTGACCACCAGTGCCGCAAGGCATCAGCCCTCCGCACTGGCCTTGAGTTGGGCCAGTCTGGTGACTGCCTCAGAGACCTGGTTCAGCTCTTCTCTGTGAGCCGCCTGTACCATATCAGAGAGCTCCTTAATAAGGATGGCCTGATAGACAGAAAGCATGCTCGACACATTGGCAAGCCGGGCAGCTTGGGAGCAAGTCTTTTTGAGGTCCGTCTCTGTTGTCCGACACTCTGTTAGAACATTGTAGGTCCTTGGCTGGTGCAATGCCCGGTGCCTGTATGAGGGCCGCAATGGCGGAGTCCACCAGGGGGAAGGCTGCCAAGCCGGCACCCTCTGCTCCCTGCATGGAAGAAAAAACCTGACCTCCAGCCAACGTGCTAGGTGCTGACACTGGGTTGGACCAGGAAGACTGGACCTCCTTAACAAAGTCTGGGAAAAGGGGCAGTGTCCTGTCCTGTATTGGCTTAACCGAGGAGAACCAGGAGCCCTGGGACTCCTTGTCTCTGGGCCATTCCACCCGTAGACGTTGAGCCGCTTGCTCGCTCAAAGCCTCAAACGCTGCCCCTGGAGATACCTCCGGTTCCTGTTGCAGCTCTTCCACCGAGTTGCAAGAAGGTCCCTGCTGCACAAACTCATTGTCACCAGATGCCTGCAGAGAAATGATGTCCTCTTCATAGTCTGAGATAGCTTCAGGCTCAGACTCTGGCTCAACAGTCGGAATGGGTGGCCGGGGAACCGGAGCAGCCGTGGTGCCAGGGGCCGACAACGTACTCATCATGAGTGACTGTTGTCCCATCACCACCTCCATAAAACGACCAATGTGATCTGTGAGGGCAGAGATCCCGCTAGGCTGTTTGTCCCTAGGGGACCTGGGGCGCGAGAGGTGAACGCTCCTTAGGAGGGGAGCGCTGAAGTTGCCCCATGCTCCTGGTAGATGAGCGAGAGCGTCGCCTGAGAGACTGGGAGGGTGACCTGGATACCTGCAGGCGGGCATGAGATGATGCTGTACCACCTGAAGGGGGAACAGACTCAGAATGAGATGCCCTGCTAGAAGGAGATCCCAGCCCCACTGCCCTGTTGGCTCTAGCTTTTAGGACCCACCTCTGGAACTTCCCGCAGATAGTGCAGAATGCTCTGTCGGATAGAGCCGAAGCAGCATGTTCTGGACCTAGGCATGAAACACAGAATTCATGCGGGTCCTCTGAGCATTTTCCGGCTACAAGAGCCGCATTCATGGAAACCTGGCATAGCGCACATCACTTGCTCGGGTTGCACGGCGGGTACAAATGTGCACAGAGCACAGGAACGGGTATGTGCATGCTAAGTGCATGGGCACAGAACAGATGTGCACCAATGAGTGCACGGGGTGCTCGGATGCGTGGGCGTGTGCACGGAGAGCGCACAAGCCACAGGTGCGCGAATAAATGTACCAGAACGGGTATGCACGGGGTACGGGGGTGCACAGGTTCGCGTGTGCGCTGCGAGGGTGTGGTGAGACACACTTGGGGAATAATTCCTCAGAAAACCAGATTAAAATTTAGATCGGGAGATCTAAGCCAACACACAGAGAAAAAACTCTGTGTGCAGCTGGTGTCTGGAGCAGGCTGTGGTCTAATAAAGACCGCTGCTGAGTGTCTAGCAGGCTGTGATCTAAAAGACCGCTGTTGTAGTGTTCCGTCTGGCCCAGGGCCAACACACACACACACACACACATTGTGTTTCTCTCTGAAAGAAAAAAACAAATTTTAGTACAAGTAATAAAATATACAGGTAATAACAATAAGCTCTCAAAGTAATAAATAATAATAGTAAGTGAGACAGACTCGGAGTCAGCAAGCTGAAAAGAACGAGAACGCTCGAATAAGCGACTCAGCCGAGTGCTTAAGGGGATGCGAATGTAACTAGGTTTTCAGTAAGATAAACCCAGGGAAGGGGCAGCCGCCAGCTTCCCATGCACAATTAAGGCAACGGAGGGTACAAACACTGAATTTTATTTTTTAATAATCAGAGTGTTGTAGAACAACAAATACATTACTCTCAGTCCCAATCAGCAGCTGAAAGCAAGAGAGGCAGGGCTTCCTACGCTCTGCATAGTCATTCAGCACCCAAGTGGCGGGGTGCTGACGTCAGAGCTACGGAGGTATACCTAAAGACAGCTTTTATATTAAGCTCAGCGTAATCCTATCACCTGATGGCGATACCCATTAGTTGATGGCTATTTTCAAATTGAAAGAGAACCACAATCGTAGGCCATTTTAATGTTATAAAAGGCAAAAACAGTTTTTTCAGTCGGACAAAAACAATGACGCTATGGTAAAAATCTTGTTTCCCTCTGTGGAATGGCATCCACGTGTTATGGAGTATGTCATCCTGTGACGCCGACTCTGTATCTAGCTACTGACAACCATAGATATAGAATATTATGCCGACAACTACTTCCAAAAAGCGGAACCATGTGCATGACTTGTCCTGCCTCTCCTGCAGGGGGTTGCGAGGATCTGTTTCTTTTTCTCGCCCAGCCCCCGCTCCTCCTACCACCTCACTGTGAATGGTTCCTGGTGAGAACTCTGGTTGTTGTTTCGATGTTTCCAGTACTGAAAGGTTACACAAGTCTACAGATCTGAAGTGACTAAATGTATGCGTAATATATAGTGTTTAAATATGTATCCTTCCCTTAACCATTAAACCTTAGCGGCCTATTTATTCAGCGCCTGTCAGGCACGTCGGGTCCAATTTATTTTTACACACACTGTTTTTTTATTTATTTCTTTCTTTCATAGTAAAACAGGTTTAAAAGGCATTGCATTGCAAAAGGACACTCAATACTACATCTCCAGTCACCCCCTGTTCGCTGTATTTTTCACATACCTCTTCATAGTCGTGCATATTGATAAATCCTCTCCTGATCACTCGTTTTATCACCAAACTCCTCAGTAATGTGATCCAAATCATTATTTTATCACTATAACTATATCACCATCTCTGTGGTGCAGGGGCTATGTGTATTGCTCAGATCCGCCTCCCTTTTCTTCTTTCCCAGCTTCTCTCGCCTCCTATCTGTCTCACTTGGCCATAAGTGTTTTTTTGTTGTTTTTTTTTTTAGCCCCACTGAGAAAAAACGTCTAGAGACCTGTGCTTCACGTCTTTGATAATGGATTGGAAAGGGAAAATTGTAATGTCGGAACTGGTCTGACATAGGACTGTAAAGGGTTAATATTAGTATTAGTATTATTATTTTATTTTATTTTTTAATCATTACCCAAAAAAGATCCGGATACCTGGGTATTTTTTACTGTGGATACCTGGTACCGGATTTTCTACCCGTAGTGACCTCTAATAATATATGTTCAGGGAATGATGTGTGCAAGTTTAATTAAACCATTGTTTGGAGAAATAATGAAAGCAGAGACCTCGCCCTTTTGTAGTTAAATTTGCTTTGCGTGTTTTAATTTATATTCAAGACTGAAGGGCGCTGTACTTCTCTAAGTTCTTGAGACATGCCTGATTGATTAGTTTGTTGGTCCTGAAAAATGCTTACATGCCTTGAATTTATTATAATAAATTTTAAAATTAGAATGCTGGTTTGATAAATGCAGTTAAATTGAAACGACTATGCATATTCTTGCAGATGTTGTGCTTTTAACAATAAGGATTGATTGCACTTCTAGCAGACTAGACCACTTGCTTGTTGCTAGGTGAAAAAAACAAAAGCTTGGAAACACGTCGACACAATATTTAACCAGTCGGAGTTGAAGGGGTGGTTTTTTTGTGTTCAGCACTTCGAGAGCCTAAAACTTTAAAATGACTGCTAAGAAAATAACAGATTATTTTCAAAGCAAAAATAGTGACGAATGCAGGGTTTTCAAAATAAGCAATCCACAGCCTAATACTATATTTGCACCAGCTACTTTTAAAGTTATTTTTTGGGCATTATCATTGTCCATGTTGTATTGTTGTACTGTAAGTTGATGTATAGTACATAATAGCTAGAAGTATTCACCAAAATAAAAACCACAAAAAAAAAACATATTCCTTTTGTTGATATCGTAAGAGTATGTACCCAGGTGCTTATGAGAAACATTGGGGGTTCATGTATAGAGGCTGTACGCCTTTAAGAAGAAAGGCGTGATGGGATGTCTTCTGAACTGTCAGCTGATATACAAATACTTAAGTGCAGAGGTGCTGGATTATTACACTCCGGTTTCATGCAAGTTATGGTGACCAAACGTGTACGAGTACTGTTGTGTAAAAAATAATGTTTAAAATGAACAGTTCCATTCAAAAAAAGTAGAACAGCGAAAAACAAAAATAGGCTTGCATTAACAAAATGCCCTGAAAACTTAACATAAAGAAACCAATTTAAATGAAGCAATAAGCTCAATAATTAAATAATATACTGTGTTTACTCAAATTTAAGTCGCCCCTCAATTCAAGTCGCACCCCCAAATGCTAACACCAAAAATAAAGGTTAGGTTACAGCCAATAAGGATTCAACATTCCCTTGAAACAGACCACTCTGTTTGGATAATTTCAGTGTCTTACAACTGCCAAAGAACAGCAAGAAACTGTTCAGATTTTGTCAAAATGTGTGTAAAAGCCAACATTCCTCTGTACAAAGTGGATCAACCAGTAATTCAAGACTTTGTTAGCAAACACATTAGGGAGCTGGTGGCATTCCAAAGTGAGACCAATTGTAGCTGGAATGCTGCAGCTCTATTTTAACAACAGCCATTCGGATGATGAAGACTAACTCTGAGTTGAACTAACACGAATGTTGTTTTGTTTTTTATAATAGGGAATTTATTTATAATTATTTGGATAAAAAATAGTTATGTTTGTTTGGTTTATTGATTAGTGGCGCTGGTAAGCTTATAACTTGCTTAGAATTTGAAAGTTTAACCATTTTATTTAGTAGACGCATATATCCAAAGTGACTTACTTATGTTACACTGTAATGCAAGGTTACAGTTCCATAATAAAGTTATGACCTTAAAATACAACAGTCACAACAAGAATAATAAATACTTCCTGTGTTAATTGTTACCCAGTAGTACTATTTGTGTGTCGTATAATGTGGCAGGGAAAACTCATTTTAACCTTTTTTATTGTACTCGCGGAATAATAGTTTATTTATTTTTTTTTTATTTTTTTTTTTTTATTGCTGGAAAATAGGATCCCTGGTGATGATCTATATAGTACTGTTTTTTCTTATTGGCTCTAAAGTGTAATGAATGTCAGGTGAAATGTACATGGAAGGACTTAACCACTATCAAGTTGCAGAGATTGAGTATCACTTGTCTGAAGTATTCTAAAATGAATACTCAGGTGTAATTGTTAAATAAATAATTTACATTATTTGATGCTGTTAATAGATATTCATTTTATGCCAAATATAATGAGTTAAAAATAGGAGCCAGTTAAGTGTTGCTGACCTTTTTAATGCTGTTAGGCCTCATTACAAGTTCTTATCCCCAATATATCTATAGGCAGTTTTAATCTCTTTAAAGCACTTGGTTATACATTGCAAGTGTTTTGGCAAAAATTAGTGTTTAACAGGAGGTAATGGAATTCGGGAACATCAGTGGTCAAAATGGTGAATTCCACCTTTTATGCAGACCCATTTTGATACGAACCTTTGATGGTGAAAGACAGATGAGGTACAAATGGTGTAATAAACAGCATAAAGCACAGTTTTCCTTTTTGTTGCTTGTACATTTCAGAGGATAAATGACAGTGACCATGGTAGTGGGTGTGTGGGCGGATCCATTATACAAAGCACATTTGTGACAGATGCAGTCGTTAGCTCAATGAAGTGTACACAGATTCCTGTAACATCCATCAGTCAGTGCAGCCAAAGAGAGGGGGGAGGGGGGCATTTGCATTGCAATTCAATTATGCAAACCAGAGATTTTACTCTGCAGCAATATATGATGTGTTTTTTGTGTGTTTTTTTTGTTTTTTGTTTTTTTAATACAGATTGTGAAAGTCACACACCTGTTAAATATGTGTTCTTCACAAGACCTTATGCTTATTTGTTCCTCAACAAGCATTGGCACAAAAGTATAAAGTGAGCTGTTCTCTGTAGCCACTGTGGAAGTATTTGCAGTCTTTTTATTTAGAAACTGGTTTGCCTAAAGACAACAAAGACTTAGTGCAAAGTCAGTGTAGCACCAGCAAAAGAAATAATGATTCAGAGAGCCAGTGAAATGAATAAAACGTTAATTGAAGAAACCTCATTAGCAAGGTTATTTCAGTTGCAGCTTTTTATTTAAGCAGGGCTCTACATTTAGATTTTTTACTACTGGCCCCTGGACCACTGAGGTAGTGTTTTTACTGGCCCGGATACAATTTTAACTGGCCCAAAACTATCACCTTGCTCAGCAAGTTAATAGCAGAGTAATGTATTAGGTTGTGTGTTAGAGCCATTCAAAAATAAAATAAACAATCTTATGGATTATTTGTTTAACCATTCTGATTATGTGTATATCATAGATTTAAATGGTAATGGCTGATCTCTTTTTTTTTTAAATCTGGCTTTTTGTACATTAAACATGTTTTGATGAGATGACAATATGTAAATAAAATAATGAGTTATCATCTGCAATAAATTCACCCAATATTTAATGTCTAAACTATTATTGTGCTATTTTGTAAACTACATTCTCATACTTTAGGCTTTCAGAAATGTATTCATTAAATTAGCGAAGTGCTCCCCAGTGCTTTCTTCCACAGCAATATGTAAGAATCTAAAATATGCTAAATTGAAAACCAGAGTAATACATCAGTAGCTGCCTTCTTTCAGCATGCCTTGCAGGATATTGTAAACCAACCGATTCTCAGATCGTTGTCGCATGTAGCCTCTCCCAAGTCAGCACCAATCTTACTGCTGATACAAACAAATCCTGTAAAGATTGTGAATGGCATTTCTGACCTGAACACATTGTATCCCAAATCAAAAAATTTGACAATTCGATCCTGTTGTCCAGCTTCCATGCTCGTATCTGGGTATTCATCGGCGCATCTTTTTTCGCCACAGTCACAGCAGCAGACAAACACCTGCTATCTTGAGGACTATTACTGTGAGACTGGATATGAGGTCAACTAAATGTTGAATTGCCAACAAAAAAGCTGCTGTTTTATTGTCAATTTTTTTTTCTTTCTTCATCATTATTGATTTAAACGCTTTTGGCTTATTGGTGCAGTTGGTTGCTTAGTTGTTGGGGGGAGGGGGGAGGAGTATATATAAAAAGATAATTATAAAAACTGCCATGTCAAGGTAACGAATTGAACCAACAGATGGTGACTGTACAGCAAATAAGATGTGCGACGGGAAAGTTTGGACTAATTTTGTTAGAGGCCCAGTTGAGCCTCATAACTAACGGCCAAACTGAGATTTCTACTGGCCCTGGCCAGCTGGGCCGTGGTTAATGTCGAACTCTAAGTTTCTATTCTATTTTATTTTATTTTTCCAGTTTCAGTTTAGTTAGGAATATTCTTAACAATTTATATTTCAATTTTCGTTTTAATAATAATTCCAATTTCAGTTTCATAAATATCAGTTTCAGTTTTATAGACTTAGATTGTCATTTTGCTTGTTATTATTATTCATACATCACAAGTCTTTATTAAAGGTGACGTGCAGTAAAGTGACAAATACAGTAAATAAACAAAATATGGTAAAATTGCAATAAGTGAATAAAGCAGTATTTTAATAAGAAGTTTGCAGAATGCATGTACAGTGGGGTGGCAGGATATAGCTAGTGATGCAGTGCTGGATCCAGGCTGCTGTTAATCAGTGCAGAGTGAGATCAGAGGGGTAGATCCGAGTCAGTACGTTCTGTGGCAGTTCAGGGCTTCAGTATACACCATCAAAGTAAAACGTTTTGTTTTTTTTGCTGGTGGCTGAAGTGATTGAAACACCTTTTTAGTGAACTTTATTTATTGACTGATTTAGTTTTAGACTGGTGTAGCAGGACGGTAGGAAAGCCCTGCTTAAATGTATTTTGTTTATTTATTTTTAGAACAGGGTCTCCCCCGCCACTGTGTTGTTTTTGTATTTGTTTATAGTATTGTGTTTTATTTTGTTTATAGATGACTGCGAACCATCGTGTGTTTTTATTTGTTTGTTTATTGTATGACGGAGTAGCTCTGTTTAGTTTTGTTATTGTTTTGCAGCATGGATGGGAAGCCCCATCCACATTATAAAACTCATGCAGAAGGTGGCCATCTCCCGAATTAAGTGATTAACTTGTCACCTGTATAAATACCTGCAGCTCTCTGCACTCCGGGTCAGATGTTCGAGAGGCAGAACGAGAGTGGAGAGCGAAGCAAAACTAAAAACGCTTAAAGGATCCGTGAAGGCTGCTGCCTAGCCGGACCTTAACAGTTATTTGTGTTTGTGATTATTTTGGTTTAATTATTTATTTTATGTGAGCAAGTGTTTCTTTTGTTTAAGTATTTTAGTTATTTTTGTTAATTAATAGAAGGCGCACGCCGCGTCTTTTTGAAACTGCAGATACCTTGGTTGTTGTGCTTCCTCCTTCTGGTCTGAGTCACCGCAAAGCCAGTTTCTGCCACAGCTGGATTCTCATTGGTTGTCGTGTTGGCACGGTGCAAGCCTGACAGTTGGCAATTCATTTTTCAGTTGTTTAATTTGCAGGTCAATTGTGGAGCAATCGATTCGCCCAGAAGCCCGCCAAGGCTTTCATATGGATGAATTGACTAATTAATTTATGAATTGCTGCATGAATTGATTGAACTGCCAAAGTCATTTCTGAATTGGTGGACAAATTAATCTATGAATTAATTGACAAATTGAATAATTAATAATTTTGGCAGAAATGGCGCTCCATAGATTAGCACTAATCCTGGACTACCTTACTTAAAATAGTCCAAGATTAGCGCTAATCAGAGTTTGAGACCAGCTGTAACTCGCATATAATGAGAGGAAGTATTTTTGTGTCATTAATTTGTACAATGCGTTTTTATTTATGTATGTATATATTTAATCATTTCTGCTATGTGTTTAGAAAAAGTCATGGTGATGCAGCAAACGTTGAATATTTTTTGGTAAAGTCCATTGCAAGTGTAATTAATAGGTTGAAAGCATATCTTTGAAAAAAAATGTGTGTTTTAGTCAGAAGCTTAAATAACCAACCCACCCCTGGAATCCAATAATTTCCACACAGTAAAACAAATGTAATTATTAAATGATTGACTGATATTCTATAGGCTGTAAATGTGTTCATCAAAAATGGAAATTTAAAAGTATTAAATATCTTACATTAGCTTCTTTTGCATCCTATCTACCCTTTTATTACAGCTTGTAGTTCATCAAAAGTATCATATTTCAACTCTGTTCCATATGTCTAGATACAGTTAATGTTTACTGTAGGATATTAAGTGTAACCTTTGTGCTTTTCAGAAACTGAGGGTTTCAAGATTGATACCATGGGTACTTACCACGGCATGACCTTGAAGTCTGTGACGGTAAGTGGCTCTTATGGTTTCGACAGCTGTTGCTATTTTCCGAAAACTTTCCAAAAGTATTTTCTCAAATTTAAAACTGAGCAATACTCCTCCCTCCCTCCCATTTTAATTTAATTACTAAAGACATGAATTGTGTGTTGGGCTGAGGAAATGGTGAAAACAGACATTTTCAATTAAAACTATAGACCAAAAGTTTTCATTATGAGAAATAAACTACTTACGGAAAGTTGGTTGTGGTTTGTGTTGGGCCACATCCAGTGCAAAGACTCTATAATGTGTTCTAAACAAGCTCTGCAAACATTGCTGCAGTATCTCCAGATACTAAGGTAATCAGGGTTTTGCATTTCCAATATATTCCCATGGAGGTTATATTCAGTTAGGATATGCACTCATCATCTTCTAATGTACAAAGTTCATACCACTTTATCCACCAACTCGGGTTGCGTACCATGTAGTCGTGTCGCCCAATGTAGAAAAATACAGCTAGAAATTAATTGCATGTAATGGCATTACCAAGGACCATTTGTGACTTCCACAGACCCTGGTTGAGATAAACAGGAACTGCTTGAGACTTTTGTAATGTCAGTTTTATTTCATAACATACCTATTTTTTTTCTTCTATTTTGTGTAACTGTTGGGGTCTTAAAATATGAAGATTTAGCATAGAACGTACCAGTAGCAGTGTATTACGGCTATTTAAACGACCTGACAAAATTTAAATGGAAATTACTGAATATTCCTAAGCAACAATGCCATTAAGAACTAGAATTGCCCCATTTTAAAATTAGCAGAGAATTAAAAAAAATAAAATAAAATAAAACAAACACTAAAAAAACTATACAAATACATTTGCAATATACATGGGTGAGAGTGCTCCGTCTTAGATGGAATTCCATGAAAATGGTCTCCCCCAGGTCCGTTCCTATGATTCACGTAGAAATGCCAATATAATCTGGGAGGGGGACGGGGATGACTGCAATGTTTTCGAATGTACGTAGGCTTGTGACCTTTTAGTATATTTTATTTCTGTTGAACTATAACTTTAGACCTGAGGCACCTAACCTATAGAGTACCAGGGAGGCAAACTATATATAAACTCAACTTTGCTCTGTGTAAACACCCTACTATTCTGTGTTTTGTTATGGTTTTGCCTATAAACGGTAAAATAAAAAATAAAATAAAAAGGAAAGTCATACATAAGATGCCATAAGTTCAACATTAAAAATGAATAAATAAAAGCAAAACGGTCCCTACACGAACATTGGTTTGACCCACCATAGTCTACACTATTTACAACAGCTATTGTAGCAGCGGTGTGACTGCAACAGAAGATGCTGGGCATTTTGGATATTACAAAAAATGAATAATTAATATAGGCTAGGTAATTGTTAGTTGTAGTTTGTTTTATTTGCTATTAATTAAATTATATTCATACAGTTATTTTTATGTATGATCTTTAAATAAGGACGTTAGTAGGTTTGTGTTGCTGTGGGGCCATGAACGGGTTTAAGTTCAACAACAACTCTAAATAAAATGTTACTGCTGTTAAGCACTGGTAATTATCTGAAGCAGTGGTACTACAAAATAACAGAATCCTGTTTTTACTTTTAGAAATGTTTTTTTTTTTTTTCATAAATGTCGTTCTTTATTAATTCATTTATTTTTAGCTTTCATAGTGAAGGTTGTTGTGTACTACTCATTCAAGCAAAACAAGTAGGAATTCAAGTCAAGTAAGCTTATTTGTGTATAAATAATGACAATAGTTTAATCTTTAAAGGCACGCACCTGAATCGTAAGGTAATTAATCTGTTTGCTTATACAGTGCTCTTACCGCTGTTCTGCGCACTGTTAGCCCTGGTTAAAGATATAAATAACGTACCAGATCCGATGCAAGTGTAAAACTTGCCTGAATATTAAAGTAAGAAATATATATATAACATATATATATATATATATATATATATATATATAATATGTATACTTGTTGCACTAGCAGCAGCAGTTGCATTATTGTTTTACATTATTGTTCTGCACTGTAACTCAATGGACCATATTTAGAAGCAAGCACAAAAGCAAAGACTCAATTTCTTACAGCAGTAAGACCATTTTAATAGTAGAAAACAAGAACCACCTCTTGACTGGTCCTTCCTGCAACTATGTTTATACTGTTGAAATTGTTTTATTCAGCAAAAAACAAACAAAAAAGTCTTAATTAGCTTCATTTTCTATAGTAAAACAGTGCTTTTGACATGGCAAGTATTTTGAACTGCCATACTTGGAGATTAATTACCAAAGAACAGTACTTGCTTTTCTTTGTTTAACACTTTCCTTTAGT
This sequence comes from Polyodon spathula, assembly GCF_017654505.1. Lineage (NCBI taxonomy): Eukaryota > Metazoa > Chordata > Actinopteri > Acipenseriformes > Polyodontidae > Polyodon > Polyodon spathula. The sequence continues at coordinate 23,493,029 of NC_054551.1, forward strand.
AAACTACATGTGAGAATTCTAGGTGTAGCACTGTGCAGAGACGTGCATGTATTTGTATTTTAATGTGTGCTCAGTAATGATATTGTACATTTTTATGCCGAAGCATCTAGGGCTGCAACGAAGAGTGCAGTTTGAGCTTCAAAGGTTCGGAACACATTACAGAAGAAAGGTTCAAACCTTTAGTGGTACTCATTTGCATAATTTACTGGTGACATCACCATAGCTACTTGCTAACTGCGGCGGACTTAAGCAAAACTAATTTAATTTAGCAGTCATTGTTCCAAGCAGGTTATCAGTCAATCACATTTTACTACTACTAATTATTATTATTATTATTATTATTATTATTATTATTATTATTATTATTAATATTATTATTATTATTATTCAATTGAGCATCTGTGGGATGAGATGGAATGAGCTATTCGGAGTAGAGATCCACTACCAGCCAACTTGACACAACTGTGGGAAGCATTGGAGTCAACATGGGCCAGCATCCCTGTGGAACGCTTTCGACACCTTGTAGAGTCCATGCCCCGATGAATTGAGGCTGTTCTGAGGGCAAAAGGGGTGCAGTGTGTATGTGTATATATTATGTATATATATATATATATATATATATATATATATATATATATATATATATATGTGTATATATATTAATATATATATATAGATATAATATATAGATATATATATACTATAATATATGTGTGTGTATGTGTATGTGTATATAATATATTTTTTTTTTTTTTTGAAAAATATAGTCGGACTGATGAACACAAATAAAAGCTGTAAACAGGATTCATTCTCCTGCGACTTTTTGAGAACTTGTATAATGTATAGCACAAAACAGACCTCAATCGCTTGGGTGCTACATATATATTTGACTTTTTTTTTTTTTTTTCCCCGCCCCAACATAAGGTGGCCAAGTAAATAAAGTTTAACATAGCACTAGCTTGTACTTTAAACCGTGGTATGCCTGTTTAAGCAAATGGGAACAACAGTAAGGATAACAATTTGCACTGTTCAAGGGGCATTCAACGTATGTCATATGGTATATTTAAAAAAATAAATAACTGCACTCTTACCGTAAACTTTTGAATATCTATATGGGGCTCAGATCGGTGGAAGAATGGACATTAAACCAGCCAAGCATGTCTCCTCAAATGACATTGAAATGCAACTAAATCCTGTATTTTGAACCCTGCTGATACTGCAACAGGACCATCTTAGCCTTGTTTACCTGTGTATCTGAAAAACTGTCTTTGGTAAGCAAAACCATTAATTTTCATCAGAATATTAAAATACATTTTCATATTTAGAGTACCGTAAGCAGGCAGATGCGGTTTTCCGCCATCCTTCTAGACACTTTTTCAGAAGTTCAAAAGACCCTGCTTTCTGAGAATGGAGTGAATGACTGGAAAAATCTTTAAAAAAAAAAAAAAAAAAAAAAAAACTTCAGAAACATTCAAAATCTGGCACCACAAACAGTGTTCTGAAAGGTGGCGTTTGTTCAAAGGGTCGAAGAAAGTATGTTCTGATTTGTAGCGTCACATGCAGTTACAAATTCTCACAAAACAGTGGTTCATTAAAACAGACAGTGTGCTACGAGAATATTTTGCCACAAGATCTGTAAAATCAGATTCAGATCGAGCTGTTTGTATAGATAACAGCAATTTGAGTAAATGTTGAAATTGTGGTAGTGGTGTGGCGGTTGCGCTGTAGAAACACGAGAAATATGTTTGTTAGACCTGCTTTGCACGCCTTCGGGGGAAAAAAAAACATCGGTCTTCTCTCACGTCTCTCGATTTTTTTTGTGTTGGTCAGAACAATTTCTTGAGGGTTTAGGCAATTTATTTTGGGGAGGCTTAGCCTTCCCCAAGCCTCGTATACGTGCCGCCCATGTATACAGCGCTTTGATGTCAAGATGTTGAATGAAGGAATTTGAATCTGGTTAACACAAGCTTTTTTCAAAATTAAAATTATTAGTGTTAGCCTGTATTTTGTATGTTTCCAACATACTTTACTGTAGCACTTCTCTTACACGGTCTTGTATACTAGATACTCTGTACATATTTTACTGAAGCACTACAACCGCTATAGGTACCCCCCAGTGCTTTGGATACTGTACCCTGCTCCATACACGGGATAGGCACCATATAGAGTTGCTACGATTTGTTTGGATTTTAATACAACAGCTTTTGTTTAAGTAATATGCATTATACAAATAAAAAGATTCTATTAACAGAAGGAAAAAAAAAATACTCATGGTGCGTGAATGGTTTCTGACGAACCTTCAGAGGTTTCAAACTTCAAATTCCTGGCTAGCGAACAAGCCTTCTAATATAGCCCTAGAAGCATCTGCCCAGTTTTGTAGGTTTGCAATTTCTGAAACCATAACTTCACAACAGTGAGGCCAATTTCTGCTGCAGTGCAATTAACTGGCGTTTATTATAATGGTATCTGTAAACATAAAGTACATTTAAAAAATGTAGCTTTCCAGATTCGGTTTTCCTTTTGTGTTAAAACTTCTGTTCACTTATCAGAATTATCTATAGTTGCCTTGGCTTGTTTTAGAAAAACACTATTTTTGGGGTCTGACATGAAAGGTGACGCTTTCTGCACCAGTAGAGTTCATTTCAAAACCTGCTGATGAAACTAGATAATAGCCACATCCTCTTTTAAATAACCCTATATAGCTGTTCGTGCGAGATAAAACGTTTTATTTGAAGAAACCTTTTGTCAATATGGACAATGCACCAAGCTGTTTTTTGATCACAGTTAATTTTGTTAATGAATTCCTGGAAGTCTAATATTATCATTTATGGATCATGAGTACATTTATCTTTACAATTTCTTTGAGTCATTCTAATATTATATACACCCTTCATCTGTGTTTATGCTAAGCCAGGGGCAAGCGTAGTGGAGGGTTACTGTTTTAAGTAGCAGTTTTGGGCAGCTGTCCCTTTTTCTTACTGATTTATTCATGTAATCACTGAAGTGAGCTTTAACTAAGTATCCACTCTAATGCAGTGCCATACTGACTCCAAACTGTATTCACTCTAATGCAGCACACTTCTTAGACAGCAGGTAATTGCATATAGTCCAAGTACAGAGGTGGAATCCAGGCAATGCTCCAGTCTAGTTGCTTCTGGATCCTGTGAAGTAGATTTAATTCAGTCTTCTGTAGGTGTGGATATATCGTGCAACAACCATTAGTAAGCAACATTAAAACTGTTGGCACTTCTCATTTTTGTAATGAATAAAAATAAGAAAACACACGCCCAAACACACACACAGGTTGTGTCCAGTTGGCAATCATGGCCTTTGTACTTTGTGAATTGAATAACATGCTGTCAAATGTCCAAGCAACCATGTGAAGGATCTGAAGCTCACTGCTAAAGTACCTTTTGTGCTTTGCCAAGACCTGACAATATAATGGACATAAAATAGAAGATTGCTTTCTGCCACAGACTTTTTTTTTTTTGCCACAGCTCATTTTTTAATCATATCTCGGCAGTTTTATAATGGTTTTCAACAAGAAATATCTGTATTTCCAAATGGTACATGACAGACTCGATTTTCTTTTTATCTTGGACCTTGTGTGTACCCATTGGTTATTGGGTGTCAGTGGTGACCACACAGTTCTGCATTCCACTCTTTCGTAATCTGGCCGTGTCATGCTAGAATCCGCTTCTCATGTTTTATGTTTTGGTTTTAATTGGAAACAATGGGTGTTGGTTTTTATGCATGGGTCATTGAATCACCGAACAGATAACTCTACCTCCCATCTTTATTTTACACCAAAGTTGGTTCTTAGGATTGCTTCAAGCTGTTGTGACAGGCAGCATGTTGTAATCTGCAATGCAGGGTTAGGAACATGCTGCTCCCACTGCAATTAACTGAAAATGTGGCAAGTGATTAATAACTGCACATGTTATGTGATGTTGTTCAGTGACATCCCCTAGTCCCCCGGTACTGGTACTTTTATTGGCAACATTTTATACCATAAAAACGTTCAGCACTTTAGTCCGAGTATAAAGACACAACAGAGAATTTTGCATCGCACATATTTTACACACAGAAAATAAATAAATAAAATCAAGAAAATGGTGTGTGAACACATTACCATACGATCTGGCAAATAAAATTATCAGACAGAAAATGCTGAGTGCAGTCAACTTCCCCTTTTAATCAAATAGCTGCCGGTAAAAAGCAGTCACACTTTATTCTGGCACTGAGGTGGTTAAGAGACGGCTCTGTGCCGGTACTGAAACAGCTTTTTCTCAGTGTAAATTGCAATGCTGCCACTGACACTGCATTTTGCGTTCAAGGTGGATTCCCCCGCGTGCAATTTCTTTTTCCACCACGTGTTGATTGAAGAAATAAATCCAACAAAATAGCAAGTGACCCAGACAGTAATTGCTGTGAAAAAGTAGTAAGGGAGCTTTTGACCATCAGAGCAGGAGAGAAATGCACGAATTGATGGAACTGTGCAAGATGCTAATGTTTTTTCAACAATAGTAGAAAAGTTAATGACACGCTGCATTGTGCGTAATAGAAAGCAAGCGGAGGCTAAATTCTCTCTATGTCTTCCAATCTTTTCATTAGTGTATTGCGATATTCAGAAAGTGTAGTGAAAAATATCACGCATACCTCGGCAGGTACCAGAGGAGTCAATGTTTTGATCATGTTGCTGAACACTAGCAAATCGTTAGCACGAGAATATCCGTCTTCTGTGTAAGTGATGCCAAATTGCCGACATTGAACCGGCAGTATTGTGTGTAAATGGTGAATCAGTGCAGGCAGTGATCCTGCATTTTCAGTGGGAATAAGGCTTAATACTTTATTAGAAGAAGATCACATGCAGGGAGATTGTAAGGATACCTCTGTTTTTAGTGTTTTCAGCAATATCTCTTGGCTTTGTGTCGGCCTGTTTACAAGAAAAACCCACATGTTCTTCGTAACGGGTCTTACTGTGGCTGAAAGATGTTTTCTGAAACTCAAGCAAGTCCATTAATCTTTGCAGTAGTAATCCCACAGCAATGTACTCTGCAATGTCACTTTTGTTCAGTGAAATTTGAGAACATTCTAGAGTAAGCTAAATAATGATTATCGTTATTATTATGATTATTATTGTTGTTAGTATTATTTGCCAAATACACTGCTTTTATTAATGTGTTTTTGATTTTTTTTTTTTTTTTTTTTTTTTTTTTTTTTTTTTTTTTTTTTTTTTTTTTTTCCGTTACTCTTCAGTGCCCAATATTTCACCAAGAACACATTGTTCTCGGAGTCAGTTACAGTGATATAGTCGACATTTTTTTCCTGCTGGAAATCAGAAAGTTGCATATATTTACATATGGTATGAATATGTATGAAAGGAACTGACATAAGGCCCTACTGAAAATATTTAGGTACTATCTTTTTGGTCTTTGGATAACTAATTTTATTTTTAATGTATCAGGCTGGAACAACCCGAAGTACTGGGTTTGGTGCTAATTTGAGATGGTAAGATTTTAATTTGTCATGGAATGACCCATACTGGGTAGTATCTGAGGCTCAAAGCCCAGCCTCATTACACAGTTAACTGTAAACATTTGAGTCTCTTGCAATAAACAAATCCTGTGGTTAGTACAGAGGACAGCCGTAATTATATTATACAGGATAATACCTATTGCAATGAACTAAACTCTAAAGGTTTTCCAAGTTGTAATGAACTCAATCCACAAGTCTTCTGCCCCTAGAGTTGTTGACAAACGGTGAATTGTCAGGTGTCTGCAGCAATGGAGATTAGGGTTAGGCAATGCCATTTATTTTGTCCTTTTAATTTAAACCATGTGTGCAGATGAATTGAAAACGTTTCAGTAATCTCAAAATCAAATAATCTTGACTAGCCCTATTGCTCATATGCCGTAGTGTACAGATATGTCAGCACATATAGTGTTATCTTGAAAAATAATCAAGTTGGTTGGGCTGATGGGGCCAACATGAGTTTTTAAATTCCCACTACTGATGCAGTGTTGATGTAAAATTAAATCTACAGTTAGAGATTGGTTCATTGTTGGAAACATTCCATCTGCCAGTCCATGTGTAACTGCTGAAATCTGCCATCTGTTGGAAAATGTTAGTGGATATCATCTTGCCTGAGATGATGGCCTAGAAAATTGCACAGCAGAAGAATCTCTTGAGAGGATAATTTGCTGTGGGCTGGATGTTTGTGTCTGTTTCTTTGGAAATGCTGTGCCATAGACTGGTTCAGGAACTGTCGCTCTGATAGGTCTCAGGTTGACTTTAAGGTCAGGTTAAATCTGATTTCTGTCTATTACAATAACAAAAAGGACTTTGGGGATTCATTCTTTCTTCAAATCTGGACCACACTGTAAACTAGATGTGTCATCTCAGTTGTGTATCCTGGATAGATATTTGAATAAATGTAAAGTCTGTTCCCTAGCCCAGTAAACAGTGGCTAGCTTATTTTATATTACAAAGAAGTTTTAGATTCATGGTCTGTTATGGTGACCATTAGGAATGCATTGCAAGATTCTGCCTCGCACCCCCTGGATCTCTCAACTACTTGAGAAATAATTACTATAGCGAGGTTCTCCCCTCTGCGCCCCCATTTGGAACGTGATGCTCCCCTGCGTATCTGAAGTTTATTAAAAATAACTTGAGAGATGCACTGGACTAGTATTTTTGTTTAGAATTTTATATTTAACTTTATATAGAAACAAATATTATTAAACCCCTAGATGGCAACTCACCATGTCACATAACCAATATAGTTTCAGCTAACCCACAAATCTGGCCATTGGTCTTTCTAGTCGACAGTCAAAGAACTGTTGCAGTCACCCAGCAGTCCCACTCGGATAATGACACTTGCTCTGTGACATCATAGGTTTAATAAAACAGTTGTAGTGAAACTACTGGCCAATTATTGAAAGGCTTCGCTTAGACAAGGTTTTTTTTTTTTTTTTTTTTTTTGGAGAGACATGGGCCCTCTACAGTTACCATACACAGTAGAAATACACGGAAATTAAAACCATCATAATGTATTCAATTTAACATAGGTAGTGTGTGTGTTAATTGGGTCAGGGTCAGTAAAAACACTACGTGTGTGTGTGTGTGTGTGTGTGTGTTTTATTTTACAGAATGGTGTTACAATGTGTAACACAACACGATATCCCAGGAGTAAAGAATACATTTTGTAGGCCTTCCTATACCCCAGTGAATTAACTACAAAACAAAGGATGCAGTTCAAGTTCAGCGTTGTTCTGTTCATTCTCGAAATAATAAATAGTAGATAGTTAACACTGCATTTCGTTTCTTTTTTTACTTTTTTTATTCCATGCCATTGCCGTTCCTTCGCAGTAAACTCGCCATAGACACGTTTTCATAAAGTAATAACATGGTTTACTTGTGCCTTTTTGTAGCCGAATAAGCAAACAAAAACTGAAATTTAACTTTAAACATTTTGAATAAAACAAATGTGGAAATGGCGTTGTAAAATGAAGGGGCAAAAACTCACCGTTTTTTATTCTTTTTTATTACATTCCACATAACAGAAAGTCGCAACAAAAATATATAATATATAAAATCTATATAAAAATCGCTACAGAACATTTCTTGCAAGTTGGGCATTGTTTAAGCGAGGCATTTTCTGCCCCATGACTCGCTCTAAAGCAGCACAACCAGGTGGCCTTTAATAGAGATCACTATGCATTTATTTATAATCTGGTTTGTTTATTTTTTGCTGTCAAACTTTTAAATAGAGGCTCAAGAGCTGGCGTGTTGATCCTGTGGTTTTTTTTTTTTTTTTTTTTTTTTTTTTTTTTTAATCTCGCATCTCGCAGAGCTGCTTTCCAGTTGCTATTTTTGAATGTCGTGCAACTTCTGGTGAGGTGGTAAATAAGTGTATGGTACTTTTATCGTTTCAAGTGAATACGAAGCCGAACATTAAAAATTTAGTATCTGAAGCTTGTGTGTGTGTGTGTGTGTGTGTGTGTGTGTGTGTATATATATATATATATATATATATGAATGTATTATATCATATACATAGTAAAATACAATATATATATATATATATATATATATATATATACAATATATATATATATATGTAGTGTTGTGTGTGTATGTGTATATGTATATATCTATATATATCTTACACTCCACCACACAGTTACATTGTAATTAAATAAAATCATTGAATATATGACTTTTTGTGTATCTAATCTTCTGAAATGTAATCATTAAGGGCTAGTTTCACAAACCCTGATTGACACAAATATCGGATTACCTTTTGAAAAACTTGATTGTGTAGTCCATAATTACTGCAAATCTGGGTCTGAAAGAGCCATAAATTTGCTTGTAAATGGATTTACAAAAAACTAGGTTCAGTTTTCAATGTAGGGCTTTTCCTGTCTGTATGGAAAGTTGAACACCAATTTTATTATATACAATAGGTATACAAAATAAATAAATGTCAGCTTTTTTTTTTTTTTTTAGGAAGCAGTCTGTTTTCTTTTTATATTTGTGCCTTTTATTTTCATTGTTTTCTTCAACAGACAATAATTGATGTACATAGAGAATAAACTGTTAATACTACAATGATTAGAGTTTTATATATATAATTATATATATATATCTAATATATATATATATATTATATACTAATATATATATATATGGTTGATCATTTATATATACTAACTTAAATTACATTTTTATTACATTTTCACTATGGAACATCAGAGCCTTTTAAATACCATTTAAGACAGCATTTAAAATTAGAATGAAGAAAAAAAAAAACTTTACATAAGCAGCATATTGTCAGAATTAAAGCTAAAGTAAGTATTTAATGATTTATTTATTGTTATTGTAAAGTTAAGTTGCATTATAGCTTTCCCTGTTGAGCATTTTCCTCTGTACCATTGCAAGTTTAAAGCTGTTTTTTCAGATATTAGTCTGTCATCTTCATACACCCTAATCGCATTATCTTTACCTGGTAAAAGGGAATTTGTTCTATTAAGTATTAAGTAGCACAATTAATAAACTGTGGGCTGTAATGTAATGCAACATAGTCTTCCTTTTTAAATTGGAGTGTGCAGTATTTCATTTTAAATAGCCCTTCCCAAATCCAAAAATCATGAATTAATCTTTCAGTAGATACAATATGTGTGTGTGTGGCGGTTTTTTTATTCTCAGTATAGATTTGTAGTTGGATCTGTTTTAGATCAACCCTTTTTTCGTATAAAACACTGAAACATTTTGCTAAATGGAGTTATGAGCTAGAACAGTGTTGTAGTTGGCATTTAATTATACTCTGATGCTGTACTCGTATGGTATTTGTTGTTAAGTCAGTAGTAACATGGACTAATGCATTGATTTGCCCTTTTGTAAGTGTCCTAATTTATTGAGTGACCCAGAAAGTTGAAAAACACAACAATATTTTAATGTAGAGCTATGACTAAAAGTTTGCATCACCTAGAATTTTAGGATTGGGACATACAACTATAAACATAATTTTAGATATTTTATTTAACATCATGTAATCAAATAAACTAAACAATTATATTGCAAGTGTTTTCCAGAAGCCATAGTAGTAGTACAGTATTTGATAATTTGTTTGTCAGTTTTTTGTTAAGTATTTGGAAAACTGTGAAGCGGTGTGTAATTCAACACGCAACATTATTCAGCAAGTTTCCTTTGTCTTTATGAAGCAAAATTAATTAATTCTGTAGGGTCATGCAACATGTTTGACCATAGCTGTAGTTGTGTATAGATATACTGAAAATTCTTATTATCTTACCACCAGGTTGGCTAAAGCACCTAATCCTGTTTATAAATGTCAATAACCCCCCCCAGGTAGTATTCAGTATTCACAAAGTAGTAGTCATTGATTGTGACAAGGATATTATTCAAAGAATGCCTTTTCTACCCTAAACATTTGTAACAGAATTCAGGTTTATTTTTTTTTAAAGCTTAGGTAATGTTCCTTTTTGTATAGTGTTCCTCTTTGTTAGGTATGCTTTTTTTTTTTTTAAAATTACATAGAAACAGTGCAAAAAAAAAAAAAACTTTGCATAGTGCACTAGCAAGCTTTTGAAAAAAATGTCAGCATTTTTTTTGTTTTGTTTTACTTTTTTTTTTTTTATTGGCATCTAAAGCATCAACTTTACCACTGGTTTGTGCATGCTCAGTATTGCACATAGTGGAATAGGAACACACTAATAGACTTTCCATTATACTGCCACTTTTATATGCTACCCAACATTGTTTTACTTGCAGTACATGACATTTCTTTGAAGCTTAAAAAAATAATTTCAGTTAATGATTGACGATGGTGCCAAAATCACTGAGCAGTTGCTCATTCATAATTGCCCACTGTACATGCTGCTTTTTTCATCCTATTTACATTTTTCATCCCAGTTCATCAGTGACTCCTTTTCCAGTGCAGTTTCCTGTGTCGATACCGGCCTCCTTTTTCCTTGGCTGCGTTGATGCAAGCATTGTGCTTATTATATTGTAGGTGGTTCCAGTATTTGATAAGATCACTGGGCTGGAACTGATGGGAGGTAATAAGGTGACTGTATTTACAGCTTGAATAGGAGACCCGCCAGTGATTGAAGATAAACTCATTGGGTGGGGGCACTGGGTCAATGCGCAGTTTGGCTAGGCAGATCCCCACATACACGTCCTCCAAATGCAAGCGTCGGATGCTTAAAGAAACTTTATATATCTTCTCTGCCAGGTCCCCTGAGAATACATATCCTGTCCCAGAGCAGAAGACTGGGTAACGCTCACTGGGATAGAGTTCAGGCGGCATGTGCCATTTGCTATCCTTATTACGATTCGGGGCATATCCCCTCATCAAATAACCAGTAAAGTAGTTGCGTCTGGCGGGAAGATCTGGCCTCAAGAGTTTCTGAACCAAGTATTCTGTGTTCACAAACATATCACTGTCTGTCTTCATAACGTAGCGAGCATATGGGCAGTATGTGGCCACCCAGTTCATTCCCATTAATGTTTTGATGGTAAGGTTGTAGTAAGTGTCCAAATACTCCTGTTGAATTATGTCTTTGTGGCGCCTACTCTCCTCTAATATGGAGTGCTGAAGGTAGCTATTTTGGTCTTGTGCTATTCCTAGCAGAAAAAGTCGTACAGTTCGTATTCCTGGAGTTAAGCTGACATTTCCCCAGGTCTGCCTAATGGCATTCCTGGCTTCTACTTGTTTCGGTTCAGCTGATATCAAAAGTATCAAGAAGGGACTGTTGCCCTGGCATTTGTCTGGCTGATTGATGATGTATCGGTAGGGCTGAGGGCTTCCGTTGCCTCCTGTCCCTTTCTCGTTGTACAAGCTGTTGTTGGCACTCAAGGTGTTCTCCAATCCAGTCACCTCTTGCAAGGACAACTCGAGATGGCTGGAGTTGAGAGCAGCCTGTGTCTTGTGTACTGCAGGAAGAGCTTCCTTCCAAATGCTCCTCAGTGAACTCTGATTGGTTTCGTTTTTGGTTGAACGGAAACCCCGCACAGTGTAGGCTACAGGGTTCTCTCTCAACCCAGCCCTGCCAGGCAGCCAGTCCTGGTGGTTAAATAACAGGAAAATGGCAAATAGGAAAACTAGAGAAAGTAGGCCAATGATGTGTGTTCGAAAAAGTGACCGCTTGGCATTCCAGGTCATCTTTAATCGGCAGCAGTGGCGCCTTCTCCACTGCATGATGCAGATATCAAATTCTCCTGAAGTTTTGTTTGGGTTTTCACATTTAAAAAAGTTTCACCACTTTTGTAAACGTTGCTCCAGTTCTCAAAAGAATCAGGGGGGTGTTTCCATTTCGCTGGTCTAGTAATTATTTTTCTTTTTTTGTGGATACCTTGGCAGCTTTTTAGTACAGGTCAAATATAAAGAACTACAGTACAGCTGTTTAAACAAGCTTCCCTTGGAACGCCACGTGCATGCTATCGGGTGTGTTGATTTATGTTTCCGGATACCTGAAAAAAGAAGAAATTTAAGTTATAAAAAATAAATTTTTATTATTATATATATATAATATATATATATATATATATATATATATATATATATATATATATATATACATATATATATAATAATGTGACAACATGATGTTTTTGCTAAAATTGGCTTTGTGGTTTGTAAGGAGAAAAGGGTGCATCTATAGGAGACCTATATCTGTAGTTATAAAAAGTGTAACACAGAGCACATTTTCTTTGGTCCTGCTGTGCTTAGTACTTGCTTCATTCAGACTCCTGCTGTCTCTGGAAAGCCAGTGAGAAGATGCATCTGTCAAAATGAATTTGCAGAGCCCAGCAAACTTCACTGCAGAATCTACAGACAGCAGCAAATGAAAAACTCGTCACGATCATTCACCTTCAACCTTATCAGAGCAGTGTTGGGAAAAGGGTAATGCTTCATGCTGTGCTATTGGTTTATAAATAGAACTTGGAGAAGGAGAAAGGTGTAGCCTTCGCTCTAACATCGTGCATCATTGCAATGATCTGCAGCTTGTTTTGACAGCAGGGTTTAAAGTGATTGGTTTAATCAACTTTTCTACTGTTGGTCAAGTAGTGCAGTGTAGACTTTATGGTTCCAGTCCAAGACAGTGGAATTTATAGAATTGAGTGACTAGTAGTATTTTAAGTCAAGTTATGTTTCCAAGAGCAGTATACATTTTATATTTATTTAATCTTCTGTGTGAAATGGCTTAAGACCTTGCCCCCTCGGTAGTCATCTGATTGGCCTGAGGGATCGGCCCCCTTCTAGCTTTCACAGCAATTGTTCTCAACAATCGCTGCACTGTATTGTAGGCCAGCTAAGGAAACAAGAGCTGTGTCTTTGGTTAGCAAGGATTCGAGCTGGCTGATCACATCGTGCATGGAACAAGTTTATTTGTGATTTTCAGTTTACCTCGCTGTACTATACTATATATATATATATATATATATATATATATATATATATATATATATATATATATATATATATATATATATTGGTTTTTTATAAAGCATAAAAACAATTGTATTCTGTTACAAGGTTTTGTGCTCGGCTCTAAATACTTGACATGTCATGTGCTAAGTTTACATATTTGGATAAATGAGAGGTTTCAAACTTGTATTAAAAATGTATCAGAAGGACCAGTGCAAGCAAAATGAGTTGTTGTTGCCATGGTAGTGAATTATAGGTCAAATTTTTTTTTTAACACAGCCATTTTCTTTTTGTCTTTACTTATTTCACATATTTGATTTCCTTTTTAAAGAGCTGTTATCAGTGTAAAGATGCAATATATGTTTTTACTTTGATGGTTATCAGTGGGGAAACCAATATCCAAACACCTGAAGAGAATTTTGAGTAGCTGTCGTATTCATATGATTGAATTAGTTTTTCAAGAGCTTGGACATTACAGTACATATTTAGGCTTGGCATCTTGATAAACAATTTATTTGTATATAATTTGGTTCTGTGGAAAAGGTCATATATGACTGGCATTGAGCCTGCAGAAGTTTTTGCAGACTCATGTCAGTATAGTTTGACTTGCACTGTTCTTGTTTGATAACTTCAAATGCACAGAGTTGGGTGGATAACAAGACTGCCTTATCAAGTGCAAGGGAAACATTGTTTATTGAGCTGATTAAGGGATTATTGTGTTGAATATGGATAGATTGCACAGTTTAGTCTCATTGAATGAAGGGATTGCCTTGGGTCAAGTGTGCAATTGGTTGATGTACTGGAGTTTTAAAATAAGATGTGACTGCTTAAAGGTTTCTCTCTTTAAACCATCATTAAATCATGTAGGCCTGTTTGTTTTATTTTAGCATTCTTTTCTTTTTATACAGTACCATTGTTATGAATGTAGTCCAATATTATATTAAAATATATATATATATATATATATATATATATATATATATATATATATATATATATATATAGATATATATAATATAATAAACATATTATTCTGTTTAATAAACATATTAATACAGTGTATCTATAATACATAACAATGGTAATCTGGGCAATGTATCGGGGGAATTCTATGGTGTTGGTGCCAAGATGTGCGGTCCATTTTTTCAGTACCTGTCAGGCGCGTCAACTCAGTTTATTTTTACACGAGTTGTTTATTTACACTTGCTGTTTTAAAAGTAATTTTATTCACAGTAAAACAAGTTTTAAAAGGCACTGCATATCAAAAGGACACTCAGTACTGCATCTCCAGCCCTGCCACATCTCTCTTCATAGTAGTACGTACTGATCAATCATCTCACTCGATTTATCACCAAACTCCTCAATAATGCTATCCAAGTCATTATTTTATTACTATAACATCTTAATGTTTGGCAAATGTCCATGATTTTCTTTGAGCGCTGGATGCGGAATCCATATTATGTCTGTGGTGAAGGGGACTATGCATATTGCTCAAATTTGCTTTATCCGTAGAAAAAACTAGTAGAGACCTCTGAATGATGCCTGTTTGATGCTGGACGGGAAAGGAAAAATTGTCATTTTGGACCTGGTCCAACATAAGACCGCAAAGGGTTAATCATAGCCTGCCTACGTTTACCTTTGCCAGTTAATTTAGTATGCATGTGTATTGGAGACGAGGAGAAATTGGGGTTGGGGTGACACAGCTGCATATGAAACTAATGTAACGTGATGGTTCAGTGCTCATAGCATGTGTCAGAATGGAAGTAACTTTTAGTACTGATGAGGTTTAACATTTGAGACTGTATAACTTGTAACTGTGTGTGGAAGCACATTTTCTATTGCATCACTTTTCCATGTTTTGAGTCCTCTGTTAAATTACTGGGTCAGTCATGTTCCACAGTGAATACAGTAAAACTTTAGGTACATTTCTGCACGTCATGCTTGTCAGTTATTGATTGCTTTGCAGAAAGCAATGTACAATTTTGATTTATTATTAATGTTGTTGTTGTTGTTTTATTATTGTTATTATTATTATTATGTTTTATTATTATTATTATTATTATTATTATTATTATTATTATTTTTATTATTTTAGTATTCTTAATTTTAAGTGCATTGGCTTTTTATCTGTTTTATTTAATTCAAGGGATGAATAAAATCCATTGACTTTCTTTGCCTCGCTGTATAAAAATCAGATGTTGCACTCCTCAGGAATGTAGATAGACAATGAGTCTCTTGTGACCACAAAGATAAGAAACAAAACATGATTCAAACATACCTCTTCCTGTAGAAGGCTCCTAATGTAGAAGAACATTTTTTTGCCATTTGCACGCAGTTTCTGCAAACCAGCAAATAAGTACTTTCAAGGTTGCTATTCTCCAATCATGCACACATCGCTGTGTTCCTTTCTACACTTGTCATCCAGTCTGTCCGTCTGTTGTAGTCATCATTTCATTCTGCTTCAATAGCCCACGATTTTCTATTTATTTATTTATTTGTATCGTTATTATTTTAAAAGAAAATGAATACAAGATGATTTTAATCTCGATACACAGGAGCTGCATTGAGAAAACAATTCTCTCCCTTCTCTTCTGTCAAATAACAACAGAGATTTGCTGTCTCTCTTCAGTAGTATCCATTCCTCCTCCTCTGCTTTAATATTCAACTGCAATCTCAGGCAAGCGGTGAGAGAATGCACCAGTCCAGCAGTATTGCATTGAAGAGCCAGAGCTTACATCCACCGTCATGTTGCTAGGCAGGGTCCTTCAGGAATGAGGGGGAACAAAAAAACCAAACGGTTTGTTTTAGAACTAGCTTTCTGATGCAGGGTCTACAGAATGCAATGCACACTGCCTCATCTGCACAGGGGAGGCAGCTATTTAAATGTGGGCTTTGACAGACTGTGACCGAGAGGATATTAACATCACTGCTTATTTTGCAGGGATTCCCACGTGACTCATTCATATTCATTTCTGCTAGTTCTGCAGTGTGCTTTTTTTTTTTTTTTTTTTTTTTTTTTTTTTTTTTTTTTTTTAGAACTATTACATTTTCTTTCTTTTTTGGGGGTGGGGGGCGGGGAGTTTATGAAGTGACTTCAACGTATTTATCGAAGTGCGTGCATATATTCCTCATACTTTATGAAGTGCATAAATATTTCGAATGTGATTTTCAGTGCATATTATTCCTCATACTAATTTTGTTTTTTGGATGGTTTTAGCAGCACATTGTAATGTTTTACTTGTTTTGTTCAGTAATCTGTCAATAGATCTGCCTTTTTCAAACATTTCTGTATAGAAGTGTATCCACTAGCTTGGCATAACATTTTTTACTGATGGGACATTTTCTGCCAGCAAACATTTTAATATGTCTCTGTCAAGTACACATCCTAATGTGTGTGTGTTTGTTTTCCATATAGTACATCTGTGTTGTTTGTATTTTTTGTATAAGAAATTATATTTAATTAAACACCCTTTTTACCTAATTTAACTGCAAAATATATCAACAAGAGTATTTCCTGTAAATCTTGCCTAATATTAATTATTTTCATTTTGTCGGCCTTACACTTTCCTATGTATTGCACTTTTTTAAAAGGTTTTTTTTTTTTTCATATGTGTTGCTGAACAAAATTTATATTGATTTTACTTCTTGGAATATATTTTGCTGCTGTGTTTTCAGCTTGTCTGCACAAATAGCTTTAAGAGGTCACAAAGGCACGCAGAGACATTAAACATGTAAGTCGGAGAAAAAGCAACAAATTGGGAGTATTTTTAAAACTGAACCCTCGGTACCCAATTGCTCCTCGAGGTCTATGAAGGACTGACAGTACAGTAATTATTGTAGTAGCTCCTTGTACTTTTGTTTTCAACCAAATGAAATGTATATCATAATATTCATTAAATGTATTTACATTCATCATATATCGAAAACATACAGCGACTTTTTCTCAAACTGCTGAACTTATGTTAGGGTAGTTTTCTAGTTGTTTGAGTGTATGTTGCCAATAAAGCGTTAAGGTATTTAATGTGTTTTTCTGCAGGATCAAAAGTCAATTTGTGCGATCTCAACATCCAGTCGGTATTCACAATAACACCTTTCATGCATTTCCCTTTGGCAAGTTAGTAACAACGTGGTGGGATTTATGCAATTTCTAACCATGTGTCAGTGTGTAACAAAGGAAAGTGGCACAAAACCTTGTTTTTAAACAAAGTAACATGGTGATGTACAGTAATCCCTCTAACATTTGTTTTGTTTGAGTTCAATAGTCTTTGTAATAAGTACAAAGGTTTGTTTTTTTTGTGCTAATGACTTTTAAATTGTATTTGCTTCAATTATTTGTCGTATAGCTTTCTTTTCCTGACAAATCTAGTTATTCCTGTATTATCTTAAATATAAGTTCATACCTTTTCTCAAGCATTTTATATACTCTATCTGTACATACATATCTATCTATACATATATAACACAGCTTGGAAAAATAACAACTTCTGATTGGTTAAACAGCATGACATGACCGTGCCTATATATAGTGTATAGCACGGCTTCCATACTAATGAGCCACTTCACACTGAATAAATAAGTGCACCATCAAGGCTAGACACATAACAGTAGATGAGGAACAGCTAAATGAAATAGAAGAAAAAAACCTGCATGGGACTTTTAATGTAGTTAGACTGGTTTAAGAAAAAAAAAAAAGACGTGCATTTTAAGGAAATAAGTTACA
The DNA here is from genome assembly GCF_017654505.1 of Polyodon spathula. Taxonomy (NCBI): domain Eukaryota; kingdom Metazoa; phylum Chordata; class Actinopteri; order Acipenseriformes; family Polyodontidae; genus Polyodon; species Polyodon spathula. The sequence continues at coordinate 23,510,701 of NC_054551.1, forward strand.
AAACAACATAACGACCACCTAATCACAAGATCCTACTTGATCGATTAGAGCAGTGGTGCGGAATTCGGGTCATGGAGGGCCGGTGTCCCTCCTAGTTTTTGTTCTAACCATACCCTAAATTAGTTAATTGGACCGATTAAGCTTCTAGTAAGGTCCAATAAAGTACTTTAGGGTGCACTTGGAATAAAAAACTTGCAGGGATACCGGCCCTCCAGGACCAAGTTGTGCACCACTGGATTAGAGAGTTTATTTGGTCTCTCTGGCACTGCCCCTAACTGGTTTAGATCATATCTAACAGGACGTCAACAATTTATCTCCCAGGGTGTGTTTAGTTCTGAGGTTGGGCCAGTAATTTCTGGTGTCCCGCAAGGCTCTATCCACGGACCCCTATTATTTAGTATTTGTGAGTTTCCCCTCGGCCACATTTTAAGGTCTCATGGCATACACTATTATTTTTACGCAGACGATGCTCTAATCTATATTAATTCTAAACCTGCTATCAATGTTGCTGTCACTGCCTTAACTGCCTGTATCTCTGATATAAAAAATTGGATGTCGCAAAATTTTTTACACCTTAACTGTGACAAAACTGAGGTAATGCTGTTAGGTACTCCCCGCCAGCTAAGTAAAACCAGTACTTTAACCCTTTGCGGTCCATTTATTCAGCACTTGTCAGGCAAGTCGGGTCCAGTTTATTTTCACATGTGCTGTTTATTTTACACACGCCCCCCCCCCCCCCCCCCCCCCCCCCCCCCCCAAGTAAAACCGGTTTAAAAGGCATTGCAAAGCCAGCCAAGCCCCACCACATGTTAGCTGTATTTTTCACACTCTTCTTTATAGACATGCATACTGATAAATCCTCTCCTGATCACTTGTTTTATCACCAAACTCCTCAATAATGCAATCCAAGTCATTATTTTATTACGATAACATCTCAAAAAGCTCTGCAAATGTCTATGATATTCTTTGAGCGCTGGATGTGGAAGCAGCTACCTCCTTTGTTTATGTTTGCTTATCTCTGTATGGCGCAGCTGCTAGGGCTGTTGCTCACACGCCCCTTTTTGTTTTTTGAGGTTTGGGGGGGGGGGGGGGTTTGGTTTCATTCAGCCATTGAATGGTTTAGACTAGAGACCTGTGCTTTACGTCTTTTCGATGGTGTCAGACAGGATCCAACATTAGACTAGAAAGGGAACATTTTAATGTCGGACCTGGTCCGACATTGTACCGCAAAGGGTTAAATCTTTATATACTGGACAGGTTACTTCCCACTGGATGTGGGGCTCCATCCAAAAGAGGGGATACCTTGTCATTCTTGCCAATAGCAAAGCCAATCCCCCCTGCGATAGGAGGTGGAGTTCTATGATTCTGTAGTGTCATTTAAGCAGAAAAAGTTACTTGTCTAATTTCACCAGATAGGCTTATATTTTTACAGTAGAAATGAGGAAACGGCCATTGAAGTAGTAACATGGAAATGACGACGGGACCCAAGGTTATACCGTCTCATGTTGGTCTTGTTGAATCGGCATCGGTGTGGAATGTCTACGTGCAGAGTTGCATGGTTCACAGGTTTGGGCTACATTTGGCAGTAGATTTGAAAAGCCTTTCATTAAACCCAGGAACATCACAGACTGCTCAGAGACAGAGTTTAAATGATTTCTCACTTCTTTACCATTTAAAGGGGCACATACAATTATTACAATGTATATGAAACCGTACATCTGGCATTGAAGAATGCAGCTTGAAAATGTATTTTGTCTGTCATAATAACAAAATGAGAGAATGATTGATGTATAATGCCAATAATATAAATTTCACCAAGCAGTCTTCCTGGAAGATAAAATATTTGGGTTACTTTCCGCATACCTGAGAATGATATGTTTCCCAAGAGATTAATTATGTGAGCTGCATTTGGAAACGCAAAATGAATTAGGACATTTTGGTACAAATTTGTTCTTGAGCCTTTTATAGACCCACAGGGTAAACTGGGTTAGCCACAGATGCAAGCATGTACACAGAGACTAATGTCTAAGTAAAGCATGTTTTTACATTTCATACCTCCTACCTGTATAAAGTGGAAAGTGGGCTTTAAAGAGTGTGGTTTATCCAGTGGTCTTTCATTGTTCACTGTACATTACAAACTTGGTTGAGAGTTGGTGAAGTCAAATGAGTTGCCTTGATTATTGTAAGTTTGGATTATTTGGAGTTTGAACATTACAAGCAGTGAGTGAATGATTTAATGGCAGGATAGTGAAGTGCAGATTGAACAGAGTTCCTCTGATAACCTCTGATTATGTGAACCGGGCAGCAGATTTAAAATTCCAAAACACATTTAGTTTAATTATGAAATGAGCATAACTTGAATAAACAATTCCTGTTTACCATGATTTGTCCATCGCTATACCTGCTATATTAGAATAAATTCTAATGCTTTTTCATATATATATATATATATCTATTATATATATATATATATATATATATATATATATATATATATATATATATATATATATATATATATCTGCTATCTGCTTTCTCTGTGCATCTCATCCTCAGGTAACAGATGTCTCCATTTTAATTTGTCCTCTCTCAAACTGACAGCTGCTACAATGTTTTGTCCGACCTAAGTATCAGCTTTCTTTCTGTCCTTCGTTGAGCAGCGTTTCAGTAACAATTAGATCAACTAACATCAACAGAGTACTGTATACTTTGTCTGCGATGCCCCCTTGGCAAAGAATTCTGGAGTGGAAGGGTGACAATGATATGAAAAGCTCCTCTGGGGAGTAGAATTTGTCTGTCAACATCTAGCTACGTCCAACTGACAAGCTGGGCCAAAAGTATCTTGTCTGCTGATGAATTTAGCCATTTGTTTCCATAACATTAAAATATGTTACTGCAGAAATATAGGCAAACAACAAATGCTATACTGTACAGTAAATGTATTGTATGTTTGGCCCCCCCTGTGGTTTAAACTAATATAATCCTACATAGTCACTGAAGCCTTTTTTAAATATCTGTATTTTCAACTACAGATATGTCCCCTCATATCATCATATTCATCATTTTATTACAAGTCAAAATCTGCAATTTTGGGGTTAGTATTTTTGTAGTTATTAAGTAACCAGTAGGTTTGTACCACTCATGTATGCTTAAATACGTTTGAATCTTTTCCGGACAAAGTAATTCAGATCAGATTCTGCAATTGCTAGATGTTCAGGGTTACATTTAATTATTTTATTATTCTTCTTACTTTGGTTTCCACACATGTAATGCACAGTATTTGTTTGTTTTTGAAAAAGGCAAGAACACATTTCCCACTCAGCAACATTTGATACATTCTGCAAGAATTAAAACTGAACAGATATCAGTTTCACTAGGTGGTGCAATTGTATTAGTGAGTATTTTTGATATTCTGTTTTTTTTTTTTTAATTGTTAAATTGCTGAAATTATCAAACATGAAAGTTAAAACACTAAAAGTTTCATTATTAAATCAAGCATTCACACAAAGTACAAAGTTTTCAGGAAACTGCTCAGCTTTGAATAATTACACTATGTAACACAATTTTTGTTCCTGGGTAGTAAGTGTTATTTCCTGATTGCTTATGCCTCAAAAGTATAGCAAATGGCTATTATTCCCCACAAACTTTACTTTTGTAACCAGAACAGTGATATTTTGAAATATCACTATTTCCAATGAGAAAACGGGAGAATTTGTGTCCGTTCACATAGTCAGAAAAAAACAACATATGAATCCAAATTAACATGTATTTATACTAAAGTAATACAAAAATGACTTCAAAAGATTTAGAAGTGAGTAGTTTTTCGAGATTTACGATTATACTGTAAATCACTTTCATGACTCAGCCCCCAAATGTAGTCTCCCATCATGTTCTCGTTATACTGTCCTTGGTAGCGGCGTTTAAAGTCCAGTATATCCTGGTGGAAGCGCTCGCCTTGCTCCTCCGAGTACGCTCCCATGTTCTCCTTGAATTTATCAAGATGAGCATCCTACAGCCCATTGTGCCGTAGTTCTTCACCAGAGTCTCAACCAGCTCCACATAGTTTTCGGCCTTGTGATTGCCCAGGAAGCCCCGAACCACTGCGACAAAGCTGTTCCAAGCTGCTTTCCCCATACTAGTGAGCTTCTTGAGGAATTCATTGCATTCCAGGATCTTCTTTATCTGTGGTCCGACGAAGACACCGGCTTTGACCTTTGCCTCAGACAGCTTAGGGAAGAAGTCTTGAAGGTACTTGAAGGCTGCCGACTCCTTATCTAGAGCTCTGACAAATTGTTTCATAAGGCCCAGTTTGATGTGCAGTGGTGGCATCAGCACCTTCCGGGGGTCTACCAGTGGCTCCCACTTGACGTTGTTCCTCCCCACAGAGAACTCGGTCCGCTGTGGCCAGTCCCGCCTGTGGTAGTGCGCCTTGGTGTCCCTGCTGTCCCAAAGGCAAAGATAGCAGGGAAACTTGATTAAACCGCCTTGGAGACCCATCAGGAATGCCACCATTGCAGCCTCTTGATGCCATCTCAGAAAAATGCAGATTTGTATCCACTTAGGCAGCTGGAACTAAACTGAACTGGTGGGCTTAAGGCCCCTGTATTTATACTACTATTTATATTACTGGAAAGTTCTAGAAGTTACTCCAAGTTTACTCGGCACTGAAAAATAGGTAAATTTCAAAACATCACTGTCCTGGTCACAAAAGCAAAGTTTGTGGGGAATAATAGCCATTTTCTATACTTTTGAGGCATAAGCAATTAGGAAATAACACTTACTACCCAGGAACCAAAAAAAGAATAATAATAATTGCTACACGGTGTTATAGTTTTGTTGGCAAAAGTAGATTAGATTGACACTTTTTTTTACTGATGGCAGCCACGTCTACTTTGTCTTGCATGTCGGTGATTTGATGCATACTTTAACAGTATTGGCTTTACTGTGAAGAGTTTTCATAGTTCAGTACAAGTTAATTACACACCTGTCTTTATTTTGCCAATAATGGTATTTAGCTAATTTGCTCTTTCAATTCTAATGAATTGTTGGCCCTTTTAAGGCTTTCGTACAGTAAAAGCTCCCAAATGGCCTACTGTAGCTTACCAGTTAGGAATTTCAGCATTGGATTTTGCATGCAAGGACAGACATATTTTATTAAATGTGACTTCATGGTTTCATATTAACCCTTTATGTTAACCGAGTTGCTGACTGTGAAGTTGACCTCTTGCCCAATATGGCTGACATATTGAAGTCATGTGACTTTTGAAGTTGTAGCTGGTACGCTTGGTTTACAAACCATTTGACCTAAGATGCATTTAATTGGATTTTTTTCCTTTGGAGTTGCACAACTTACTCAACACTTTCAATATGTGAAAAAAGTGGTGGAGCTATGAAAAAACATTAAAAATAAAAACCTGAAAAGTCTTCATTAGATAAGTATTCACCTCCTTTGCTATGACACTCCTAAATAAGCTCTGGGATAAAGTTGTGGAAAGGCACAAATCAGGGGGAGGGGTATAAAAACATTTCAGAGGCATTGAATATCCCTTGGAGCTTGTCAGGGTGGAGGGCAAAATGGATGGCTAAATAGAGGCAAATCCTTGAGGAAAACCTGCTTCAGTCTGCAAAAGAACAGAGATTCAAGCACACACCCAAAGTGACACTGGAGTGGCTTAAAAACAAAGTGGATGTCCTAGAGTGGCCCAGGCAAAGCCTGGACTTGAATCCAATTGAGAATCTGTGGCAAGACTTGAAGATTGCTGTCCACCAACGATCCCCATCGAACTTGACAGAGCTTGAACAATTTTGCCAAGAAGAATGGGCGAATATTGCACAATCCAGAAGTGAAAACCTGGTAGAGACTTAACCCAAAAGACTCACAGCTGTAATTGATGCCAGAGGTGGTTCTACCAAGATCTTCAGAGTGTGGAGTCGGTTGTGTAAATCAAAGGGAAAAAAAATTCCATTTAAATGCATCAAGATTTCAGCTTGTAACACAACAAACTGAAAATGTCCAAGGGGGGTGAATACTTCCTATAGGCGCTTTGTGTATGTGTGTGTGTGTATATATATATATATATATATATATATATATATATATATATATATATATATATATATATATATATATATACACACACACACACACGTACATATACCGTATTCCTTCAATTTGGCGCCTCCCTCGAATTGGCAGCTCTCATATTGATGCCACAACTTTATAATAGACCGCCTCTTGTAAACGCTGCTATCAATAAAGAAACATTTAAGGTTTTTTTTTTTTTTCTCCCTATACATACTAAAAAAAAAAAAAAAAAAAAAAAACACAGTAAACAAGTAAATGCCCAATACTGACTGTGTACGTGTAACGCCCCGAAGAGATGGGTCCCTAAATCTAGCACATAAATTCCAAACTAATGTAAACACACGTAGTAAGCACATTTTATTTGACGGTAGTACAGTTCTGAAAGAAAATGCAAAGATAAACTACGCACATAACTGCAGTCCTTCTGAAGTTCTTAGGTGGTTTTGTTTTGTTTTTAGTTCAATTGTAATTCTGGTATTCAATCCAGTACTAATATAAACAATGTGCTTACTATCTATGAGAAGATTTTGTTTCTGTTTCTCTTGCAGATAAATTACAAACAAGCAAGTTATAAGAAATAATTGAGTGGGATATATTGTAGTTTTTACTGAAATCAAGCTGATATTATGAGGTAATTTTTGGTGCAGAAAAACATCTACGTCACACTCTTGGACTTAACTGCCCCTTAACAATCAATACACACCCCTGATTCGCTGGTACAGTACTCCCCTGACCTTCCAACTCCCACCTAATAAGCTCTTGGTAACTGTCACCGATAAATGTACTCTAGTCAAAGCAGGTTAGCCACACACGCTGCTACATACAGGTAGGCTACTGTATTACAGAAAATAAGCAACGGCAATATTTCTGAAATGTCATAAATCATGTAATAAACTATTACTGTTTTTATTGAGAACTCTGTGTGGATGTGGACAATTAACGGGAGTTGCTGTCTTGTCTTCCACTTCGCTATGGCTGTCCACTGGAGGAGATTTTTGTATGCAGTTTTCCAAGTCAATGCAGCCTGTGCTTGTAAATTTTTTTCGAACACTTTTGTAACGCCAGCGTTCGCACTGTTATGGAATGAATATTTAGTGTGTCCAATTTTACCCCAGTTTTTTTTTTTTCTTTCTCCAATTTGGAAAGTGCGATCATTTTTCCTCCTCGCCACAGAAATTCCCCCCCAGCTCAGGAGAACTGAAGTTTTAAAGGGTGACCTCGAATCCCTCCACTGAGCCTGCTTCCTCTCTTACACAAGGAACTCGAGAGTGGATGTCAGCAAGTCACTGACCTCTGGAGGACAAAGGCCAGCCCTGCAGTTGTCTGCTTTTGAGCTCACTGGGCACCTGGCCAGCACGGTTCTCTGTAGCCCGATGAGGAGAAACAGTCCCTGCCGGTTTTGCCTCCCGAACCCTTGGGAGCGGCAGATCCAGTGAGAAGCTCTCTTCATAATCCCCATTGAAGACTGGTGTCTCCACACAGCCAGGACGCGAACCTGTGCTGTATGACTCTCCTTTTACCAGGTGAGCTACTCAGAGTACCCCAGGGAACTTTGTTTCCATTTCTAGTTATATTTTTGATTGTCCCATTTTACAAACAAAACTAATTCCATGCAAGTTTCCGTTTCGCACCAGTACTTTTATGTATACATTTTTATTGCAGCAATACGCATTACAACCTTTCATTCACCTTTTAACTAGGGTGGGAGAAGCAGGTGTCTGGCGATTCTGCCTCTATGAAGAACTCGACTCAGAGTGCTCTGTGGTACTCATGGACTTTGCAGTTTTCAACTTGTTGTATAATTAAATACAAAACAGTGAAGCACTATCTGTATTTTGTAGAAGTATAAATACTACACAATACTTCACAATACTCATACTTTGACGGTTTTTGTTTTTATTACACGGTATCAACTACTTTTGTTCTGTACCACAACTACTTTTGTTGTCGTTACCACATTGGTTTTACCATTATCAACAACCTATATACTAATAATCATAATGTAATAAGGATGAAGCCAAGCCATATTTAAAATCTTAAGTGTTTACCATTTATTAGTTCCAGATACCAATAATGACATTCTACATTGAACAGTATTGTTTAGATACAATACTGTTCCACTAGCATTAACAGAGATAAAGTAATTGATCAAGTTAGTTTACCATGCTGGGAGAGACACTACACATCTGATCTGGAGGTATTGGGTGCTTCTCAAGTAAGCATCTCTACCCAGCTGTCATGGAGTCTAGCTGACTTAACTTGTTTGTTATGGTAAATCACAAAGTTTAAAAAACATTGTTGCCTGATCAATGTGCTTCCTTTAGGGTCTGCTTCAGCAAGACTGATTTCCTGTTGCAACAGCAGTTTGGAGAGCAGACCTTGTTAGCAGTCCTATTTAACATTGCCAACACATTTTCTTTCATTTGATTGCCAATGCATTTTCACCCTACATCTGCAATCTGACATGCACATTAAAAGGCAATATTGAGGGCAGTGAACTAGTGAACAGTCATTTCATATACAATTGTATTGTTCACTGGGGCTTACCGGCATGTGTTGTCACCATAATGGTCTTATTCTTAATACATTTGTGGCGTAGGCTTTGTTATGGAATTTTGGTTGTTAGAGCAGCTGTAGGGAAATATGCAAATTAAGGACTTTTTCTCCCCACAAGATGCTATCGATCCGTTTTATCATCTATTTTATGGGCTGTTACGGAGTCATCCTTCAGGAATTAACTTAACTACACTTTTTGATAAGCTTTGGCAGGTATTTAAGAGGAATCTGTGAACTTCTCAGCAAACATACTAAACCTTTCATTGAAGGTGTAAAGTTGTTATAAATCTAAATTATGTATCACTTTTAATAGCCAGTGCTTATCTAGCCTACCAGTGGACAGAAATCTATCTACAAATTCCTAAAGTATTGCTAAATGTTTTATTGATTTACAATTAAAGTACAGCAGGGTAAACTTTTTTTTTTTTGTATGCTTGCCAACTATAAAATTAGAAACATGTTAAAAGTAGTATCCATTTTTGTAGAAATATGCACCATCAGGTCCCCTTCTAGGATTTTTATTTATTTTGTATTTTGTAGATATTCATACAATGCCCAGTTACAGTAATACATTTGATTGAATTATACAACTACGTTCATAGGGGCTAAATGTACCTAGAGCTATCTAAACCATTTTAAGAACAGCAATGTTTAAAGTATCACATTTAGGGATGTGGATGTTGTTGTTGTTGTTGTTGTTGTTATTATTAATATTTAACAGATGGTTTTATCTAAAGTGACTGAGACTTGGGGGCGAACTATGCATCACAACTGCTGCTGCAGAGTCACTCACAACTGGACCTTGTTTTTACGTCTCATCTGAAAGACGGATGATTATTAAGTACTGTGTATGGAAGTCCTTGAGCCATATTCTCAATTGTTTGTAGTACTTTACATTGCATACAAAATTGCAGACGGAGCAGTTTTTTTTGATCACTTAGATATTTTGTAATAAATTATGAACAACAATGCTGATGCTTAAAGTTTTTTAAAAAGCTTTCAGTAATTTATTATTTTGTGTTCTCTGCCCTCATTAGTTTGTTACTCCCCATTGATTAAGAGTCTGACATTTAAATGTGTAAATTATGCACTGTCTAGATCCTGATAAATAAATGGAGGCTTTTCAATAACTGCCATAGATGCTTTATTTAAAAATAAATACAATAAGTTACATTAATGTTTTAGGAGTCTGCTTCCCTTGAAGTAAAAATAGTTTATGAATATTTGTATCACATAGGCAGATTATGTACTTTAGTCTTTTATAGTTTAGTTAATGAGTATTTAACTTGTGCCATTTTATTTTTATTGCTTTCTCCTGAAACAATTCCTGTTTTTTTTTGTTTTTTGTTTTTTTTTAAGGAAGGGGCTTCAGCCAGGAAAGCACAGACACCAGCAGTTCAGCCTGTTCCAAGACCAGGTAAAGTCTCTCTTTTTCTGGTTGAAATGTTGGCTGTCAAATGTTTTGTAAACCTGTTCCAGGATTTATCTTGAGCCAGGTTTGCATGGGTCATTCCAGCTCGAGTAGACCACATTCTGGTGGTTGTACCTATCTTAAAATAAATTAAGATAGGTAATAAAACTTCCACACGCTCCCAGCAGCTTTATTCACAGTTGTGGTTATCGTAAAGGTCACAATATCTGTGATATCTTTTGAGAACATACATTCATGTGACTTTAGCAGAGGGATATTGAAAAGGACACGAGGGGCAAGAACTAAAATTCAGCTGGATAAAGTATTGTTGCAGTCTGTACAGATCTCCTGAGCTCAAAACCCAGATTTTATTTATTTAAAAAAATAAATTAAAAATCAGTTGCTGGCAAAGCTTTGTAGACCAGTGTATTAGCCCTCATGCCAGAATTTGTGTTGACTTTATTTATTTATTTATTTATTTAAACAATACCTGCTGTAGCTGCCTAGTAGCTTCCAGTTAATATTTTCTTATTGCATGTTCTATTTGTCATTGCTGTGGTGGGTAATAGGGAATGTTGCCATTTAATGAACACAATTTTCATGGTGTTTTGTGCACGTAGTGCATGCATGATCATTACTGCAGGGTTACATCACACATTTGCTTTGGACAATTAACATGTGCTGGGTTTGTCACTAAACAGGTAGCACATGTGTTTGTGCAAGTTGGCTCTGAAGCAGGGCTGCCACTGTGTTTAAAAGATGGTGATCTTTGGGTATAGTTTGAATATATATTTGAAACCTAAATCTGCCATCAGCTATGCAGAACATAGCAAATTTAAGGGATTTGATTAAATGTATTTTTAGTAAGCAAGTAAAAGAGCACGCAAGATGATTATTTGAAACGTGAATAAAAATGAGAAGCACATTCAACTTCCATCCCTCTTACAAGGTGTTTTTTTTATTTTATTTCTGTGGGTTTTTTTGAAGCTCTCGTGTTACATAGTACACTAGCAGCATTTAGATAAATTGCAATTTCTCTGAGGGAAATCTCTGCAGTTGATATTGAAAATTAATAAAAGTTTGACTAACTGCTGTCACACAAACCTCCAGGAAGAGAAGTGGTGCTGAGGATAAGAAGGTTTTGAAGATGCCAGTTTTTAATATAATATATTTTCTGTGTCGGTGTGCAACTCTCTAGAAAAACAAAACTGCATAACCAGAAAGTAATATTCCCTTAACTCACTTGTGTATTTTTGGAAACATACCTCTCACCTCTCCCTGACAGTGAGCATCCTATTTAATACGCAAGCCTTTGCAATATTATTTTGTAAAATGCTAAAACCACTTGCAAGTGCTTACAACAGCAAACTCAAATCAGATTTAACATGTTTTACATAAGTCTTTTGAATGAGTAATACACCATGGCAATGCAAGCTGTGAACAGTTTGTCATGTATCCCTGAGTTTTAAGGTCTGTGTATTGGAAGTTAACGGTCATTACTCATTTTAATAAGTGGATAGTCTTTCATAATACTCTACAGATGAATCTTTATCTACTAAGCACTCACATAAATTGGTTTTGGAACATCTAGCATACCAACAAAATCCAAATCTGTTACACCAAAAAAATAAGAAATACAATAAACAGCTGATGTAATACAAGAATATGATGCCATTACCTCGAAGATGCTGGCTCTGTACACATAAATAACTTGCTTTTGTTTTAATTATAAAGACTTGTAAAAAGTTATTCAGAAGAATCATAAACACCATTGATATGTTTAATGCACTTTGTAAAAATATAAAGTACTTTTAGAAAAAAAGAGATGGATGTTTGCTTTCCTCTTTGAGACAAGCTTTTACATTGACATATGAAAACAAGCCTGCTCCTCAGTCATTTCTTCTGGCAGCACATGGTAGGAAATGAAATGTTAACTTTATTTTATTTATTTATTTATATTTTAATTAAAGCTGCAGTGTGCCCCTAACTTGTTCAGATGTGCTCCAAAATGTTTTTAAGTGCTGCAGTTTGTTGCATTCTTCCATGACCCACTTTCTAGTAACAGATTTTCTTTAGAATTAAATAGTTATTTCTTAAGTGTTCAGCATTTCAACCATTTTGGAGCATTGGTTCAGCTCTTATTTTAAGAAAAGTGAAAATGGCTGTTATGACCGATTTTTACATTTCACAGGTTTACTTAAAACAACCACAGTTTTTAATTTACCAGGTTTATCTGTTGTATCAAAGGTTTCACTCCTACGGTGAGAATATTCAAAACCAAGGACTGGCCCAGCATTCTGTAATCTTGACTAGGTAATAGGTCAGAGATTTCCCAGATTCCTGGTACACTGTCACTGAGATGCCAAGTTTGAAGGACAGACAGATGGAAAGCAGGATGTTTGTATTCTTTGCCTCATTTTGTGGGGCTGTAGTCCAGCTCCATTAATTAATGTAAGTAGGAAGTTATTTTCTGGGTTAACTTAAACTAACTTCTTATCTTCTAACATTCTGCTTGTGTTTTCTGTTGACAGTTTCTCAGGCCAGACCTCCTCCAAACCAAAAGAAGGGTAAGGCATTCAGAAATCTACAACTATAGGCCAAATGGTAAAGATCACAAACAATTCACAAAACCAACATTCATGAATGATTAGACCAGGCATGATGTACCCGAAGAACTTTGAAGAAATTTGACTGGCCGCATCATAACCCATAGAAAGTAGGGTTGACAGCTTTTGGTCTCATGCCTGTTCCAACAAAATAATGAACAAGGAGGTAATGTCTAATTCTAATTTTATTCAGCAAGTAAGAACTGCCTGAGTGGAAACTTGCACAGGTACATTTATAACATGAGGAGATTCTCCTAATATGTAAAACGGCTTTCTCTCTTCTAGGCTCACGAACCCCTATCGTCATCATCCCTGCTGCCACTACTTCATTAATTACCATGCTAAATGCAAAGGATCTTTTGCAGGATCTAAAGTAAGTTGATAAACAATTGTGTAAAAGCTGCTACCCACCAGACGCGATGCGTCAAAATGAATAGACCCTATACTTTTCATAAGTATCGCAGGAGCAGCACCAGGGCGGCACTGGAGCGGCGCAAAATAAATAGGATTGAATCCTATTTTTTGCGATTTGACACATGTCAGCTAGGATATTGAGCAGTCAAAGAACAGCTTCAATGCACGTGGTCCAGCAGGGTGAAATGGTATCAAAAAAGACGAAGGAAATAATAATCTGTCATTTTGAAAGAACACCCAGAGCTTTATGACAAAGCGACTCGCCATTTGAAAGATAATATGTGGGTGTCCATTTCGAAGGCACTGGAAAAGCCTGGTATGTATGATTTATTACCATATAAGTTGAAATACCATCAGAGAAGACACACACACATAATTTCCACATCATGTTGACAGATATATACCCGTCTTGATCGCTATTTTTGTCAGTAGCAATTTTGAACAGTTTTCAAACCTGTCGCATCGCGTCTGTCGCTTCTAGTGTGTGGTCATGTGCGAAAGTGTGTCGTCATCACCTTTTTATAGTATTTCAGTTTTTCGATTTATCACACGCATTTTATTATTATCAATAATATTTTTGTTCATTCCTTTATGATGTGGAAAGCTTTATTGTCAGAGATTAGAAAGGAAACTAGATTACATCACACTGAATTTATTCAGTTGATTTAGCAGCTGTTTTATAAACCCAGCTGTTCATAGTGTGGGGACAGATTTAAAACCACTAATACCTGCTGCTACAGCTGACCCATGGTTCCTCATGCAGTGCTCATAAGGAGAACAGCTGTATAACATGCCAGTTGCAACGGATTGCTTGTTAATGAAAGTGTTCTGCTGCCAAATGCAAAGGTTACTTTATTCTTATTCTTATCTTATTCTTAGGTCTTATTTAGTAAGATTTCATTATGGTGCATATAAAAACAACGAAAGTTAATGACAAACACGTTTACGACTTGATAGATGCCATTACAAAAGGAACCAAATACATTGAAAAAATAAGGGTCAGCTCATATGTCATTTGTTAACACGAAAAGATATAGAATCATTTGTTTATGAATACATTGATGGGATCCTAGAATTTGTGGATGTTATTCAACAATTAACCATATTGCATGACCGTGTTAGTTCTTGTTCAGGAGTTGCAGTTGTAATAGATGTTAGTTAGATAGTGATAGCTGGGATGTATTGATGCCCTGCCCAGTCACTGCCAGCAAACAGTTCAGAGATGCCTAGATAAATAGTTTTTCTTAAAAATATAAAAAATTAATTATTAATAATAATAATAATAATAATAATAATAATAATACATTTATAATATCTATTATTTTATGAAATACACTGAGTATTTGTAGAAAATAACATTTTAGTTCCTCCGCTGTCTGTTTTGGTTAATGATTACAACTCTGTATTTGACTATCAGAAGTGGCAAATTCTGTTGGGGGGGGGGGGGGGGGGGCTATTTTGCATTAATTACTAGGTGTAATCATTTTGAACAGTTTGGTGTCTACTGGATTTGTCTCATAGCTGCATTTTTGTTAGTGCTGTACAGAGAATTCCTGGAAGAAATAGTTTAGCCCATGTAAACCTATTGATTTTAGAAGTGGGAAATATGAGAGGCCTAGGCAGCTCTGATGTATTGGCAAAGCAAGTGTAGTTTTTTTTTTTTTTTTTTTTTCTGTATTAAACCTAGCTAAAGCTCAATCCTGAAAAAATAGAATTGTACCTTGTACAATTAGTTTGACTACATTAAATGAAACGTGAGATTGACTGTCCAAGTAGTGCTTTGACTTTCAGATCTTGAAGAACAAATACTATCCGAGATTGTATACACTACAGCAGTGGTACTCAATTCTGGCCCTCGAGATCCAATCCAGCCCAGGTTTCTACTCCAAGCAGGTTCTAATGTAGTTAATTGAAGCTGCTAAGAGGCAGTTAACTAATTTAGGACCTGGTTGGAATAAAAACCATGACGAGTAGATCTCGAGGGCCAGAGTTGAGGACTACGGTGTGATCTTTTGGCATCTCTTAATTGCTGAAATGTACCTACAAATTACAGTGAACCAAAATTAAATTGGGCAGTGTTCTCACTGATCATGATATGATATGAACATATTTTGGAATTAAATAGTTATATAAAATAAAACATATTTTAGGGTAATGGCTTTCTATGAAATAATAGAAACTTGAAGGCCCTACTTCAAACAAACCCTTTCATAAAGGTTTAATGTTCATGTACAGGGTTTAAACAGAGTTAATAATACTGTCATGAGTACACACTGCAGTAGAACGTTGTGCATTTTTAGAGCTTTTTGATTTAGGATCATTGGGGGATGACAAAGGAATCATACATTGTTCAAGCCCATTAGTGTCTCACCTTGAACTGCTATTCTGCACCTTAATGAGCTGCAAAAATACATTTGACCTTTGGTAATGAAGACGACATTTTTTTATGAAAGAATAACATATGACGTTCTACTGGAGAAATAAAACAAAATGAAAAACAAATAATTGGTAGAAAGCACACCACTAAGGAAGCATTTTCTTATGGAATGAATGTTTCAGGAGAATAAATGAACCCTAAAGGAAAATGACCCCTTTGAAAACATATCGACTTACAATTCCTAGGTGCAGCATTTTCTACACACACACACACACACACACAGACACACACATATATATGAGAAATTGCCATCATAGCATTTTACTGAGTCCATAAATCTCCGAAATGCAGCCTTGATACGCAAAAGTCAGTTCTCTCTGGATGCATAAAATGGGAGATAGAACAGGATACATTAAATGTACCCTAAAGGCTAGTTCTAGAGAATGAGGTAATCTCCACACAATTTATGTAGCATACGGTATGTGTACAAAGGAACTCAGGTCTTAAAGGCCAGTAATTTAGATTAGGTGAGAAATGCATTGAAGACCAAGTATGTGGTTTGGGTTTGGTCACGCAGGTAAACAAGGTTGCATGCAGCAATTTGGGGAAATCTTACACCTTTTACAAAAGTACAAGTTCTGGGAAATAAAAACTACTACTTTTTTTTTTTTTTTAAAACAATTTAACTGCACAGTCAGCTGCTTAATTATGTTAATTAACACTTTTGTGGTGGCTTCTGTGGGTGGAAATGTACGTTTGTATGAACTGTGATTTTCTTTAATCACTTCAGTGATGGGATGCAGACATGTCTTTTTGGATAGGTCCGTAAGGAATTATTTGCAGTGTAGCATTAGTTACAGATAAAAAAAAAACAGCACTTGGCTTTAGGCCACTTTTAATTGTGATCCCGGGATAATGTGTTAACTTCATTTAGGCTTTTCCAGAAACCTTATGTCATTCAACAGCTGCTGTCTGGCTAGAGGAATGGAAGCTGATTTCCCATTTCTTAGCCACCTGGTTCAATTCCCAAGGCAAGATACAGTGAAGTTAATACTGTAGGAAAAATAATTATGGTATTTTGATATTTAAAAATGATTTCATAATCTCAATGCACCACTTGCAGTAACAGTTTCTATTAAAATGACTAACTGATTTTTTTACTGTAGTTCACTAAAATATTCAGGTATCTGTTCAATCACACTAGCAGTGTGAAGTGGTGCTCAAAGGGCATTAAAATTGAATGGAGCTTTGTTGCACACTTAGATAAGAATGAACAATTTAATAGATTGAAATGGACCAGGTTCAAAAAGCATAGCAAGTAATGACTAGCTATTTCAGACGCCAACTATAAATAAAGTACATGATTTCTGTGTATCCCCTCCGTAAAGGAATTTGAAATGAAATTGTATTAAATATGATGGCATTCCAGGTTGTACAAGCATTACTTAATGAAAATGTTCCCAGATACTGTTGAAGATGTCCTTTTTAAATACTGTGAAAAACAATGTAAAAGTCGATTTTTCTAGCCATTTTTGCGTGGCCCTTAAAAGGGGAGAGCGTCTAACAGGCCATTGCGATGTGTGCGCTGGTATGTCTAATATTAAACTACTGTACCAGTGCCACAGTGGGATTACTGCAGCCACGTTAATATGGCTCACACAAACTTAACTGTCAGCATTCCAGTTATTTTTTCAGGCTCTAACACAAAAACACTCTTCTAATTAAAAGTTTTAATTTGTTACTCTCAATACCCCAAGTTACTTTGAATGTTAACCCTTTGCAGTCCATTTATTCAGAGCTTGGACTTTGGACTGGAAAGGGAAAATTGTAATGTCGGACCTGGTCCGACATAGGACTGCAAAGGGTTAAATGTAAGTGTTCAGACTGTTTCAGCTTAAATATGTCGCACCTATACTGTTTCTTTGTTAACAATAAATGTCAATCTCTATGAATTTCTGTATTCCGACACTCCCAAGCCGTTGATTTGTCAACATTCAGACTAAACCTGCCCCTGGAATCCGTAGCAAACAGCTATTGGTTAGAAAGCAGAGTAAATTTATCAAGTGTGACTTTGTTGTAACTGCAATGCTTTTTGAGACTGGTGTGGCAGAATAGGGGGAGGAATCAGGCGAAGCACCTGGCTTCAATTTGTTTTAAGAACAGAAGCCTCCTTCGATGAGCAACCTGGCTGTTTCCTGGAACTGTCCGTGCAATTTATAATTTTGGGAGGTTTAAACTCTGAAGTCAGCATGTGAAGTATATTAAATGAGGAGAAACAATGTCCTTCTTTTCAAAACTTCTCATATAATTAGGTTTCTTAAAAGAAAGTTAAAAATTGTCTATTTAAATGTAGAATGTCCTTGTATTCTTTCAAATCTAGACTTGCTTAAACTCGGGAAAGACAGAAGACAAAACATCAACGACAGCAACGGCATGACCTTACTGACATGACAAAACCTATTCTGATCTTTACAAAGTGATGTTTATTTTATTTTACTTTTTAATTTACATTAACCATAAATGACCCCATTCCACACTGCATGTGTTACTTTATTGAAATATAGCAACTGCTAACTTTCACAAGTAGCGAGCACTACCCTGCACATTTGTGGCAAGATATTTCAGTCTCTAGTGCTGAAAGTGCTGCATTTTTTATTCCTTTTACAGAATTATATTACATTATACCCTTGCTATAACACCCTTCATTATGATGAACCTTCGGCTATAACGAGCCTGACCCCTGGACCCCAAATAAAGAATAAAAAAGATAATACAAACAAACACTGATGACATCCCGGACTGTACAGACAGGATGCCGCTTCTGCAGTCAAATCAACACTTTTGTCTTAATAAAAAGCACGAGCTGTGTAACTATACTTCTGAAACAAAAACAATTTTATGTTGCAACAAAGCTGGAAACTATATTGGTCGTTTGAAAAAAAGCAGGAACGTGAATATAGGTTGTCAAAAAACACTGTTTTTAACTTGTTCAGCAACCATGCGGCAAAGCAAAATTGATTAAAGAAAATACTAAACGAAAAAAATAACTAGAGCATCAGATCAGCTTTTCATGTCGGGTTGATTTGGAATAAAAGCTCAGTTGGGATTCTTGCATGTTAAATTAAGATTTGGTGCACTTTGAAACGATTCATGTCAGATTGACTTTAAATAAAAGTTCTGATTCAATTCAGGATTTTTTTTTTTTTTTTAATCTTTATCCTATTCGTTAAAGAATTAACTTTGCTGTAGGTGGAATACTGCATACATGAGACAAACATGTGCATGTAATTATACTTTTATTCACAATCTCATCTCATGAACTTACTCCAACAGTGTTTTGCTCATTTTGACAAACAAAAGGTTAGTTATAGCGAGGGTGTACTGTTAAAGCAAGTGCACGTCTCCCAGTCAAGCCATATATCACCCATTTGTCAAAATGTAGCATCTATATTTAGTTTTCAGCCTTTGAAATCATGTATACGTTAGGGGCCAAGGTGGTTGCATTGTTCTGTACTGTACAGCCTGTATATTGAATATTCTCTTGAGTACTTTCACAGAGGAACTGCTGGTGTATGCACAGGTGCTATACTTAGCTGCTGCCGAGTGGTTAATTGAGCACATCTTTTACTCTGCTGTTATGGAAATTGTATAAAAAAAATGAAAATTATATCTTTCCCAGTGTCTATTTTTCATTGAAAATAAATTCAATCTTTTAAAAAATGGCACAGTCATCAGAGGAGATTTCAGATTCATTGTGAAGGTTGCTTGTTTCATATTGGTGGCAGCAGCTGTACCAGGCAACTGAAGCTCCTTTGAATGGTGGATTTAAAATAATACATTAAAAAAAAAAAAAAAAAAAAAAAAATGTATTAGTGTTAAATATGTATTGCTGTTCAAATTAATATGTAGTTATGACCTTCTTGAAAATAGCCCATGGAAGAAGTTAAACTACAGCAGCAGAAGGAACACAGACATAAACATTGGATTAAAATGTACAGTACTGTCAACAACTTTTACAGACTGTAATAAAAAACAGTAATATTTAATTAGATTGCACTTTTATATGCTTGCATCCAAGGTGATTTACATTACAACATATGAAAGTACAGATATATATATATATATATACTATATATATATATATATATATATATATATATATATATATATATATATATATATATAATATGGAAAATGTAATACAATTTGACAAGCAGGGCATTAAAACTTTGAAACGCACAAATACATATCTAAACACATGGAATATAACAAAGCAGTCAATTTCAAATATATTTTCAAATTACAGATAAAGTAATTGTTAATACAACCTTTAATAAAACCCTTATGTTGTGTAGTGGAATTTTAATGTTTACAGTAGATCTGTTATTCTTTTCAGCAGATTCAGACACTGCTAGCTGAAAGTCTGGATGTGCACACCAACATTAAACACATCTGAGACTCCTTTCTGTATGAAAGTGTAGCCCAGCTGTCAGACTAACATTTACATCCTAGAGCTATTTTTGGTCTCCAGCAGTGCTGAAAATCTTACTGGGGTTTACTGTGGGCCTATATACTACGTTTGATATCAGCTATTGTCTTAAATAAATATATACATTTATCTCTTTGTCCACTCCAATGAACGCCCTAGTTTTTTCACTTGTGAAAGTAATGGTGCTTTGTTAGATTGTTGTCATTTTAAAAGTCTATATGGTGGTGCTGTGGTGCAAGCATCAACCATCTGAACCAAAGTGGTTTTATAACTCTGCATTATTATGACTCTAAATAATAATTTAATCCTGCTCATTTAACCAATCATCCATATTTCTTCAATCACATGGACCTATATGTATTGTAAATGGCATTGTATATAATATACAGGAGAGCTGCTACAATTGTCTGTTTAAAAAAATTAATAGCAATAATTGTACCAGAAAACCATTAATAAAGAAATCGCATAATAAAAACATCCTGATTTGCAAAATATCAGGAACCATTTTAATTTAAAAAAAAAAAAAAAAAGTGCACTTAACCTGCTGGGTCTTTTGAATTATCCACTTTTCCCAGCTCACAGAATACAAATATTGGTTTTCTGTAAACCTTTCTGTCTCTTCAAATTTAGTGTAGTAACACCACTGCAATACATATTACCATAAATACACTTGGGAGGAGTTTTAGTACACTGTTACCCTCACAGCCACCTTTGTGCTCTCCTATACAAGTTTTTAGTCATAGGAGCACTATTGATTAGCAACATAAGAAAACCCACGCATACATTGCAGTGCAACTACCATATTTTGTTTAGTACTAACTATTTGTGATTTAAGAAGACATGATACAAACTCAAAATGTAATTAACTAACTTAATTATAGATTGAGAATGACTATACTGTTCTTCTTGAATCTGTTATGTCCATTGCTAGTAGCAAGATGAGTTAAAATAAACTAAATTGAGTGTAAAATCAGTTACTGACAGCATGATCCAGTGAGACAATCTCAATCTGTTGGACACAGTGCAAAGGTGCATTACGTTTAACTACTCTAGGGACAAAACTTATGTTTTGAAATACAAGGCACACAATTAACAGGAATTTTTATGTTTTTTTTTTTTTTGGCAGAATATGTTATGAGGAAAATATGATCAAATACTGTATGATCCAAATTTAAGAAACCACTTTTAATGGAATTACTATAGAATTGTGATTATCTTAATTAGTGCCTAATTTGTATCCTGTTTTTTGTTTTTTGTTTTTAATTCATACATTTACATTCCTGTATTTTTTTCATTTGTGTTAATTTTATTTGTTATACTTCTGATGGCATGTGAATGATTGACATCATAACCACTTTCTGAGGATAGCTTGCAGGCCCTTAAGGCAAGGCAGCAATATTGAACTGAAATATATGTACAACTAAAGGTCTACAAAAAGCCTTTTTATACACACGAGCCTTGCAGTGAGCAAATAGCCATGGTTAATCTTCCACATCAAGTCGTGATAATAGTAAGCACAAGGGAGAATGGATTAAAGGCTTGCTCAGTCCGGTGTGTCTCAGCAAAGGTGGCTTAAACTGTTCTTCAGCTGGCTAGTAATAATATGGAATACACTGGGTGCTGGTGGCAGGCTTAGTAAAGAACAAACAACGATCAGTTTACAACTGTCAGGATTGAATCTATTCTAAATATTTTGAAAGCAAACATTTGGTGATCCGATTTGGTGATGTTGATACAAAACATGTTGTATTTGTTAGGAATTTAGCTTTTTAAAAGGTTATGAACTTTTACTTGCATTATAGTGTACGAGCACCTTCAAAAATGGAGTTGAGATTCGCATTTCAAAAGCAATGATAATACCCAGTGTTGAAGATTTTTGTATTAAGAATTAGTTATTTTCCCTATTTTATATATAATATGTACAATGATTTGCAGAAGTATTCACCCCCCCTGCAAAGTTTTCACATTTTGTTGGCACCTTGAGCCTACTCCACAACGCTTTCAAATTAGACTTTACATGTAGAATCTATACAAACTACTCTACATTGATAAAATAAAAGAAAATGTATGTTGAATATAAATAAGTTATATTTACAGAGAAAAACAGATTAATCTCAGTTGCATAAGTGTTCAACCCCTTTGCTACTGCAGCCCTAAATCAGCTCAGGTGCAAATGATTTGTTTGAAAGGTCTCAAAATTTGTGAAATAGTTTCAGCCTTTGTGTATTCAAAGTGGTTTAATTTGTAGATAATTTTTCTCAGGTATATAAAGTCTTTCAAGCTGCAACTCGCATAGTGATCCAACAAAGCAACCATGAAGACCAAGGAGCTTTCAAAACAAGTCAGGAATAAAGTGGTAGCGAGGTACAGAGTAGGAGAAGGGTACAAGAAAATTTCAAAGGCGCTGATTATCCCTCTCAGCACAGGGAAGTCCATCATTTAAGAAGTGGAAGATGCATCATACCACCCAGACACTACCCAGATCAGATTGCCCTCCCAAACTGAGCAGCCAGACAAGCAGGAAACTGGTTCGGATGTCACTCAGAAGCCAACAATGACCTTGAGAGATCTGCAGAGTTCTGTGTCTGAAATGGGAGTCAATGTTCATATATCAACAGTAAGCTGTTCCCTTCACAAAGCTGGCCTATATGGACGGGTGTTAAGAAAGAAGCCATTACTCAAAAAGTCTCATCTTAAAGCACGTATGGAGTTTGCGAAAAAGCATGTAGATGATATTGCAAACGTGGAAAAAGGTTTTGTGGTCAGAAAAAATAAAAATGGAACTTTTCGGTCTAAATTCCAAGTCTGGTGCAAGCCCAACACTGCACATCACCCAGTGAACACCATCCCAACTGTCAAGCATGGTGGTGGTAGCATCATGTTATGGGGATGCTTCTCTTCAGCAGGGACTGGGAAGCTTGTCAGGATGGATTGTGCAAAATACAGGCAAATCCTTGAGAGAAACCTGTTTGAGTCAGCCAAGACTGGGGAGGAAATTCACATTTCAGCAGGACAAAGACCGGAAGCACAAAGCCACACTGGAGCAGTTGAACAAGAAGAGAATTAATGTTCTTGAGTGACCCAGTCAAAGTCCAGACCTTGAATCCAATTGAAAATTTATGTCAGTCAATCGACGATCCCCAACAAACTTATCACAACTGGAGCAATTGTCCTGTGAAGAATGGGCAAAAATGCCACCATCCTACTGTGCAAAGCTAGTAGAGACCTATCCAAAAAGACTCGTAGCATTAACTGCTGCAAAAGATGCTTCTACCAAGTATTGACTTAAACGGCTGAATACTTATGCAACCAGTAAATTTCATTTTGTACATTTTCTTTGCAAGTTTTAACCTCCTTATAGAACTGTGTTCAGTTTAACCACTACAGCTTTCAAACCAAAATAAAAAAAAAAAAAGTTTCTTTGAAAAACCGTGCATAAATTATTTCAAATTTAACGAAGTGTGACATTATTGGTATGGGGTGAACACTTCTGCAAACCACTGTGTGTGTGTGTGTGTGTGTGTGTGTGTATGTATATATATATATATATATATATATATATATATATATATATATATATATATATATATATATATACACACACACATACATATGTGTGTACAGTGCTCCCTCGTTATAGTGCTCTCAGTTATAATGCGCCTTGGATATAACACTCTTACAGCATGTCCTCCAATTCCCTATACTAGTGATTCATGCAATATTTCTACAGTAAATACAGTACTGATAAAACTGCAAACAACTTCTCAGTCTAACTTCCGTTTAAGTCTCTCCCTTTTGATACAGTATCTGAACTGAACAAAAGCTGCGCTGGCACTTTATAGCACAGACATCTTATTTAGCATTCGTTTTATAACTAAATAAATATTAGGCTTATTCTGTGGTTATCTTTCCTAATGTAATTACTTTTTTGTTGCGAGAGGAGCTGTAGCTTTTAGCCCCACTCTGCCAGCTGAACCTGGGGCGAGCCCATTCCCTCTTCCCCTCACCCGACCTGTTCTGCTGCTTGCACTTGGTTTGCTTGTCTGTTGCTTCAAACTGAACTCCTGACCAGCCAGGCTATTTATAGTTTAAAAACTGCAAATTAGAAATGAACTACAAGTCGGAGTGTTGATTACATGGTGCGTTATGCAAGGTTAATTCACGGAAAGTTTTTGGTTTCATTATATGTGCATTTGTGACAAAGACGGCTGTAGTGTGGACATCAGACCAGAAGAAACAACACAGTACTGTGAGATGAAATGATGAATGAATTCGCTGCTGCGTGGTTTATTATTAGGAAATAAAACAGTTATACAAAAAACAGGACATGGCACTTGACGCCAAAATAAATAGACAAACAAAACGGACTAACACTTAAACAGTGGACTAACAGACAAACACACTGACTCAAAACAACGGTTATATATTTACTTTGCTTAGTTTTAAATTCTCTCCTCTCCACACCTATTCTCCTCTCACCGAACAAACCCAGAGCGAGTTAAAACATACTGCTTTTATGCAGCTGTACCGAGACTTGATTGCTAACCAATCATTCAATTGGAGTCTCGGTACAACTGCACGTGAATTAAGTGCAATTCCCCATGCTCACATATTATTACATTTTTCCTGTACGTGGAGTGCTGTGCAATCCTCGTGTAACAGTAACACACAACACGTAACATACAACACAAAATACACACAGGGACGGGGCAACGTTGCCACATACTCCTTATGTTTTGTTTTGTATATTGTAACGTGTTTTCATTTTCAAGTATCTACAGAAACGTATACAATGTAAAACATTGTCAATTATGAAAAAAAAATAGTTTCCAGTAAATGTACTCAAACTGTTGACTGTTACTGTATGTGTGTATATCTATCTGTGTATATGCTTCCGAGCCTGTTTGTTTTTACCACCAGTTATCTCTTTTGTCTTGCAATTTTGCAGCTTCTTTGCAGTCACCATTAGTTAATAATTGTATGTAATGAGCATTATAAACAAGTCAAAAGTGAACTTTGCTAAAAAAAAAAAAAAAAAAAAAATGTGCATCTGTGCTACCTATTATTATTATTATTATTATTATTATTATTACAGTACTTGGATAAAAACATCCCTGCTAGTAGGTTAATATCGTCTTGTAATTAGTTGTTCAGAGATGACTTAAAAGTTGTAAAATACTGAAAAGGGTGTTTCGTTTTTTGCCTTGTAGGGGAAAATGTTTAAATGTCACAAGTAATATGCCACGTCATTTTTCTTCTGGAGTGTGATGATGTTTTCTATAAGGTCAACTGCTTTATTCAGACATCCTGCTTGAAGTTGTTGCCGTGGATATATACTGATTATGTATGTGTGGTGATTTTTTGAATTTTCTATGTGTCTATTTGACTTTGACAGCATTTATTTGTTTGTTTACTTTAATGTACATTTTTATTGCTGTTCATTTGGCCAAAATATTCTGAGATTTCATGACTAATAATCTTGGTTGATCACACTGGGTACAATTTATACAGGTAATACACTGACAGCTTGTTAAATACCAAGCCAATGTTACAGCATCTCAAGCATTTGAAGTGATTAGGAGATGAAAATTAAATACCAAATGACAAAGAATGCTTTTTATTTTAAGTTAAGGTGGGCATAAACCAGTTTTAATCGGGGCACAGACAGGATCTAGCAAAATGTGATTCATAGTTATTAATTGGTTGATTTGTGTGTTCCACCAATACAAGAGCTTGTCTTGGTCCCAGCTTTGTTCTCATTTAGTGACCTGACGACTTCACGGTTTTCTCCAGGAAATTTATTCCAATCTGAAGTACTGTATGGTTTGAACCATAAATCCCAATTGAATTGGGTTTAATTTCTGTTAATTCTTGCAAGTGTCTTGTAAAATGAACATTGAAATGGAGCATTTTTAAAGTAGTAGCATATGAGAAATCATTCAATCATACTGTAGTAAGACCCTCACCTCAAGTACAGAATACCCAGAAAAATAATTCTGGACTGGGATATTAAGAAGGCTGTTAGTTTGTACATCACACAAAAAAAAAAAAATCATCATTCTTTCCTTGGTGTCTCTTGATCATTCTACATAGATGTTGCCAGGAAGTCCAGTATACCCCAGGTGAATTTATCTTGATTTGAGGATCATGAAAGAAGAAAAATGACTGCAGCGACATTTTGTAAAGCATCCCCTCTGCAGACTCTCCAAATGTGACCTCTTTCCTGTGGTACCGGCAGAGATGAATCATGTCTGTCAGCCGCCAGAGATCTGGGAGGTGCAGGCAATCGGGGGGGAAATACACCTTTCAAATTCAAACTACCAGACGTGACACTGGTATCCAGGAAGGTGGTGTGTTGTGTGTCTGATGCATTAGAACAAAGGAGACAAATCTATTACACTGTTCTATAGCAATTTGTCATACTCTGCAGTGTGAGACAGATGACATTTACCAAAGAATGGCACGGCGTTATCTGAGATTGTTGTTTGTGGCAAATTTGCTCTGGTAATTGTTTCTTTTCACTCGGGAGGACTACATTTTCGAAAATATAACAGTTGTTAAAGTGTATGCAAGTGATTGTATTGATTACTTTGAATTTGTAGTGTAGTGTTTCCTTTGGGTGAGGAGAATTTAACGGTGAACATCCGATGCTGCTGTACAAGTCTGCAACTAGGGTTAGATTTTGAAAAAGTATGTTCCTCCTGTTGAGCCTATTGCTAATTCTTTCTGACCACCATGGAATAGTACTTCACATGATGATAAACCAGTACATTTAAAGAGACGTCCTGCTTTAACCAGTTATATATGTACAGTATTAAAGCACAAATACACTTTTGATTTTGGCATATTTTCCCTTGTTAATGCAGGGGAGAAAATAACCCTATTGCATATCAGTTTCCCCCATTCCAGTTTTAAAGTAAGCCTGATTAGCCAGAGCACATAGGTACGTGACAGAGTTCTGTTTTCTGGTTCAAAATGATATAGCAATTTTTTTTTTTTCTTTTTTAAATGGTGTATTGGCAAGGGAGCACGGTGGTTAATGCTGATGGATACAATGACTGATCCCAGGCACTAAGACGGGAAAAGAGCCTAAGGTGCTTTCCAGCAATTTGAGACAAACCTTATCAAAGCCCTTCTACTAAAAGTGAAATAATTAATTTAGAACACCAAAAGTAAATCACAGTGCACTCTGTGTGTCCAGATGAAATACAGAGTGCAACTGTTGTTATTCATATCATTGAGATGAAATCCAGTGGCCAAAAGGTGGTAGCAGACCTGCTCTTACAAAGAATGGCTACCACGACATGTTTTTATGCCTTTTATTGTAAATTGGACATCCATGTCCCTAGTGAAACTAAATTTAATAACATTAATGTATTTTTTTCAAAGGTTTGTAACATCTGAGGAAAAGAAGAAGCAAGGCTTTCAGCGGGAAAACGAAGTCTTGCTCCAGAGGCGAAAGGATGTGGTCCAGCCTGGTGGGACCAACCTCAGTGTAACAGTACCTTACAGGGTGATAGACCAACCCCTCAAGCTTGCGCCCCAAGACTGGTATGTTTTGACATGACACTTATCAACAGCATAGATCCAAATGTATTTATTTTTTTCCAGCCTTATTTAACAGGATTTTATTTCACACAAGGTTAACTGTGTTGGTGTTCTGGTGACCGTCGTCAATAAGTATTTTAAAATCTGACCCAGCTTTGTCATACAGCCAAATATGTCAACTATTTGATATGAGCAGCTGATACACTGCATTAAATAGCCTTGTTGTCAGTTTGTTTTTTTATTTCCAAAAGGTCAGTTTGCAAACCCCTCAATCATATGGTTCAGACTAGCTCTATGTTCTTGATGTCAAACAAGAAATTGGAGCAACACATGTCAGAAGCATTTGACAGGATCTCGCATCTATACCAAGTCATAGCCTAACACAACTGTGTTTTATGAATTTGTAATAGATTTACATAGAAACAAATATAGTCTCAAAATAAAAATGTTCAGACTAGGGTTGAGCACCAATTTTGATACAATATCGATAATTTCCATATGGTAATGTTGGAAAAATGCTGAAAAATACCACTGCAGTATAATCAAGTTTATTTTATGTTACGATACAACAAACCCGAAACATACCTATCATTGTTAGTCTCGTAGGCAATATTAAACCATTTTTTTCCCCACTGATTGGCATTTTTCTTTTTCTAAGAACCCAATGGTAATAAATGTATTTCAAACATTCAATAGCTAGAAATCAAGAAAAACAACAAATCCACAACCTGTGTACCCTCTCTCGTATGCTGTACTCCTGTTTCTTCACCTGTTTCTTATCCTGTTTTGAAAAAGTGCACGCATCAACTAATTAACACTAAAACCGTCAGATTTTGGAACTACCTAGACCCGCCACGTGGGTCACTTTGACCCATATGTTTTTAAACTGCTTTATTATGAAAATGAAAGACATACTGTCGGATACAACTGAAAAGTTGTATTCATGAACATCATAGCTAACATCTGCATCACTGAAGCACCGTATTTAAATGGAAAATTAAACATAAAATGCTTTATTTTTAAGATGAGCGCATATACAGCACAACTACAAACAATTAAAAAATATAATAAAATACACATTTCAAAAGAAACATGTATGTACATATACCCGTGTACAGGTGTAAATGGGTACTGTATATATACACACACAACTATAAAACCAAAATCATTGTTTCTAATACTACATAAAAAGAAAATATAGCACTACTTCCGGTATGATGGCTGCATTGTACTCTATGGAGGCATGTACGCGTCTGCCAGCTGACTTTGCCTGCATCCAGGAGCTGTGTTGTAAACACAGACACAGTTCCATTGAATACTATTGTGTAAACTGATGCATACAGACCTATAAAACAGAAATGTTTTTTTTTTCCTAAAAGTAATATAAAAAAAGAATATATAAAATACGTTTCATATTAGGCAAATAAGTTGTTATCATATCTGCCCTTTCAGTTTGCTGTATGCATCTGAGTGCAGCTTGCCGTATTCCAATCAAAATGACTACTTTCAAGATTAAATATTTCCTTCTGATATATCCCCAGTTGCATTTGCTGATTAAAACAAAGGATTGTTATCTCCCAGGTACATTGAAAAATAAGTAACTAGGCTTTCACTGAGTTGGCATCTTGACAAATCCACAATCACAGCAATCTCTGTCTCAAAGGCTTGAAATAAAAGTGAAAAAACATGTGCTAGGAGGAGGGGGTGTGTCTTGTTTGCTGCATTTACAAAAATAATAGAATATCTTGTGCTATATTTAAAAAAAAAAAAAAAAAAAAAAAAAAAAAAAAAAAGACGTGTTGTAATGCCTGGGTCACATTGACCCCTGTGGCGGTTCTAGGTAGAACTGTTTATAACTTTATCATTTTTGCGATTCAGCTATCAAATGCCATCAGGATATTTAATTCATATGTTTAGAAAAAGTCAAAAACGGACATACACATATGACTTAAAATGTTAATTGCTCTTCAGGTTTTAAGTGCAAAATGGCAGTACTAGTGTTAAGAAACAGGACCGTCTTTTTTTAAAGGGATACACAGCTAAAGACAAATTAACACAAAAAAACATAAACAGGAAAATCGGCTTAAATAATTTAATATGCATTTGTTTTTTCTTCCATTCAGAACGTGTTCACAAGGTACCAAACGCTATTTGCATGCTGCATTAAGTACCACCTTGAATAAGCCTGATCTCGTCTGATCTCCAGAAGCTAAGCGATTATTTTGAGATATGTGCATGCGCCAGTGTGGATCATTGCATTTTTCCCCTGCGTTTACTTACACTGTTGTTAATGTATTTTTAAAATGTGAACTTTTGGTATTATAAATGGTGTACTTTTAAAACATCAAAATACATCTCAAAATAATGCAACATTCAGCATGACGTCATACTTAATGCTTTTAGATGTGTCATGCATTTATACGCAGAGAAGATTAAATTGCTAGCCTGCACAGTGAAGTATAGTAAAACAATATAACAAGACCTTGTTTTTCTCCATGGATATTGTGAAGCAAAGCACCACTAAGTTAAAGTAAGTTATAGCTGCTTTTTATGTAAATATCTATTAATATCTATATGTATGTGTTTCATATTGCATTTGTGTTATTATATTTTTCTGTGTTTTGGAAGACTTCGATATTATCGATTTCAAAATATGTGCACAATATAGATACTTAATTTTCATATCGATGCCCACCCCTACTTCAGACTATTTTTTTAAGTTATGGCTATCAATACAAACACAGATGCAGTGTGGGAAAACAGTTATCGGCTCTCTAATGGCAGCAAATGTGAGTTGTTTTCCTTAAAGTAGCACTGTCAGCTGCTGTATGACACTTAATCCATATTCATGAAATGCTAAATGATCCTTAGAGATTTAAAGTGACTTTGTGCCTCCTAGGTATTCTTTTGAATGTGAATCCACATTTTCCTTATAGAGATAGTAAGTAGAAGGACTTTAGGTTGTTAACAAGGGTCCAAGTCATATTCCCTCACAAGTGTAGGATTAGTGCAGTGTTCCTGGGTTTTCAGGGAAATTTCAGCCAAAACGCAAGTGTGCCTGTGCAGGGGTACATAAATATACTGTGCAAGTCTGTTGCCGTTTTGAAAGTCCAGTAAACCTCAAGTTTTAAAAATCCTTTTGTCTATTGCTTTTAGAAGCAGGGTCACATGATGTGACATCTGAGGAGATTGCCTGCCTAAAGGTTTAATGGCCAATACAAGTGCAATCAAGTATCAAAATGTGTTGTGGGTTCTTAGTCCTTGGCTTTAGTATAGCATAACACAATTCAATATTAAATCTACGTGTGCGTAAAACAGTTAAGTTGTCAATGTTTTAATCAGTTTTAATTGATACTTGCAAGTATAAAAAACATATAACAAAGACAAGATGGGTCATTTTTAGTATGGTACAGGTCAGTAATATAAAGAATCCGGTAGTTCTCAATAATGGAATGTGTCATTATCACACACCACTGATTTGGATTATGTTGACGCCTTTTGTTGGATGTATTATCTTTTAAACCTCATATTGATCAACTGTTAAGGACATCTAGAATGATCTGACATCTAATGTAAGTAACAAACACATAATAAATATTTCCAGAATGTTTTTTGCCGGATGCCGTAGGGATTTTCTTGTTTTTGTTCCCTCAGGGATCGAGTTGTGGCAGTATTTGTGCAGGGTCCTGCTTGGCAGTTCAAGGGCTGGCCATGGGTCCTGCCTGACGGGTCACCTGTTGATATATTTGCAAAAAGTAAGTTCATTGAAAGCTTTTTTTTTTTTCCTTCTTTTCCCCCTACAAAGTGGATCGTTAGAAGCTCACTTCAGTTGCAAATTTAGAAATGTAATTTACAGGAATTCAAGGTATTACATTAAAATCCAGATTGGCAGGCAGGTGGGCAAAAATCACTTCACTCCCAAGTAAGGCTTTAAAATAAAATAAAAAATGTAAACTCCAGATCTGACAAGTTCAAGTAATTTACTTCAAATTTAAATTACTACCTGGTTGCACTACTACTTTTTTTTTTTTTTTTATATATAAAGACTGCTGAACCTAAAAGCAATTTGATTTGTACAGTAAGTATGGGGAATGAAATCTTTTGTTTTTCTGCTTATTGTGATCACAATCCACACAGCCCTCTTTAGCCATGAGTCATCATATACAAAGACATATTTCAAAAGATGATATAACCTAGACAATTGAGTCTGATCACAGTAAATCTAGGGAAATGGACCAAATGCATCCTGTGAATCATTGCTTAAATATCTTGTCAATTGAAACACAATTGCATTTTTGGAAAACCATGTCCTTGAAACATATTAAGGGATTGTAGAGTTTTGTTAAATTGTATTTGAATGTATTGTTTCAAAATAATGATTAGAAATAGCTTGGCGACCTACTTAAGATAGTCTATTGTATTGTTAAAAGAAATGTGTGTGAGTATTTACCTCCAGGCTGCTAGCAATGCATTAATTCACTTTAAATTGTCCAGCAGAAAGTGTTTGCTCCCCACCAAGTTAGTGAGCTTTCTTTTATTCCCTGTTTTGTCTGTACTTTTTCAGAAATAGTATTATTTAAACTTTAAATAGAATACAATCGGGATAGCTTGGTATGTGTTTTCTTGCCCTATGAAAATATTTTAATTTGAATTGTTTGTATTTAGTCAGAGCATTCCACCTCAAGTATGATGAGGTAAAGGTGGATCCCAACGTACAGAAGTGGGATGTGACAGTGTTGGAACTAAGCCATCACAAAAGGCATTTGGACAGACCTATTTTCTTGCGTTTCTGGGAGACACTGGACAGGTGAGCAATGTTGTGCAGTGTTTACTGTATAAAGAACAGCACATTTGTTGTTATGTCAATAGCATTGTTTATAGGTTTAGCACAACTCGTCTGTATGCCAGATCTCCACAGCAAGAGATGGTAGTGATTTGTGATAGTTTCAGCCAGTTCATGATTTATTTCCCTTTGTTTTATTTGGCACTAACTCATGCTCTGCCTTTTTGTGTTTTAAGTTCTGAACATTTCCGAACAGATAAACCTGCTAGGGAAATCAGATATTGCCGTCCAACTGGGATCTTTATTTTTATTAATATAAAAGATATATTAAGATGTGAATCCTGGAGTAAAACAATGAGAGGATTAATATAACTCTGTGTTTGGGCATTGGAACATATTGCGTGATGTACAGCTATGGCCACAGGTTTTGCATCACCCCTTAGAATTTAGCTTCATAAAGTCAAATGAAATCTGCAGAGTAATGTTATGTTAACATATTGAATTACTGCCTTGTAGTTTTCCATATGCTAATTAAACACTGACAAATTGAGAAATGTGACATTTTGAAATCTAACATGAAATACTGTACTACTATTATTAATATCATTTTGTAGTTTCTTTAGCGAGAGAGTGAGTTTGTTTTTTAAATGTGTTCTCAGTCTTTAAATTTTAGGGCAATACAAAACTGTTGGCCATAGCTGTACATACCTCATTAACAACTAGTGTAACCATGATTGGAATAAACTACAGATCACCCCAAAACAGTCCTTTTATACAAAAAAAGCAAACTAGCTTTAACATGCACTTCCTAAGTTCAGCTCTTGATACTGAGACAAAGTTCAAGGGCACATCAATATGTATGAAACTGCATCCGAACAAAATTTGTATGTCAGTTCGTTTTTCTTGCTCTCGTGGGACTTTTTTTATTTATTTTTTTTTGGTTCAGACAGAAAAAAAAAAAGCAGCTCAACAGCTGCCTCAATCCTAGCTGTATTTATTTGTACTGTGTGGGGGCATTTATTTTGTCCCTGCTTTGTTTGGTTTCATATTGTTGACACTGATTTATTTATTTATTTTTTTTTTATAAATCAAACAGGTACATGGTGAAGCACAAATCCCACTTGAGATTCTGAGTCTACAGTCTGTCACTGATTTTTCTGGTGGTTGGATTAAGAAATATGAACGTTTTAACCTGCGTGTCCAAGAACTGTCAGGAGCTTCATCAGACAAGAGCAGCTTGCATCCACTCAAACCTGTTTGTTGAAGGATATTCTGTGCTGGCAAAATGATCTGTGTCTGCCTTAGCTTGAAGTAAACATTTTTGTGGGTTTTTTCCAGTTTTTATCAGACCTTAGGCTGTCATCTAGCAAGCATACCAAAAGGGTGTATTTTTGTAGCTGTTCGTTTTGTTTTCATTCAGGAAGAAATCCCTGCATGTGTTTTATTCCCCCCCCCCCCCAAAGTTTTTTTTTTCCTTTCAAATTGAGTGGAAATAAATAATTAAATAAATATTGGTCATTTATATGATGATACCACTTGTTGCAGGTTTTTTTTTTTTTTTTAGGTAAACATTAGTTCTTTTGTAATGAATGTACATTAGTAGTGTCCAACATTATGGCCTTAAAATCTCAGACCTGTCCATTGACGGTCAAACTTGATAGCCATAGAAGTGAATAAGGGACAACACCCATCTTCAAGTCTCAAAATATGTGAAGAACTCTTCTCAGATGATACCACTGGATTCTTGACTATTTAGGCAATTTGATTGAACCAAAATCAGTTTGTGTTATGAATTAACAGGAAATGGTGAAATAAAACATTTACTTAGTTTATTGGCATATTTATTTTTTGTTATTTCCAACATCACACTATTTAGAAGATAAGCCGTGCAATCATGCTCACCAGCAAAGGTTTTAGAGGTCACTTATATCTGCTTTCTAGAAAGCAAATATTTAAGTTTATAAATATTTATATATATAAATATATATAATATATAATATTATATATATATTATATAGTGCAAACGATATGTCTTCTCATAAGTCAAACGATGTCTTCTCATAAACTGCTTGAATATTGAATGTGAAATGGTTGACAGCTGAAATGATCTATTCTCTGGTTAGATATGAATAATAATGTTGTCCAAGCAGGGATCTGTTCACATTTACCTAAAATAAGTGTTTCAGGCATTCAAGATACTAGCGTTTTTGGCTTGTGGGTTACAAAACTGTTTGAAACTGCTTCCATTTTAATCAAGGGGTTGATGTTGTACATACCCCTTTGTTTTGGGACTTACACTGTTGTTAATCTACATGTCAAAATAAATTAATCAACACTTTCCTTTTAATTATGTTTAATCTATGCTTCTGAAGTAGATATTTTGCAGAATATGATAACCCTTCGAGTTTTGCTGTTGTGATATATGCAATGATCTTAGTAAATGATCTCATTATCCTGCATATGAGAAAATACAAAAGACTCTGTAGCCTTGATGGCGCTCTACCTCCATTTTTCTTATTTGGTGCAGTAAAGGGTACTTGTTGTTTTATCCATTAAGAGCTTAGTGTCTGTTTATTTTGTTATTCACAAAATTGTTTTATAATTCATTATGCATAGGCTGGCTGGTTAGCTGACGTTTCATAAGTTTATATTATAGAAATCTGGAAAACTGGCAAGATTCTGTATGTTGACCAAAGCTCTCTAATGCAGACAAGATTTATATTCTTCCACGTTTGTGAATATGCCCCTTTTTGATAGTATACAATGGCTGCTGTTATACAGTTTATACAGTGTTGACGATGCTGCCTTCACTTCAAGCCTATGGAGCTGAATGTGAAGTGGTGGTAGAAATGCTTCAACTTTTGAAAAAAAAAGAGATGTACTTTCATCTATATTGCCTTTAACCTGTAACTTTTTTCAGTAAAGCTAACATCTTAAGCACAGAGAGTTTTGGTCAGTTTATGCAACGACCCACAATGCTGTAGTGTATACCGCAAGTGTGAATCTTGACATTACTGACATAAAAATGATTAAAGAACACTTTATGATGATTGCTGGCACTGGCCAAATATAATTCTCTAAGAGCACAAATTTGTTGCTTGGGTTTCATTGCAACTTCAATCAGCGTTCCAAACGATTTATTTATTTTATTGTGCTGTGGGGAATTAAGGGTAGTCCATGCCTGGGTAGCCATTACTCATTCAACCAATGAATTGTGCTCCATGCTGCTAATGCTTTTAAGATCTGGTAGTATAAAGAAGCCAGTTTTAAAAGAATGACCTAAATAAATGGTGTATTTTATAATGCTGTAGCACAGGCTCATTATAATGCATGGGGGAAAATCTATTAGGAGTTCACACTGTGGTTTCAAATAGGCTTTTTAGATTGAAAACCTGTAATTTTTAAATATATAAAAAATATATTTGTTTTAATATTCATCATCAAAAAAAAACTATTTCAATATATATACGTTTAAATATAATTTATCCCTGTGCTGGGGAAACCGATATTTCTTGGCTCGTATGATGAACTCCACACAGTGTGAACTCCTGGTTTCCATGTTGCTTGGTCGGGAGAAATAAACTGACCTCTTATCTAGAGGTCATCTTTCCCTGAGAGAGTGGTTCAGTAACCTTCCCTGCACAGCGGGAGAAGAAAAAATAAAGAAGAATTTTCTGCTTACACTGTTCAGCGGTTGCTTCCAGTGTAATTAGGTATGAAGGGTTTTTTATTTAAAGGTACAGTAGCCGGTAACTTGAAAACAAAGTAACAGACGATCAGCTGTGCTTGCATGCAGTGGACGGTCTGGATGAGCCGGTAACTTGAAAACAAAGTAACAGACGATCAGCTGTGCTTGCATGCAGTGGACGGTCTGGATGATGTCACTGACTCCTGTCCAAACAAGGCCACACTCGAATACACAGTGATGTGTGTACCAGTGCTGTTGCTGTGGGAGGGGCTTGTGGAGACTATTCCTACTGCTGCAGAGGATAAGCAAACCTCTGAAAGGTTCCCCTTTAACGAGGTGGCCTGGAGCATGTAACTCAGACGGTGGACTGTGATAAATACAGACGATCAGTGGTACTCTGCCTGCAGTGGACGGTTCGGATGATGTCACTGACTCCTCTCCTGAAGACAACATGCTGGAAAATTCAGTTGTGTATGTACCAAGGCTGACACTGTGGTAGGGTTTCACCCTCTCCTGAACATCATCTACTGACGCAGAGGATAATAGGCATCTAAGGGGTTTCACTTCCCCTTCTATTAGGTGGTCTGGAGACCCAACAGGCTGTATGTAGAACTTACTTACATACATGTATGCTGATGTTGGGATGAGAAGGTTTCACCTCACATAAAGACCCAGACTTAAATGGGCCCCAGACCCAAATAGGTGAGTATGGATCTTCTATGTGTAAATAAATAAAAATTATAGAGGGGTCTGGAGACCTAATGGGTTACATATTTGCCCTGTATTCTGGTAAATCACCTTTAAAAAGTCTGCCAGATGAAATAATAATAAAAAAAATAAAAGAATATATAATAAAAAATAATAATAAAAATTATTATTAAATTATATAATTAAAAAATAATTACATGCAGATGCATTGATGCTGTTTTAAGGATTTCATCCTCTCTTTTGCAATAGCCAAACATAGATTTGATCTAAAACCTTAAAGTCAGCTCATTAAGGTGTCTGTCAAATTAAATAATAATAAAATATTGTCAAATAATTTCATATATATATGCTGTTAGAAGTAGCAGTAGTAGGAAGGATCCCCTCTTTCAAAGGAGGAGGGTGGGACGGCCAATCTGTACTGCTTTGCAACTGTGAGAGGTGTTTAACCGACAATTGTCTTTTAGGCATTAACGATTCTACTATCTTTTGAAAGGGAAGCCACTTCCAGCGGGTGCCAGGGACGTGGATCTTTCTATGGCCATAATAATACATTACATACATTTTACTACTTGATATTCGTACCTCTACCCTACTTTCGACAAAGTGGGCAAGATACGCATTCACCCTTATGGGCCTGGAACTGGAATTGACCCAGCTAACCACAAGATAGATAGCCAACAACATTGAAAACAGTTTACACTAGTGACAGACAGGTCTGTACACTGAGATTTGCTTACGCACAGAGTTTCTACAAAGAGATCTAATCTGTGACTAAAACCATCTACAGTGCATCTAAATGGAAGCCTACTTATTTTAAAACTGTCTTATTAGCTATGCATTTTTGACATTGTATCTTTTTTTGTGTTCCCCTAAAAAAGGACAAGTGCTGGAACGGGGCAGAATGAAATAATCAGATATGCATCACACTCATTTAACCATCACTGAAGTCAATATTTTATATGTGAGTGCTGATTGTAGTATGCATAGCCTTTAATACAAATGGCACATTTATGTAATTGTTAAATCTCTTTCCAGTAAACACATTCTTTTTGTAGTAGTAGCTTTCTGGTAAATGAAAGAATGAAGCTGAAGTCAGACACAGAACCGCAAACAAGGTCAGTATAATATGTACTTTACAGAATGCACCAAACCATAAATGTGCTGGGTCAGCCAAGTCAGTAAATCTAAATGACAACAGATCATTTATAGCTCTAGTGAGTTTCTAGCTGTTGTATTTTTATCTCCTGTTTGTGTTCGGTGTGCAATCTTTATTGGAGTGGCTTAGGCAAATGTTGATTCAGACTTTTGTTTTGTTTTTTTCAGTGTGAAAATGATAGCGATATTATTCCCAGAAAACATTGAATCTATTGGCTCTTTCCTGTAATAGATGTAAATACAACATGCCTTTTAGGTCTGACACAAGGCTATGAAGCAAACCCATGTATATGTGTTATGTGGTTAAAGGACGTATTTATGTTGAGTTATTGATATACATGAATGCAGCCATGTATAAAACATTCCACGGTGTTCAATGATACCATCTGCTTGTAGGGGGATTTGACAGGCAATTTATATTCCAACACAACAGCGATCCAAAGCATACAGCTAAGTCCAGTCTGGACTTCTTGGAAACAAATATAAAAGTTCTGGAATTGTCTTTGCAATCTCCAGATCTCAGTCCAATAGAAATGCTTTGTAGCCAAGTGCTGTGTAACCAGTCTGAATGAGTGGACTGGTTAAGAATTATCAAAATGTCTGAAAGCTATAAAAAGCCACTAAATACCTTTGCCATAAACTAATGCTTCAAATTAAATGTGTTTATTCATTTGTTTTGTATATATATAAAGGTTATTTGTTAAATTGCTAGAAATTGTTTATTTAGCTTTTTGGTTTATTAAAATGTGGTGCATGCTTTCCTTAATCTGTTGCCTTGAATTATGGTGTGATTGATTCTTAGGGATCAAGTGAAGCTTAACAAAAAAAAAACCTGCTGGCACCACACATTATTCTCTAATTCAAAAAGATAGAAATCTAAAAATGCAGTTGGTTAAGTTAAGGCCATTAGATCAAGGTGCACACACAGCCATCAGAATACAGTATATTCAAAAATTCCACTTGTCTCTAGTACATGATACTGGCCAATTAAAAACTGTAGAGAAAGCTCTCTGTGTCCCAGAGCACATGTTTTCTTTAAAGTCCAAGCGGTTTTAATAAAGAACTGAAATTTCAGACTCTTCTCTGAAAAGACCTAAGAGAACTACGCACTCAAATACGTTGTAACACCACTTTTTAGCAGTGTCAGTGCACACAATGCTAGGTAAAAGTATTGCTTTTATATCTGATACTCAGTTACAGAAACAAAATTATCAGTTGTAAATAATGCTAAGTTGGGGACTGAGGCTGTTTACACAGAAATACTCTAAAAAGGTGTTTTATTATGTGTAATAAAACCATGTGCATCATTTTGAATGGTCAGCAAAGGCATGTACAGTGTGTTGAGAAAATATGTTTAACTTGGTATACAAATAAACTACATTCTTTCTCTGAAGTTACATCTATAGGACTGATTTCACAAAGGAATGACATTGACTGTCGGCATGAATAACACTGGCAATTTAACTTCAGTGAAGCTGGGATGCAGACATCTGGTGGGTGCTTGACTGTTAATTACCTGTAGTCCAGCTGTCTAAATGCTGAGTTACTTTAGGTGTCCTTTTAATGTATTCTGGTGGTTGGCATATGGTATGGAGAGACAAAGAGATAATTACATTTTAAAAACCAAAGTCATTGCTGGAGTTAAAAAATATGTGAAACACAAAACTGTTATTGTGTACTGCCTATTTTATCTTTCTTTTTTCTAACTCTTCAACATTATAATTGTAATATCAACACAGGGAAGTGTCTGTTCAGTATTAAAATTACAAATTTCACTAGCTCTTGAATGAATAATATAGAACGACTAGAGCAACAGTGCCTGGATACATCAATTAGGCAAATGGAAAATATAATATTATATATATATATATATATATATATATATATATATATATATATATATATATAATAATATATATACTATAGATATAATATAAGTTAAACTTTGACACCGATGCACAAAAGAAACGCAACACTCAGGTCTAATGGAGTTAATCAAAACAAAATGTGAACAAAATCACAGAAAATGTGAACAAAAATACAAATATGTATGAATCCGTATGAAATGTGACACACTGTCAAAATGAAAACATTACAAAGTTAGTGTGACCCTCTGCCCTCCAGGATGTGGCCTGTCTTGAACAGAGTCGGTTTCCTGGTTTCTCTGGACTAGTCTGCTGATTGTTGAAGCCGAACATCTCATTCTCCGGGCAACTTCTCACAGACAGGCTGCCTTCAGTCATGCTGATAGCAACCAGGCGATCTTCATTACTCAATCTTTCGCTGTTCTTGCATTAATTAAAATCATGGCTTTTCTAGTAGCTATTTATACTATTCTTAATCGACTCATTTTGGGAATTTTAACTCAAATCAAATACCAAACACTGAGCACATGGCGTTTTCATGAAAT
Source organism: Polyodon spathula (assembly GCF_017654505.1). Classification (NCBI taxonomy): domain Eukaryota; kingdom Metazoa; phylum Chordata; class Actinopteri; order Acipenseriformes; family Polyodontidae; genus Polyodon; species Polyodon spathula. The sequence continues at coordinate 23,550,931 of NC_054551.1, forward strand.
CACATTACTTGAGCTCAGTATTTTGTTATCCCAAGGAACAATACTACACAAACAATTGACAAAATGTAAATAATATTAGTATATGCCCAGTGAGCTATTGATGTAAAACTTAGTTGCGTTTTCATTTTTAGTAGTGTTTTCATATATATATATATATTGTGTGTTTAAATTATATATATATATATATAAAAAGGTATGGTGATCTCTTTATAAACATTTTTAAAACGGGCATTAAAAGTATTGCAAGGGGGGGGGGGGGGGGGGGGGGGGGGGGGGGGGGGTGCTGTGTGCTAAAATTAATGACAAGTATTCTTACTGAACAAAAACATGACTGCTTTCCCAAGCTGAAAGCACCTGTGAGAGTACAGGATGAAAGGGGTTTGTGATGTGCTTTGAAGAATAAACCAGTGATGTGTCTACTACCAGTACAACCACACCAGCACCACACTAGAGTGGTGACCAGGGCTTGTCAGAGTGTGATCTCCAGTGGGCAGTATTTGTAATGAGCTTCTAGTGCAGAATTGCTCTCTGCAAGGGGGGTGCTTTGTCATTGTCTGTCCTCCCCACCAAAGAGGAAATGGTTCTGCACAATAAAAGGAGGGAGTTGGGGGTGGGGTTTCTATCCTGCTGTCCTTTCTTCCCAGAATACAAAGTGCTACTGTGTGTGCAGCCGGTGCAATTCCAAGCTCTACAGTGGCGTATCTCATTGTTCTATATCTACTGAATACTAAATTCAACAATTTAGTTTTGCCTGTTCTGATTTTCTCCAGTATTTGTCCATATTATCCATGAAGCAGAAAGCACTTAGATTTAACATTTCATCTGAATGATGGTCTGTGCCTCAAACATGAAAATTCAATGCTGGAACATTCAGAACTTTTTTTTTTTTTTTCTTTTTTCCTTGAGGCCACTCATACAGCTCACACAGCTTCCAAGATCTGACGAGTTCAAAATCCAAGGTGATATGGCTTCTCAGGATTAAAGGCTAATTACAAAATCCACATTCTTCCTGCTAGGGTGTATAACTAGGTTGCTTTAATCTCTTGATTATATAATTTCTGTACATCTCAATCCAGGTTATTCTTTACATTATTTGCATATTATCTGTGTCTGAAAATATGCTGAAATGCTTAATAATGAAAACAATGCTGTTTCAGTGATGAAGATGATAACTTATTGATGACTGAAAAACTAACAGTAGACCATTATCTGTTGGATAAAAGCAAGGTCTGTTATATAGCAAGTAATGAATACCGTGCTCCCCCTTTATAACGCTGTAGTCGGGAGCCATAGTTCAGAGACTGCTATTTGTGTTCTGCTTTATAACGAGAATACTAGTGTTAGTGTGTAATGGTATTGTGGGGCAAATGGGAGTCATGACTATACTGCCTTATAGCCTGTTCCACAGTATAAATATTCTCCTTATAAAGGGTGAGCACTGTACTTTAGTTTTGCAATACAGTACAAATATTTTGTATTAAACAACAGCACTATCATTAATTACACATCTATACTTGGAGTTAGTGCAGGGACACTGAATATAATAGAGACCTTTAATAATTATGTTAGCCAATCAGAAATATTGCAGCCTCCATGCTTATTAAATCCTGCTGTCTGATTGTCTTGCTGCTATGATCTTATATTGACATTAAAGCCAGTGACACTTTCTTTCAGATGGATTACTGAATATGAAACAATACCATGCTCTGCTCTTGTTAGTTGTTCTTTAACAAGCAGTTTTGTAAAAGTAATAAGACACTCTAAGGATTTCATTATACTGACACGATTGAACTCTTTGGGTGTGAGGCCCCCAAGCCAGCAGTTTCCGCTCTCTCCAAGGTGAGCAATTATGTAACAACACCTTGTCCTTAAGAACATAAGAAAGTTTACAAACGAGAGGAGGCCATTCGGCCCATCTTGCTCGTTTGGTTGTTAGTAGCTTATTGATCCCAAAATCTCATCAAGCAGCTTCTTGAAGGATCCCAGGGTGTCAGCTTCAACAACATTACTGGGGAGTTGATTCCAGACCCTCACAATTCTCTGTGTAAAAATGTGCCTCCTATTTTCTGTTCTGAATGCCCCTTTGTCTAATCTCCATTTGTGACCCCTGGTCCTTGTTTCTTTTTTCAGGCTGAAAAAGTCCCTTGGGTCGACTCTGTCAATACCTTTTAGAATTTTGAATGCTTGAATTAGGTCGCCACGTAGTCTTCTTTGTTCAAGACTGAACAGATTCAATTATTTTAGCCTGTCTGCATATGACATGCCTTTTAAGCCTGGAATAATTCTGGTCGTTCTTCTTTGCACTCTTTTTAGAGCAGCAATATCTTTTTTATAGCGAGGTGACCAGAACGGCACACAATATTCAAGATGAAGTCTTACTAGTGCATTGTACAGTTTTAACATTACTTCCCTTGATTTAAATTCAACACTTTTCACAATGTATCCGAGCATCTTGTTAGCCTTTTTTATAGCTTCCCCACATTGTCTAGATGAAGACATTTCTGAGTCAACAAAAACTCCTAGGTCTTTTTCATAGATTCCTTCTCCAATTTCAGTATCTCCCATATGATATTTATAATGTACATTTTTATTTCCTGCGTGCAGTACCTTACACTTTTCTCTATTAAATGTCATTTGCCATGTGTCTGCCCAGTTCTGAATCTTGTCTAGATCATTTTGAATGACCTTTGCTGCAGGTCAGTGTTTGCCACTCCTCCTACCTTTGTGTCATCTGCAAATTTAACAAGTTTGCTTACTATACCAGAATCTAAATCATTAATGTAGATTAGGAATAGCAGAGGACATAATACTGATCCCTGTGGTACACCACTGGTTACCACACTCCATTCTGAGGTTTTTCCTCAAATCAGTACTTTCTGTTTTCTACATGTTAACCACTCCCTAATCCATGTACATGTGTTTCCTTGAATCCCAACTGCGTTCAGTTTGAGAATTAATCTTTTGTGCGGGACTTTGTCAAAAGCTTTCTGGAAATCTAAATAAACCATGTCATGTGCTTTGCAATTATCCATTATCGATGTTGCATCCTCAAAAAAATCAAGCAAGTTAGTTAGACACAATCTCCCTTTCCTAAAACCATGTTGACTGTTTCCCAGGACCTTCCTTCAGGTTCAGCCCTTTAGGGGTTGCTTTGAGCCTATGAATTCTGATATGCTCAGTGTTAACTAGGTGTTCATGGTTGGGTACTTTTTTCAATTGGAAAAATCCTCAGAACCGTACACAGATGTTGGTTTTTTTGTTGTTGTGCTGATGTGCTAAAGGGATGGGCTTTATCTACACTTTTTCTATTCGCATTCTGGGAAGCAATATCGGATAACCTAGATCCACAGTTATTTTGTGTATATTGCATGGTATGATTACATGCATAAATACACACATCTGCAGTAAATACGTATTTTCAGAAGTGCTTATCCTCCCCCCTATGGTAATCTCCAGCTACAGCTGGTTGCACATACATTTATCTGCAAAACTGCTTGTCCAATCATGAGACTATATTTAGGCTACATTTTTGAGAGAATGAGATTCTGAATGTCCAGTTGTATTTCACACTTACATTTTTCCATTTATCTGTAAAATCATTAATTAATTTGTAAGGAAACTTGGTATTAACGTTATTCAGTATTCTGTACACACTTACATTTTTGCACGTATCTTGAGGACCCAATTATTTCACTTACTGTACGTCACTCATTTTAATACACCATGATACAAACACATAATTTGTGTCTAGATCCATTTGTGAAATTCTCATTAAACTATCATTGCCATTTCTTATACTATTCTTACTGTGGTCATCAACATTTATTCATTTATTTTTTAATTTTACTACCATGTCGGGGGGGAATGTAGGTTACTGACATACTTTATAGATGACCACCAAAGTATTCCTGATAGCGTGTTTTATTTTATATAGCGCCTTTCATAGTGGACCACCATCACAAAGCGCTTTACAAGATGCAGTAACACCAAAATCCATAATACTTTAAATACAGAGATGTGCATAATATATGATGTACATCAAGCACTTCTGTTTATTTTTTTAAGTCCTGACTGCCATGCTCAGCTACCCATTCCCAGGGTTTGATAAACTGTTTATTTGTATGGATTATGTTTTCCAGTTTACAGAAAAAAACACCGTGCAAAACAGGAAGCAACAACCAGGGAGTAGAGTAGGACTGCTCCAGAAAGAGCTGGGGCCTGGATGCTTTTCATGAATCTGACAGCAAAACCTTTTCAGCTTGAATTTAAATAAAAGCTATCATGAAGTATACTCTGACAACTATAACTCTTAGAATTAATTAAAACAAGCACTGTTATTAATAAGAAATGATTGTTTTAAAATTAGTTTCAATTAATTTTATGTTTTGGTGACCATATTTTCTGCTTCAAGGTTTAGTACAGGTTTAAGATTTGGAAATCGGGGCTTATAAGAGTAATATACCTTTATATTTAGGATTTTCTGTAAGAATTTCCACAATAGCACAATATATTTATATATGTGTACAAAATAAGCATAATCTTTAACTCCAGTTATAGCTGGATAAGGAGACAAACATGTTAACTTTAAAACAACATAAGATATTTATCAATCAATTGGAAACTATCTGCGTATGATTTTCCAGGTGAAATATTATCTGTGTTAAATTAAAAAAAGGCATGTAATTGTGTTCAGAAGACTCATATTTACCTTTAATGAACATTTGCACTGAAGTTGATGGAAACATTATACTAATATTGTACAAATAAGTGCACTGGTGGCAACAGAACTTTCCAAAGTAAACCTATCTATTTTCATGTGCTTTATAAAAATAGATGCTAAATTGGCAGATCACATTTGATCCATACATACTGTCATTATTGTGTTAATACAGATTGGCATCTTTGGATAATCTAGAACTACTATTGTTCTTTGTGGTGTAACAAGATACTCCACATCTAGGTATACTGCTCAGGGTTTTCCTTACACATATTCTTCAAGTAATAGACATGAGGTTCAGGTTCACAGCATTTACATGCGTCATCTGGAATGTTTAGGATATATTTTAACCTTAAAATTATTGTGAAAAAGTAGTGGAAATTCTTGTGCAGAGACTGCAGTATTGCTATGCTTTACACTAGATGATGTCCGTCATAGGTTTTGGTTGAAGTTATCACCATGTTTTAAGAGGAACCAAGGTTGTTTTCAAGGTTCTCTTCATTACTCCCGAATTAATTTAGCTATGACAAAACCTTTGTCTGTGTTGCTGAAATCCAGTCTCATCTCCAAAGCCTGTGACCTTTATTGAAGCTACTTAAGTCCTGCAGCTCCACTGTCTCTAGCAGAATAGCTCCCATTATGTAATCGGCTCCTCGCTTTTTTGAATTAATTTACCTTCATATACTAGCAAATGAGCAAAGGGCTTTCAATTATGCTCCAACTAAAAAATATGGTTCACAGGTAAATGAAAACTAATTCCATTATCAATTATTTATAATGTATCTATGCATATTTTAAAGGATAAATACAGTTTTATAAGTAATGCACTGTAACTAAGGTATTAGAAGAAACCTTTAATAATAATAATTCAATAACCTGACATAAGGCTTTCCAGTGTGTCATTAAAATTGTAATCTTACAGCTCGTCTTAGTATGATCATATACACTAGGGTATTAGGATCATGTAGAACAGATGTGTAAAGCCTCATGGTCTGGTGTAAAGGAATTACATGTAATTCTTATAATGCCACAGTTATATGCTTTAACACACTTTATTCATTTAGTCTTTAATTGTCCTAAATAATATTAATAATCTGATATGTAATTGTTATTTTACCAAAAAGTGTCAGTTAATTACATTTCATTCATGTGTCTGTATTCACTGTATATACGTCAGAGAGAAACTAATTAGACAGCGGAACTGCTTTACAGGAACTAACTGCGTCATCCTATGAATGTGCACAGGCTGCCATGGAAACAAACAGAAATCTGTTCATTTGGATCTTGACCAAATATGCATAGAAAAGGCATTTGCAGAGAACAATTGCAGCCTGTTGCCATAATAATTTCCCAGCAGCAGGAGACTGCCATATGACTGACCCAAATCACAGTTTCTCTTAATTCTTGTTCTAGCAAATAAAACACACTCATAAAACATCCTGCTATTACAAATACAAAATTCATATGGTTATATCCAAATGCAAACTGATCAATAGAAGGATAGGAGTGATAGGAGGATGATCACTGCATAAGGGTTCACATTTATGAATGAAGATCCTAATATGTTTGTGTTCTTAAATGTACATATGGACCTATTTAAATGATCTACATAATGCACTAACTTGGAAACAACCCCCCACCCCCAAATTGGTAAACACCATCAATACAGTAATACAGTGGTATTTATATTCATATGATATAGTGTCAAATAACATCAATAGCCAAACTGTAGCTACCTTGCTGGTCAAGCAAAACCTCATGTACTTTAGAAATGTGAAAAATAAATAAGGAGTTTATGTTTAAAACGGACTTTGCTAAGCATAAAGCCACCTTATAACAATATTCAGATTGAGCAAGCAGGCAAATTCACATACGTTTTCTGGATTAGGCAAAGACCGATCTGAACGAGTGCACTAGTTAAGAATGATTGCGGGAATGCAAAGGTCTTTGGTTTATTGAACACAGGGATTTATCTGATCCCTTCAACCAGCATAGATCATTTAATATAGCCTGGATTTTCTCAAATGAATTGCTGTGATTAGACAGGGCAGCGCCAATCAGGCAACCTGTACAGTAAAAAAGAATGTAAGATTTATTGTTGGCACTCAGAATATGTTGGGGGGGGACGACGACAAATTGGTTTTAAGGAAATGCAATAAATAAATATGACTATCATCCTTCATATTAAACTTGTAATGGGACTCCTTTATATTTGCATGGATCAATATTTAAACATTTGTGAATATCATCCTAAAATTGTTATATTCGGGTAGTCCTAAATACTGTTTAATAATTAAACATGTTTTTAAAATGAACCTCTGATTTAATCACAAGCCAAGGCAACTTGGCTTTATTTGTATTGATGCCTTTCCAAAACACAGTTTAACTTTCATTGAGACTGAACCTATTTAAAGGAATTTAAGGAAATATAGTATCACATGTTTGGCCTCTTAAAAACTGGTACAACAATAATACTTCAAAAGATCTGTTGTTGAAACAGGCATTGATATTAGATAAAATAAGGCAGCACCCTACAGCTGTTACAATGAAGCCCTGTATCCAAACATGATCTTTATCTGCTAGCAAAGTAATATAAACAGAAGCTTTTGAAATGTCCAGCACTGTCTCATGACTGCAATGTAGTTTTTTTACTTGTGTTTTCACTTTAGAAATTGTAATCATATAAATGAAAAAAAAATCTTTATACAGACGAACAAAGATGAACACCGAAAGTACACCTTCATTTATTGACCCAAGTATCTTCTCCACGTAACTTTTTCATGGCTGCTCAGATGCCAGTAATTTAGAATTATAAGTTAAAAGCTAAATTTCTCTTTCTAGACTGACTATTATTCACTTTGTAGCCAAGGGCTGCCTTGGGTTGGAATTCTTCTAAAGCTATCATGGGTTGAACTGGCATATCTAAATATGTCTGATATTGAAGCATGAACATGTCAACTATAATGTGGAAGTGAATAATAAACACTAAAAGTAACGATTCAGGACACCGTTTCCTTGGAATGCCTTTGTTTTTTGTTTAGTTTGTCCTTTTTGCTATAGAGAAACATTAACTCAAAAATATATTGCTAAAAATGCATGACTTTTTTATTTATGACTTCTGTTTTTGGACATCATGCAGTTTAATTGCAAGCAATGCTGAGATAGCTATAGTTCATATATCTACTAAGCATATCAAAGAACGTGCCATATCTGACTCTCCCTTATTTGTATATTAATGGTCAGATCAACTGGCACCATTCCTGTTCATGTTGAAATGAGCCCATAGGCACCCGAAGATTTTGGCGTTCTTAAAAATTTGCATCTAGTCTATCTGGCAAAATTCATGCAGCTCACAATGGCTGCTTCGTATGCTCAGTGTGTGTGCGAATGAGGCTTGGCTAAAGGCAAAAATGTATTATTTTATCGTAATGCATAAAGTAAGGTATAGTAAAGATATAATGACATTTCTTGCTTGCAAGTATAATGTGTTTTTACAGCCCAGAGGTAACCTGATTATGAGAATGTCAAAAACATGATCAGTAGTTTGCATATTCTAAACTTTATTACCATTTTTTAAAGCTTATTTTAAAATAAATGCTGTTACATGTTCGATTAACAGCCAACCTGTGTGTGTTCATCATGCTGGATCCTAACACCTGTACAGTAACCCAGGAATACAATTCCTGGTCACCCTGCAGACTGGTTAATATAGCACAGAAAAAGGTGTGTGAACATCATACAATGGTTTATTTATTTGCACTACCTATACTGTGTTTAAAGGATGCCCACTGCACTTAAAATAAATACAAAATAAATTAAAAAAAAAACAACTTCAGTGGAAGGTTGTGTGCAAGACAAGCAGAAGCTGTTACCAGATTGTCAATAGTAATGAAATCTGATGTTTGAAATGTAGACACTTATTGATTTCCAAAAGATGTCTGAAGGGCATCATCTTGTGAGATGAAGGTCCTTCCAAAGTGCATAAGAAAGCATGTTGTCATATCAGAGGTCTTTCTCTCAGTAAATTGAACCAGTGGAAAAACAGGAGCATTAAAAAAAAAGGAACGCCTTGGCATTTGACTTACAAAAGCTGTAAGTAGAGGATGCATTGAGTGTGCTTTGTTTCTCCTTTGCTAGAAGAACATCTTCAACTTGCTCTTGGATTAATCCAATCAGAAGAATGGTATTATTGGTAAAAAAAAAAAAAAAAGGTCAAATAGGTCGGACAATAGGCTAAACCGTTTTCAGTGTGAGATGAATAGCATAGTCCTCAAATAGAGAGAAACTTGCATGCCTTAGCATGTATGACTATCCTGTCAATACAGATCATCATGTAATGATATGAATCACACAATTAGTTAAATACAATGGATCTTCATAAAGGAATTAATGGAAGTATCCTAAAGTATATGCTACTGTTAATACTCAAAGATGAACTAATGCAAAGATCTCTTGTAAAGAGTATACCAAATATGAAATAGATACATCCACTACGAAAAAGATGCATTAGTCTAACACGAATAGAGTTGTGTGATTGTGATACCAGTATAATAAGATAACCTGTCCACAGAACCCTGTTCTATCATCATTATGAAATCTGTATGAAATTGTATTTTTTTTGCTAGGCATCATAGAAAAAACAATATTTAAGTTGTATGATCTTCTGAAAATAATTATATCTAAAAGTATAACCTTAAAAAAAAATACAGTACATGTATTGCATATATTCAGCATGATTTATCAATATGTGACAAATGATGCTCTTAAAATGTATTTATTTAATTTTAGGAATTTGGAATCGCCAATTATTTTTCCCCTGATTTTCTCCAATTTGGAATGGCCAATTATTCAACCCGACTCACCGCTGCAACCCCCACTCTAACTCGGTAGAGACGAGGACGAGCACTCATGTCTTCCGAAATGTGTGCAGTCAGCCATCCTCTTTTCTCGCACTGCAAGCCTGCCATGAAACCATTACTGAACTACAGCGTCGGAGGACCACGCAGTTACCTAAAGACCTGTTTTAATATTCTGATTAATGGCACAATCTTGTGCAGTCTTCCAAATTCAAGGTCCAAAGGAAAAAAATTATACTATATACTGTCTAAAAACATATTCCAGACGCAAAAGGTTTTTAAGCGCTGACGCACACTTTTAATAATACAAAAATAAACAAACCTAAAACAAAAGCTAGCTCCTTCAGAGCGCTAACTAAACATATAGGAATTTCCTAGCTACCAAGCAGATATCTAGGCTGTTTATCGGCATAAAACAAAACACAGGTTATATTTTAAACAGAACAAAAAGGCTTCACACTCTACCTTTTTCAATATGACTGTACACACAAACACTCTGACTTCTTCACTCTGCATGTCCAAGCAGCCTCACTGATGTTCTTAAATATTGGCACTCTAATTTACAATGAGCCAACTGCCAAAAGAATTCATAAATTAAATAAACGCGCCTTTGCAAGTATATTTTGGCAGGTAGAATTTTAACCCCCCCTCCCTGCTCCGTTACTATATATATATATATATATATATATATATATATATATATATATATATATATATATATATATATATATATACACACACACACACACACACAGTGCCTATAGAAAGTCTACACCCCCTTTCAAAATTGTCACTTTTTGTTACCTTATAGCCTGGAATTAAAATGCATTTAAAGTTTTTTTTTTTTTTTTTCATTTATCTACGCATCCTACCCCAAGTGAAAAAAAATATTCTAGAAAATTAATTAAAATTAAAAACATAAATAGCTTGTTTGGATAAGTGTTCACCCCCCTTGTAATAACAATCCTAAATTAGCTCAGGTGTAACCAAACATCGTCAAAATCACACACCAAGTTAAGTGGCCTCCACCTGTATTAAATTGTAGTGATTCACATGTTCAGGATAAATTCAGCAGTTCCTGTAGGTTCCCTCTGCTGGGTAGTGCATTTCAAAGCAAAGACTCAACCATGAGCACCAAGGCACTTTTAAAAGAACTCCGGGACAAAGTAGTTCAAAGGCACAGATCAGGGGATGGGTATAAAAAGGCCTTGAATAGTCCTTGGAGCACAGTCAAAACGATTATTAAGAAGTAGAAGGTGTATGGCACCACCAAGACCCTGCCTAGATCAGGCCGTCCCTCCAAATTGGATGACCGAGCAAGGAGACTGATCAGAGAGGCTACCAAGAGGGCAATGGCAACTTTGCAAGAGCTACAGGCTTTTATGGCCAAGACTGGTCAAAGTGTGCCTGTGACAACAATATCCCAAGCACTCCACAAATCTGGTTGTATGATAGGGTGGCAAGAAGGAAGCCATTACTCAAGAAAGCCCACCTTTGAAGTATGCAAAAAAACAGTCAGGAAATTCTGTAGCCATGTGGCAAAAAATGTTGTGGTCTGACAAAACTAAAATGGAACTTTTTGGCCTAAATGCAAACCGTTATGTTTGGCACCATCCCAACACAGCGCATCACCCAAAGAACACCATTCCTACTGTAAAGCATGGTGGTGGCAGCAGCATGTTTTGTTTTTCTAACCCTTTCTATACTAAATAAATATCTTGTTGATTTCAAGGAGGCTTTTTAAGTTTACATAAAAAAATAAAAATAGGTTTGCAAAAATGCAAATAAAAAAACACAAACATTTTTCATCTTAGTCCTATTTTTCATTAGTCTTAGGCTGCTTCTGTAACTTAAACACTCATAAAACAGCATAAGCTATTGTGGCATAATTATGCATGCACTATACTGCTTTGTACAACAGCTTGACGGTCACACCAGTGGAGAAAAGGATTCAGGTCCACTTATATTTTGAATGTATTTTTTATATCCTTCACTGGGGATATGTACGGTATGTTACTTACTGTATACATCTTATCTTTACGATTGTTTTTTATTGACCAAATTTGTACTCAATACCTCTGTCACATACATCTGTTTTGCATCCCTATGCATTTTCAATTGAATTATCCTGCTTAGATTACCAAGTTAATGTGTGCATTAGTGGCAGCCTGGCACCAAAATCATGTTTTACGTATGCAGAACACATATTGTGATAAGGGTACAAAAATAAATATGCACATTTAGAGGGTATACAAGTATCCCTTAAAATATGACCCTGGAATTTGATATATATTTTTCAGAGTAAATACATAAATGAGATTTTACAAGCACTGTTTGCTTTTCACAATCTTGTCACACAAAAGGAACTTTATTAATTATTTAAACAATGGCTGTATTTAGATCCTCAGCTGATAAGATCAATAGAATACATGCCATTGGATTCAGTCAATTTTAATTCAGAACTGAGCACTGCACGTATTTTTTTTCTATTACATCACCCATTTGATTTATGTACCATAGTATTTCACTAGCATGAGCAAATTTCTCCTTTAGGAAAGAGTGCTATACTGTGCTTATAAAGTACACACTGTGATAACAATGTCTGTTCTGCTTATTGGATCCTAAGGGTATGTTTTCTCATAGCAGCATAAGCAATCCAATGTAATGCCATGTAAGATTGTGTTCACATAACGTTAGTATTTTGGCTATAATCTTTACTAGTAATGTTTGCAAGGATTTAGAAATATAGTACAATATATTTATCTGTTGACTTTTTAATTTATTTCTGCTCTCCAGTATGAACCATTTCTGGTACTGTACTGTTAGAATGTAAAGCAAGTCCACATTACCAGACTGAAGTCAATTGAGTGTGAAAGCGATGCTTAAATAGGTTGCTGTGCTGGATGTTCAGAAAAATTGAAACGGAGGAGCATACAACATTGCCAGAACCACTGGACTGTATGTTGTATCTCAGTCCTGTATTAGTATTATTATTTAAAATGTATGGTTTGGTGTGTAGAAACACAATGTTTTGTTATTCTTGTTTAGAGCTTGGAGGGGGTTAAAATGCCCCATCCAGATAAAATTGTGAGAATGTGTGGTCCTGTCTGTGTCCATTATCCTTCCTGGTCTGACGTCACCACAAGCCATCCTAGTCACATGCATCAACCACATTTTTAAGAACTGGACTTGAGGAAAAGATTCTATAAATGTGCAAACTAATCAGTGTAGTGTACATTATACTCACCAGAGTTAGTACTGGTGGAAAAGAAAGGGGGTTATTCATAAAAACTGATTGCAATGGATAGAATCAAACACAAATCCCCTGATTTGCAACCAAGTACACGTATACTAATAGTGACGTTCCATGCCAAGACCTCTTCCCAGGGGGAGAATTTATATATGTAATTACTGGTTTATTTTTTTTATCTCTTAAATTATGTTTCTCTTATATTCAATACATACCATACAAATCACACTGTAACAGGGTATTGAACAATTAAAGAGGCAAAGCTAACACATTTTCAACAAACTGTTTGAAAATTAGTTTTTGCTAAATGTAATCACAAATTTAAAAAAAAAAACATACAATCAGTTTACATTTAAAAGTACTAAAGTAATCCACCTCCCCATACCTTCCTCTTCTATTTTACTTTAGGATTCTCAACTCTGAGGGAAGCTTATCCGTAAATATGACACATTTTAAATGTAAAGTCTATTTAAAAATATGTTCTTATTGCTGGTCGGAGATAATTCTCTTGGAATGAATGATACTGCCCTGTGAACAGGTTTCTCTACTGACACTTTTGAATGGGATTAAACACTTCATAGTGTTCTTTTAAATAGTCACTAACTCCTACGTAGGTCCTATGTAGGAGATTATTTTATTAATTTTTTTTAATTAGCACTAGGGCGCTTCTGTATAGTTCTGTCTAACAAAGACAGATGAGTATAACATCTTGCATAAATTGCCATCCTGCCTATTCTGCAATATTGATGGGGGCTGTTGCTAAGCTAAAAGACATTTGTCAATTAATCATGGGCTTGGCAGTTAATCTCGGTTTTAATCGCATATTAAATTGATACAATTACTACATCCAGCTAATTTAAATTTGTTTTATTATTGATGTTACTATTATTACCACTAACTGTAAATAAAGTTGTTTAAACTGTATTTATTTATGCATTTGCAGAAAGGCAGTTTCCCAGGCCAAGAAACGAAGAAATTTGGTACGCTCAATTGGCTGCTGAGGCAGAACAGCAAGGATGGAAAGTCCAGGTTTACTCAGTGGAGGTGGGTTGTCAAGAATTTGTGGCACATTCCACAATCCGGTTTCTCAGACATCTGATTCAGTGGTCAAGAGTTACGATGCATAGTGAAGAACTTATCTGAAGCGGCAGAGGAGCAGTAACTTTCTCTGGTTGAGACGAAGATTCTGGTTGGGGACATCAAGCACAGTAGAAAGAAAGCAACGTCGATGTAAAGGAAGATAACAAGGCTTGGCTTAGCTGAGTGGGGGACGGACGGGGGTGATACTGGGACACCAGAATCACTGTCGAGCACTCTTAAGATGTTGTAGGCTAGTCGACTAAACACCAAGGATGGAAGGTGCCACTTGAAGACCCCAGAAAAGTACCCTACTCAGCTCAGTCCAGGCGATTGTCATGCTGATGTGCTAGGGAGGCCGAACAGCGGTTGACCCCTGGAGCCAGCATTGCTGTCATTGTGTGTGCTGACGCACCAGTGAGGCAAAGTGGGATGATCCCGGGAGCCAGCATTACACTTCAGCCATCAATACTAGGCAGAAGAACACCAGGCATTGCAACCACATCACAATCGCAGACCTTAATGAAATGGGCCCAGTTTCCCCTTGCTAACTAATTAATTTCTTAAAGTAAAACAGCTCTTACTAGATGTAAAGTATTATTAGAAAACATCTAAAAACAACTTTGATACTTGAAAAGAACAGACGAGCTGCTTTCTACAGCACACTTCCAGAACGTGGCAAAGTTACAGCCAAACCTAATACAATTTAAGTAAGCTTGTACTGTATGCTGCATGGCTGGAATGCCTATGAATTAGGAACTAATTTTGTTGTTGTTAACATGGCTTTGCAAGGTGATGTTTAGGAGTCAAAACACATTAAGGCTATGACTAGATATCCAAACTTTGGAATCAGAGTGCAGGAAATATGATAAATAGGAGTTTGTAAAAAAAAAAAAAAAAAATAGTCTTAAAGGTGTATGTAAAGGGAACTATATATATATAGAGAGAGACACACACACACAGATACAGATCCAGGAATCTGGTCAAAGAGGTCAAGCTAATGAATAACATAAATCTGACATTTTCAGCTGGCCCATGGTATAAACTTGTGACAGAGAGTGAAGTCAACAATCGCCCTCCTAGTCAACAATCTCCCTCCTGATCTGTGAGGGCGCTGTTTAACAGGAACAGAGTACCTTGTACTGGTTGGTCTGGCAGTTCACTCCAGGGTCAGATGGAAGCCAGCCAGCCAGCCAGGAAGAGGGAGGAGTCACAACATCTGATGTCATCACGGTACGTGATGTTTCAGTCATGGATTGGAGGAGACGTGACTGAACTAGCTATTATCACAGGGGGCATAACTAAGGGTATAATTGGAGATGTGATGATTAATCTGTTCCTTTGATGTGGTTATGAGAATGACCGAGAAAGGAAACAGACTGTGATAAGCGTATCATGAGTGTTAAGTGTTTTGTTTGTTTCTAACTGTCTCTGCTTGTCACTGCAGAGGACTAACCTCCGGGTAGCTAAACCGCCAGCCTCCACCCTCAGATACAATTGGAACGTCAGCGTTCTATAGCTCACGGTCATACACCTTGACACAGCTCAGTTTTCCAAAACCATAGCAACAGAGCAGAGGAAGCAGACAATTCTCAACAAATGGGATTGCCACTTTTTTTTTTCTTCAGGAAAAGTGGTGTAGATTGATTTGGAGGCTATTCTCCTTGACAGACCCAATAGTGAGTAAGACGAGGTACACCCTTATCTGGTTGGGATTCATGTAGGAGCATGTTGGTCGATGGACAATTGCATTTTAATGAGAAAGAGTATTCTTTTCTTAAGTTTTATGAAAAAATGTTTAAAATCATACTTAAGAAAAACAACAATGTGTAGACTGTATTGATTGATTAGTTCTGTCTCCTTTATATTTTTTTATCAAAATGCTGTATCATGGTCAAGTAACTAGTGCAGGTGACAGATTAAAATGCCAAAAGTACTATTTTATTTAAACCTCAGGTGAAAATTGGCAGTGCAAAACACTAATAATGAACAAAATCAAATCCATAAGCCTGTATTTAATACAGATGTTATATATTGAATATACAGCTACTCAGTCACTCCAGCCTCAATGGAGTCTCAAATCTTGTCCCCCTAGAATGAGCTCTACACAGGTAAGTATACCCTTCCTTATCACTATCTCCTCCCCAGGACTAATCCACTACACCTTAATTAAAGTATAGTCTTATAAATTTTACAGTATCTGCATTAAATGATTCACTAAATGTTTGGGTGATTTCCCTTTGTCTAAAAACTATATACCCACTCTCACCAGTTAAGCATACTATAGTTAAAACCCAGCTAAGGATATTCTTTTACCCCCTGTTAACGGTTCACATTTATTCAAAACATGAAATGCATTTAAAAAAATATTAACAAGCACTTTCACTTCTCTTCTTTAACTAAAAAATAAACTTAAGCAACTCACTAGTAACACATTGTGTCCTCGAAAATGTGTACTATTCGTAATCACAAACATAGTTACAGCGATGTTCTCAGAACTAACTCTTACTGTATCTTTTCATAGCAATTTATTATTTACAATGTTAATCACAAACAACTGGTATTAAAAAGAGAGTCTTTAGAATAATGTCCTTCTGTAATACTATAATGTCCGATCATAGTGATGGAGTGTGTTTCTCTTTTGTTTTCACTCCATCACACCCACTTTCCCCGAGGTAAAGTTAGTGAAGGCCTCCTAAGGTTATTTAGTACATTATATATATATATATAATGTATATATATAATGTGTCCCATATATATATATGGGACACACTGTATAAAAATGATGGCTCAGTTGTAAAACAACATTGAAAGTGCTTAGTTTGGTTTTCAGTCATGAGATTTACTGATCAACTTGTTTGTACCTACAGTACATTATTGAGATTAAAAATGGGCTAAAGCCATAAAATACTAAAATATCGCCCAATAGCTACTTCTTAAAGGGGCTGCTTTCGAACAGACGTGAAATTTATCAATGTCTGTTCTGCTGGTAAAATCATTACAAGACCATGTATTATTAAACAGCTTTGAGGATGAATGAGCAATGACCCAGGGGAAAGCTATACTGATACACCTACTCATGGTTGAAGGAAATCAGGATTGGCAATATTGCTTATAAGCATAAAAAGTTTAAGGTTCCCGACAGTGGAACTCCTCGCATTGTTTATATATATATATTTGTTTTGTCATTCTTCCTATAATATATAGCACTGTAAATGTCTTTTGCACTGTAACTAGGACATGCAGACATTTTAGTTTGAAAACTTAATTGTGTTACCATCATTTAATAGCATATTATTTTTGTAATTTACCTTCTATACCTGTAAAACCATAAATATATATGGACATATATTTTTTTTAAACTGGGCTTACATTTACAGTATGTTTTTGCTGTATTTTTTATGTTTATCCCACTTAGAAGATAACAGCTGACTTTCTTTTTGTATGCTTTCATTCGATTTGTCTAGCAGGTAAAACCCAGCTTGGTAAGCTAGTATTTGTGATGTAATTTTCTTTACACCAGCTGGCCACTGATCTAAGGAATAACATTTTGCGGTGGTACTCCCACGCATGTAGTACAAATGAAAAATATTGATTGGCTCTTGTGGGTCCAGTATGTGGGGGTTTTTTGGAGGTTTTTTATCTTGAATGCCATGCCACTTGTTGTTGATCAAAAAAATCTGCTCCAGATAAATTACTTCTGTACAGACTGTATTGGATTGTATTTGAACATATAAATACCTTTAACCAGCATAAATAATTTAAGGGATTGTTATAAGCATATGCACTCACACATAAACAACATTACTAAACTCTGCTCCCGAAAAGGCAAGACCGTTTTAATACTCTTTCAGTTTAAATGACCTAATTCACTAATATACATGGAAATGTAATCAGAATATGCAATCTCATACTGTAGTACTTATGCTGAAAAGGAAATTCATACCATTTTAACTGCAGGCATCTATAAAGATTATTTCCATGACATATCCATGGAAACTTGTAAAAATGAAATTTCTCACTTTGGTTTCTAATAATATTCCACCTTCACATAAACCAGCCTAATGCCAACTGGGTGTCTTTGAGCTGCATGTTATTAAAAATGAATGAGTTTTATTAGGGCATTCTGCTTCCTTTAGAAGACACAGACAATTATACCTAATTGCACTGATTTATTACAAAAGGCAGTGACGTGAACAAAATGACCCACACTAGATATAGTCAGGCAGCTCAGGGAGAGAGATGCTTTAATTAAAGTGATAACAAAATTGAATATACAGTCAGAATATTATGTTTAGTGATTTTAAACTGGTTTAGGGATGAGATGGTTCTTATTAATAGGTGAGAAGCATTCCAGTTATTCATTATCAGTATTATTAGTATAGAGCTTAATAATAAATATCCAACTATATTAAAGGGTCTGGAGTCAGCCACACATCATGATAAATCATACATTCTTTTTTAATGATAAAAAGAGAAAATGGTTGGGCCTTGAGAATGAGAGTTTGTCTTACTTGTTTATATCGTTAAATTAAATAACCTGGAAACTTGATGGAGTAACCTTGTGGTGATGTATTGAAGCAAGGTTGCAATTACTGTGTGCAAATCCTGTTTAGGCTGATAACCTATAACCTCTTTGTGTTTTTTTCTGACAAATGATCTTTAGAATTTTGGAATGTAACATATACCTTTCTTCTAGAAGTTGTGATTGAATGTTATAATGAAACAGTGATATAATTTGGGTGCTGCATTTACTTATTGGATCTACCCCATATGTGTCAGAATCAAAGACCAGTTACATATATGTATGTCTTCAGTTTTATATTTGGATGCTAACATTGCTAACTATGTGTTTAGTAAAGGAACTGCAGGCAAAGAACTAGGGTTGTACGACAGAAACTTTTAAGAGACTACAAGACAAAGTTTTACATAGTGTAACCAAAGCCAATTATAGCTGAAACCACCTTTTGAGGGAGTTCTGGAATAATACTTATAATGCAACTGTAAACACAAGCTGTTGTGGCAACACACTGATTTAGAAGCTAAGTCATGCCCCCCTGCTAGTGCTCATAACAAGGCAAAAAAAACAAACTATAGGAATGCTGGCAATAAACTTTTATACTTTTTGGTTGACCAAGGACCACAGCCTAAAACAGATGAAGTACCTGTGTCACTGGTATACATCCTTGGCTGATCTCCCTAAAAATCGGCACTGTCTCATCAATCCATGCAGACAGTGTTATTAGATGGCAATGTGGCAATACTGTACCATCTGCTGTGGAACTAGATAGTAACATTGGCGTACTGCACTCTTGTGAGTCCAATATGTAATAATTTCACTTTGTGTATATTACATAATCTTTACTGCAATGTGATTCTTGTCTTAACCAACCAACTATCCTGCACTGTGTTTTTTTTGTGTGTAAAACAAATAAAACCAGGGCACTTAAGCCATTTACCAACTGCAATCCCTCTGTCTCTCACTCGCTTGTACCCTTTTTCAGGCCTTTTTAATAGGCATGGTCAGAATAGCATGCTCTGTTTTGGGAACTGAAAGAGTATATCATTAAGTGTATTGGTAGTGATGAATTGGTGAGAAACACAATATAATGACATGCATCAGTGTTGAGATTATACCTCAATCTTCACTTAATTAGGAGCATAATGGCACAATTAAGACAATTCTTAATGACTTAGAAACAGCAATTCCTACTGAAGAAGGTTGCCTCAGTAACATGCAAAGCTCTTCTATTACTAGAAAATATCAACTACCAGCTGGCTTGTAAACCTACATGGTAGAGCATTCATATGACCCTTAAGACAAACCTTCTAATTGCATGATTGTTTAATTGCTTTCTGTACTTAAGATTTTGCCAGCATATGCAAATTAAAAATATATTCAAACATTTCTGCTGTTATAAATACATTCAAAATTAGACTTAACAATATATGACTAGACTTCAAAATAGAAACTAAAGGATCGGAGCAGATTGAGTTTTGTCAATAAGGGATGCCAGGCGTATGACATTTTTAACATGCTTCTGTGCTGGATACAGAAAGAGTGAACACAAGAATAACTTACAAGTCAGAATGCCCATATCTGTGCCAAACCAAATGACTAAAATAGGGAACGGATAGAGCAACAGTGGAACACAACAAAACCAGTAGAGAGTAAGATTGACAGAAAACAGCTTTCAATGTGACCTGAAACATAAATAAACAACCATAATAGGATTAAATTGGTACTACTTCTAAAATTATTACATGAGAGTAACGGTTGTTTACTTCAAGCTAGTATTGGCATTAAAAAATAACTGATTGATTGAAAGCTTTGTATCCTCTGCATGTATCCCTCAGTCATGCACTGTAATATCACACTGAAGTTAAACCTTAAATAACAAGCATTAAGACAGTTTATACTATGCAGTAACTGCTGTAGAGAAGGAGTTTTGTTTCAAGATATTCTAAAAAAAGGATGATGTTATAAATGGTATAAATAAAAACAACTGTGCTATGAAAAATGACACAAAACGGTCTAAGTCAAGCAATGGACAATAGGGGCTAAAATACCCCTCATTTATTATGTAACATGCACCACTACTACTATGTGTACTTAGCCATTTTAATCCCCATCTGAAATCATACCCATGCTTTCCAGACCCTGGGTACTCACCTACAACAGGACCTGGCCATGCTATAATAATAGCCTTGGATTAGAACATACAGAATATCCCTGTTCTTTTTATTTTTTTCACTTATTACTTATATTACAATAACATGTTCTGTGTGCTTCTCTGCTGTGTTTCTGTGTAGATTAGTTACCATTATCTATTCCAAAAAAAAAATTTCAGGCAGAAACAGTATAAAAGTAGACTCTTTGATTTTTTTATTTTTATTTTATCCCCGGTATTGTCGTTTCTGTACAAGAAACAAAGTGGTTTCATAAAGTAATATCACTACTGTGGTTTACTTCTGCCTTTTTTTTTTTTTAGATGTACATGCAAGTGAAAACTAACATTTCACTTAAATAAACTCTTCAAAATGTTTCAGAAAAGGGGACATTGTACAAAGAAAAAACACCTCATCGTTTTGTTTTGTGTTTATTACAGACATCGTAACAGAAGATACTAGGATCACAACAAAACAAAATGTTGATCACTATGCTTAGCATGTACCTTGCAAGTTGGGCCCGTGTTTAAAAAGTGTGAAGCACACCTCCTTCCATATTCCGATTCTGACTCGCTTACCAAGTCAGAAGCAGCACTTTGTTAATCTATACTGGCCCACACACCACTTGCCTTTTTAGAAAATTTCAGGCAAATTCTGGCAATGTGGTAAATCAGTGCAAGGCAAAACACATTATGATAATTATTTCTAATATTTATCAAGTATGTCATTTATGGCGAACACTGACTTGGATTTTTGCCTTCAAATTCATGTGCAGCAATGGTCGTTCGAATATATAATTTACTTCATAATAATGATAATTGCTGCACACCTAAAGTAACAGAGAGTAACAAAAATTAAATAATATAATGCAAACTCATATATTAACAAAAAAAATCTATTAACAACAAAGCAGCATACCTTAAATTGAAATTCAATTCTTTATTTGAGCTGTGTACAAAAAAAAAAAAACAGCTTCCCTTAAATGGAAATTAAATTTATGCAAGGGGGCACAAGATCTTTATTTGAGTTGTATGTTTTCGCTCCACAGTTTATTTAAATACATTTTATTTGAACTGTGCAAGCACAAAGTGTCAATCATTCCCTCCAACCTCTCCCACTTCCATTGAGGAAATCGAGGCTTAGTCTTGC
The DNA here is from genome assembly GCF_017654505.1 of Polyodon spathula. Classification (NCBI taxonomy): domain Eukaryota; kingdom Metazoa; phylum Chordata; class Actinopteri; order Acipenseriformes; family Polyodontidae; genus Polyodon; species Polyodon spathula. The sequence continues at coordinate 23,572,649 of NC_054551.1, forward strand.
TGTCAGCCAATCCCAGCCAACTTTAGATGGAACCCAAAACTGACACTCAACAGACGATGAGTTCTGGATGGGGGCTCCGAGCTTTACAGAAGGAACGGGTTGAAGTTAATTACTTATTCCTGATTCAAGGGCTGAAGTTAGTTACTTTTTCGCACAATTACGTATTGAATATTAACTCACATACTAAGGGGGAACTCACATAGATAGTCTGGATGTGCCACCTCAAACAGGGTATTATTTTAAAACTTGAGCATTTGAGTGCGTTGTTAAATTCATTGGTGCTCTGCATCGCTGAGTCGGAAGTGACATGACTTGTTGTACATCGGTGCAGCGAATTTAACAACAGTTTGGTGAATCAATAGAGCTGATAATAATAATGAAAGGTTGCTGCTGCAGCATTCAAAGCTGTGGCTGGCCTGTGTAAGCTGAAAGCTTATTGGGATGACGGTTTAGTTATCTTTAACCAATTCATTAGGAGCTAGCTTGTTGTTACATTGATATGTAGAAAGCAGCTAGCCTGCAACTGTAAATATTTAGAAATATCAATATATTAATGGAAACACTTTTAAATCCAGTTCGCCCACTTTTTTTCAACTTTGTAACACATTCGTTTGAAGTATAAAAGGATAAATAACATACATGATAAAAAAGTTCTCTCTCATAGCTATTTCTTGTGAACAGCTCAGTCAGCTACTCCAGATAAGCTGACAAATGTGATATTGTTTATCAATATGTGTATTAGTGCTATTATCTATTTATTAAAAATACAAAACTGCATACCCATTTTCAAAAGATTTGGCATCTCTGAATCTACAATTACATTGATAATAGTATCTCAGTACAAGACAAACTTCCACAGTGGGAGCAGCCATTTTGGTTTTGCTGCAGTTCACCAGCTCTCAATCCCAGTGAATCCGCTGTTTCAGAGGTGTCGCACCAGTGAATTTAACAACCGTTCGTTGAGCAACTCCTGGTGAATTTAGCAACACACCCTTTCTCGTCAACATAAAGTAGATTGCAGAGTAGCACAAGTAGGCATTCACAGGTTATGCCATGAAATATACACACACACCCTTCTTTTTCCTGCGTATTAGCACACATTGTGAGGGCTTTGCCATCTCAAGCTGGGTGTGATGTTGAAGGTTAAGCAATTGTCTTGCGACTAGAGAATGGTGTGTAGTGGCATGTACAGTACTATTAAGTGCTATTTAGTATGAAAATTAGAGCATTTATTATGAATTGTAAGAAAAAAAGACCTTGTTTGATAACAGATATTTAATTAAAAAGTCACATGCTGTTTTGAACTAAGCAACAAGTACAGTATGTGAAATATACTCATTTATAATAATTTAAAGGTACTTTTAACTTTTAAGTATCATTTAACTAATTTAATTTATGAAAATATGTCTTGTGTTCTTTGAATGAGTGGATGAAATGCAGATTAAAAAAATCCAGGTATGGAGTACCGGTAAGCACGGGTTTAGTGCTAAAGATCTGTGCTTTATGTCTTTTTGATGATGTCGGACAGAGTCCTACATCGGACTGGAAAGGGAAAATTGTAATGTTGGACCTGGTCCAACATAGGACTGCAAAAGTAAACAGTGATGTATTTGTATTATAACATTCCTGGACAATTGTAATTATATTTTGAGGAATCTTGATTGGAAATTCCCTATTAACATTTTTATACAAACTGAGACATTATATATATATTTTATAAATGTATATGATTTTGACAAATTCATGTGCTTTCATAGTAGGCAGTGCTAAATCAAGAAAAGGTGAAGGCTTCGATTAACCGCTGGCAGGGCAAGGATTTGAGAATGCCTGCTTTGCAATTACTTGATTCTGATTGATTACGATAAAAAAGGAACTATTTTAAATTTCCTCTTGCTACCCAGATATTTAATTACTAAGCTGTCCAATTGTTAAAATGTCCATTGCAGTTTTTGGTTACTCCATGGGGTAAATGTAAGGTACAGCTGTTGGTAAAGCACTGAGACAGCAGAAACCAATGCACAGAGTTGTTTTTTTTTAATCAAATAAAACAATGTGTAAGGATGTCTAGGAAGAGTACAACTGTAGACAAATCCAATTCCTAACCCAAGATCCGGTACAATGAAGTGTTGACCTGGCAAAGCATTTAGTAAAAAAAACAGGAGGCATATGTGATTTTTTATTAACTTGTTACTGCATGAAGTTCTCGAATTCCAAAATGAGAAAGAAAATCAGGATAAGGATCTGCCAGCAGCATACACTGCATCCACAGAATGATTGACTGAAGTCTGGGAAACCAGGGGGCAATAATAATAAGAACAAGTATATCGTTTGCAGTCTTGTAAATGTACTATATCAAATGTATTATTGTGGTTTTATTTGACCAAATTGGTAAAGTCATATGCCTCATGAAGAATTATCTTACAGAAAATTGATTTATGATCTCATTCCTAATTGCATCTGGAAATTGGATCACATGCATGATTGTTTCTCTTTCATAACACTCACTTTATTGGCAGGATCACTTGTCATCATTTTGCAACATGGAGACCACCAATAAAGTTCAAACAAAGAAAACTAAAGCTACACTGTTACTTAATATACTGAACTTAATCATATTTTACTCTTGTATTTGAAATACACTCAACTTGTCTTGACATTTAATATAACATATGGCAAACATCTATCAGGTACATAGTAATTATTTGAAAAAAGAAATACAGAAGACTCACACATTGTGGGAGACAATTATTCAATTTTTTTTTTGCTGGTAAATAATATGATAAAATATATGTAATTCCCATTGGTTTCCTGTGTTGTTAAGGTGTACAGTACCTCAAATACACTACTCTACAACTTCCACTACAATACCATGTACAACATTCACAGGACAGGAGCACGGACTGGAAGAATCTGCAGAGATTAGAAGGGGAGATGAGTGCTTGAGACTTGGTAAAGAGTTACCCTTTGGCTCGTGGAGAATCATCCTTGCTGAGGAAGAGGCCTGGGAAGTGAAGTTTACTTGCCCCCAGAGGGAGACTACTGCAGAGTTTTCATAACATAGTGGAGGCTGGAGGGAATAAGGGCATGGCCTGAAGTTTAAATAGGATTGACAGATAGTTTGACAGGGGCAGAACACGAGGAAGTCCTAGCTTCTGCCCCCTGAACCACACCCAAGGTTACAACTTAAGGTGCTGCTCAAAAGAAGTGTTTGATTTGAAAAAGCTTCACATTGAGAATTAACATGTGTGCCTCGAAAGATGTTAATCTATTCAGTCATTAATATTTCACGCAAGAGGTAGACAGAGGATTGTGATGATGAATGTGTACTACTGGATTGAGATCTAGGGATTATAGGGGCCAATTACGCAAACTATGGCATTCATTTGGCCTTCAAGAGAACTCTATACAAGGAAAACATGCCACACACCATGGGAGATGCCAAGTCCATAACAAATGACCTAATAAAGTGGACAGGCAGGGTAGTAGCACTGTAGTAAAAATAAACAAACGTTTCAACAAGTAGTCTTGGTATAACAGATGTCTAATTGTGCTGTATATTGTGATTGGGTGTACAACGCAGTTCAAATTATGTTTTTTTTTTTATTTGGTAGATTAGATCTTAATACAAATCAATAGATATTTAAATACGATGCATGTTTCAATTCCAGTTTTCAGGTACTGATACTTCTTTAATTATTTAGCAGAGCTGTCAAGGTTATAAAACCTTTAAAACCCATCTCTAGTGATGACAATTCCAGGGCATGTGTTATGCACCCAAGCCGTTTTAATTATACACCATATTGTAATAAGAAAGAGATGATTTAGGGTTCAGACAAATGGAAAAATTGCAACCAATTAGCTTGTTGTGTGTTAATAAAGGACCCAATTTGCTTGTGGATAATTAGATAAGTTCCAAAGGCCCTTGCTCACAAATTAAAAATCAGAGCTCACATATGGTGCAGAGTAAACTAATAAAATGTGAATTCCAGTGGGATTAGATTGAAATTAAAAGTATTTGTTAGAGCATTCCTTTAAATGGGAAGTCACATTTCACCTCCCAGGTGGTTTATCCATTGTAGTTTCATTGAGGTGGCATGGTTTCAAGAATCTGCTGCAAATCCCTTTATGTATATTATCCTTTATGTATATTATTTTCTGTACAGTATATTGTATACATTTTAAAATTTAATATTGTATTGCATTCTTGTAACCTTGGGTGTGACTTAAACCTGTCCCGCCACTGTTATCTGCCAATCTCCCTATTTAAACCCCAAATCATGCCCCTGTTCTCTGTCTTGCGTTTTTCATTTCCTACCATCCTCTCTCCTCCCCCACTACACCTTCCTCCTTCAGTATGCTGCTCCAACTCTGCAACTGCTGCTCCACCTCTGGGGGTAAGTTAAGTTATTTTCCCAATCTTAGAGGCCCCCCGGCCAAATCTATCCTAACTCTCTCCCGGTTTCCCATTCTCTACCCTCTAGGTCCCCACTGGGAGAAGTAACGGTTGCTTCCCAGCCATGGAGGCCGATCGGTTCAGTCTTACCTCTGTGAGCCAAGGGGAAACCCTGTACTCTTTTCTAAGTCACAAAGCACTTCTCCCCTATTCTCAATTCCTGAAGCTCTTCCTCCCCACAGCCCTTGGTCCAGTCCTGTGAATAAATAAGCATGTTTAGTGACATATGACTACGACGCCTAAATTTTCTCAGAAGCAGGGATACAATTATATAAAATATGACGCTTAAAAATGACAGTGATTTTAACATTCAAATTTTTTACATCAAAGGTATATTAAGTACTTTTTTTTTATTTGTAGATTATTACAAGGATAGATTTAATTCAACAATGTCCTGAACCCAAGTACAGGGATTTAGGGATTTGAAGTTTTGATTTGACTTATGAATTAAACTTATGATTTGACTTATGAATTAGACCTACAAGTCAATATTTCAACCTTTTTTTATTATTGAGGATAAGAGAAAAAAGTGTTATGGCTCAAATCCAATTTAGAGAGGCTTTTATTTGAAGTCTTTATTTTTTGGAGATTAATTGTTTTTATTTTGAGCACACACATAATACATTCGGAAGCACACACATGAGAAAAACTATATATAGGAACCAGCTATAACAAGGTCAGCAACGACTGAACTTCATGCCGTCACTAGTCTCACCTGAGTCAGTCTGACTGGTTTACTAAAGATTAACACTATTCTAAGCAGTGGACCAGAGATGTATCTGGTGTTATTCAAAACTGCAAAATTAAACAAGGTCACTACAGCTACAAACTGGGAACCAGTCAATTTAAATAACACCGAAGCTGCACAGCTCCAAAATGTGAAGAAGGCAATACATAGATACACTGAAGCCAAGCTTAACTCATTGCTGCCACTGAGTGAGTCCTTGCTATCAGAGGCCAATATTTACATTACTGTCCTCTCACAATGCCTGCCCTGCATTTGAGGATCATCTGGGCACTTGCCAGTGATCATGCCCCATTTTTCCATCCATCCCATAACAAAATTTTGTTGCAATAAAGCCCTTACTGTAATATTATCAGAGGGCCAGTATTACTCTATGCACTGTATGTGACTTTGAAAAGATGAACTTGATTTGTATTTATTGTCATGTCTTTGTGTGTGTATCCTCGTACAGCACTTTGAGATTCTTGAAAAGTGCATATAAATAAAATGTATTATTATTATTATTATTATTATTATTATTATTATTATTATTATTATTATTATTATATGTGATATAAAATATAAATGTGATCTTTAATTACATATTAGTGACCTCTTGAGTTTATTTATTTTATTTTTGTTAATTAGAAGGTAGTATGGGCATGGATCTCATTTGCTCCACAAGGCCTTTCCAATAGCTGTGTTTCTCAACTATGGCTCTCAACTGAATTGTTATAAATAAGTAGCACTGTATTATTCATTAAGGAAAAAAATGGGATTTCTGATCAAATAAAACAGCTACAGAAAATAAGATCCATGTCCTTTGGGCTTTTTATTTCCTCTGCAAGGAAATAGGACTTGCATACCAAAAGCATAATGTGGACATCAGTAGAATTTTAAAGATTTGAAGTTCAATTATTAAAAGGAAGCCACTAGATTAATATTAACATACTGTGCAGTGATCGCTAAATAAAACTTCCCTGCTGCATCAAAGACAAAAGAAGCACTGTATGCATTTTTATACGGTAAGCATGGCTTGGATTTAGCTCTGGCTTGTGTCATGCCATTCACGATGTCCATGGTTTGCACTTACCAGTTGTTCTGATAGATAACAAAAAAATATACCAAAAAAAAAAAAAAGCCAGATAAATGTGTTATAAAGGATGTAATAAACAACACCAAAATGTAATAAGAATTAGTATAACAATAGTGTTAGAAAACATGTAACTAAGGCATTCGAAAATTCTACTGTAATAACTCTAATATGGCATAGAGTAGTGTGTCATTACAATTGTGTTGTTTTAAAATGTATTTTTTGTTAATAACTTTAAACACATTTAATACCATGTTTATTGATGCTTTATAATATGATCCTTAAACAAAAGTGTGACTAGTTTCAGGATGGTAATGTCAGACCTGGGTACTCCATTCCCTCATTATTTCTACCTATGCCTCTCCTGTAATAAAGTGTTCAAAGAATGTCTTTCAGATGATATAAGGCCCTGAGGGGACCTTAAATCAACAAAAAACATTCAAATGAATCCCTCAAATCTGAGGCTCTAGTGTAGTTCTCATACCTATTTACTTCTGCAGGCTAGCATAGCATTGTAATTGAAGAAGACAAACAATACATTGTTTGTAACTGCTGAAAACCACTCTTTTTGTCTCAGTTGACTGGACAGTAATTCTGTTTGTCAGATGGGATTTTCTTAGTGTTGAATCCTCCCATGCAGGTATAAGGGATATAAAGCAATTCTTCCCTTGCATGTCAAAGATAAAGATACATAGCTAACTGACACCAGTTCACAATTTGATGAAGAATGCCACCAAATAAAACAATCCAAAAAAGTATTTAGAAAATAAATACGCAAGTCACTGCAATGACTTTACACCCTGCAGGTAAGAAGAAAAACCTTTCTTAGCATGAAGTAAATAAGAGCAGCACTGTTGGAATACAGCAAGTTTGTTCTGGCCAGAAGAAGCTGGAAAAAGAAAAACACATTTAACAGCAGTTGCTTCTTGGTGGTTACCCAGGTGGTGCTTAAGAACTCAGCATGTTTACACTGTTGGATCCATTTACCATTAGTTTTCACTGAAAATAGGATACTAAGCCAAGCAGCACCTACTCCTTAGAAGAATCGCAAAAAAACCCATCAAAAATGATCTGCACCCTCTCCACCATATCCAGCTGTACGGCGATTCACTCAACAGTTTCAACAATGGCAGTAATCATGTAAAGCAGAACAGGGTTTCAGGCACGTAACTGCTCCATACCTGTCAATCACACACAGCCAAGGGAAATTTCAACTCATCTCTCTGTGGGTGGGAAGGAGGGATGTTGTACAGTCAAACTGCCTCCCTGACTTTCACTAAGAGCTAGTTGAGGAATCACAGCCATATCACAAGAATTGGTTGTTAAAGGCTTAATTACAGGCTGTACATGAAGTGTTGTTTTAATGCAAGAGTTGTCCTGACTAATAAATAATGACGGCGGAGATGTTTTATATATATATATATATATATATATATATTTTATCAAAGTTGGGGTTTATACTGACTTACACACTATTTCATCTTTTGACTTTACAAAACAAATGTAACTAGTGCCTTTTCATGACCCTTGTTTAGTTTCAAACTAGAAGCAGAAATAACACATTGATATGTTTCTTGGTGGTAGCACAGCTTTGGGTAGTGAGTAGCCCAGTTCATTTTACTTTACAGTATGATTGACACTGGCTGATACTAGATAGCAACCCTTGAGACATGTAGAATCTAGAGCACACTTGTGCTTAAGGGCTAGAGAACCAAAACACAGTATGGCAAAACTGAGTAAAAATAATGCATTTACTTGGCTTGGCTCAATTCATTTATTTATCATAGCATCACACCGTTAATTAAATATATGATACTGACTTCCCCATTGTTCTCTGACAGTAACATTCAGCACTCCATGGCTGCTAAGCCACAGCATGTGTGGATGAACCACAAGCAGCTTAGTGTCAGCCCTGTACATACTAAATATCACAATATAATTACAATACACTTCTTTAAACCGCAGCAGCTTGGAGTCTGGACTTGTCAGATCTCTCATGATAAGTATTGGATGGACCACCTCAAATGAATACTAGGTACTTAGTAGGTCAATAGGGAACAGAATTCTTTAACCCAGTGCACAATTAATTCTCAGCATGGAGTTTAGAAGGAAGACAGGGGGAGGGGTTTACTGTTGGAGAAGCCATATTGTGGCTGATATTAGGGCAAGGTCTATGCTATAAATACAATCTGAGAGTGAATGGATGGCATTGTTAATTCTAGTGTCCTGGATACATTATAAAACAGGTACTAATAAATCTTAGCTTACCCTGCCCTTGTCATTTCCAAAAATGACTTTGTTTTCACAAAAAAAAAAAAAAAAATTAATTCAACAAATACAGCATAACTGTAAGTAATGCACTGGCTTTCCCACAAAAATCACTAAACACCAAATTACAATCTATGCACCAGTAAAACTACTACTTCATAAAAACATGTTATGTTCAAAACCTGTATTGCATTCATAGCATAAGGCCTTGTGGTATCTTTCCCTAAATGTGAAGAGCAAACCTTTGTAAGTTAGATGTTGGCTCACACTGTTTTAGCAATTTGCTTTATGTGCTTTTTTTTTTTTTTTTAATTACCAAATTTTGTTAACACTTTACATTGTCTCTAATTACTATGTATTTACATAGTAGTTACTAAGTAAAAGCATATTTACTTACACATAATTACATTGTTATTACGCATAGTTACAATGTACTTAATGTGTAAATCTTTTTGCATGATATAACCCTAACCCTAACCCTAACCCTTTCCTGATACAATTACATACCCTCTAACATCTGAAAGCTGAAAATAGGTCCACTTGTGTGGCATTGAGAGAGCAAGCGGCTCACAGTGTGGTAGTGAGTGACTTGCTGCCACAGGAGTCTGGCGACATGCCCCTCTGTAACAGGACGAGGAGCCCTGTACAGTATTGTTTGTTTATTTTTAGAACGGTGTCTTCCCCTCCACCCCTGTGTTATTTTGTATTTGTTTATTATTTATATACAATGGTGAAGAGCTGTGTGTTTTGTTTTTTGGTTTAAATAGAAAACCTTGTGATAATGTGTGGCTGTCGGCTAGTGCGTTGTTAAACTAGCTGGCAGTCACACATAATTAATAAACTCGTGCAAATTGTGGCAAAAGGGTAATACAATAATTACTAACTAGTTAAACCCCTCGGCCACGGTATATAAACCGGAGACACTCTCAGATCCGGGTGGGTGTGTACAGAGGGGAGCGCAAGAGGAGAGAAACAAAACAAAACGAAACGAAACTAAAGCAAAACAAAGCAAAGCATAGGATCAGTGAAGGCGATTGCACAGCCTGACCAGTTTGTTTAGTGTTTATGATTTCTTTTGTTTAATTATTTATTTTTGCTCTGTGAGAAGTGTTTGTTTTTGTTAAAATATTTTATTTATTTTTGGGTAATAAACGGCGCACCAGCGCATCTTTTCAACTGCAGTACTGGGGTCAGTATTTTTGTTCCTGCTTCTGGCCTGATGTCCCCGCAATGCCAGCCTGTCACACCCTCTCTCAGAGAATTTTTGAAATGTTAACTTTAAAATATCCAATATCCATTATTTCAAATTAAATGGGTATTATTACAATCATGTGTTCCCTTAGGGATAAGGGAAACAGGTGTTGGTCTAAGATTAAGAAATCTATAAGTTTCAATGCTTGGTGCCAGTCTCACAAAGACACCCAAAAAATAATTTGCTTCTTAAAATCTCTTCAGTTTTTAATCTCCGGTACCCAAACCCATGTGTAATAATGTTAAGAATTATTACCTTACATATTCTTCTGAGCAGTAAAGGACCATGCCATAACTGTGGTTCTGAGTCCTACTGCTCCTGCTCGGAAATGAACCAAACAAATTCTATAATAACAGAATATCTCTGAATGGGCTGCCTCTACCAATAGCTTTGATGTTTACTAACTATCTGTCTAGCAGGCAGTACCATGGGGCACTGCGGGGCAATGTAGGAAAAAAGGCTTCAAATGAAACTCAAAATTTGTTACACAAAATCAGTTTGTGGGGATTCGGTACCAAAGTTAGAAATGAGGTGTTGCACAGGCAAACAGTTTACAGTTAGAGGGTATGCAATTGTGTACTTATACATATTGTGCAAAATATTTACACATTAAGTACATTGTAACTATGCATAATAACACTGTAATTATGTGTAAGTACACATGTGTTTACAATTTAACTACTATGTAAATACACAGTAATCAGAGGCACTTAATGTAACGTGTTACCCACATTTTGAAAAAGTGAAAGTTGCAATGTGGGAGAGCGGCTTGGATTCAGGGTTTTATTTACATCTGCACAAGTTGTTTCTCCTTGAAGCTAGCATTATAAATAAAACAAAAAATGTATTTTACTGCACACTTAACTACTAATGATGTAATCAAGAGAATAAACTGTGCATATATAACAGTTGCAGACTTCTCTCTGTGTCACAAAAACATTGGATTATCAAGAAAATATGGATTGGTTGTCCACTATGAAAGGCGCTATATTAAAATAAATATATTATTATTATTATTATTATTATTATTATTATTATTATTATTATTATTATTATTATTATTATTTGTTCTTCCTAATAATACTGAAGCTTGTATTCTAATACAGTCAGGCTGTTCTAGTTGCTTTTGAGCATTTCTTCTACTCTTATAGCTTTCAAATTAATCTAAGATGACATTTGAATACACCCTGCAACTGTCCTTTTGTTTGCTTTTGAAGCAGTGTATATTGAGCTACTGTACAGCTGTCTCAGTACCCAATCAATAAGTTATTGCAGCTTTGTCAGTTTAGATCCACATGCCATTTACTGTTAAGTGTAGCTGGCTACATTATTCTTTACTTATTCAAAATTATGTATAAAGATGAGTTTTCAATTGTAAAAAAATGTAACACTTTCAGAATCCAAGGTACAAATGCTTAGTATTCCAGATCCCCGCCCAATTTCATGCTCTTTTCTTAATCTGAATACATTTCAATATCATTTAAATTGATTAATGATGGCAAAGTGCTAATTTGATAGCGGGAACGACAGGTGAAAACCATTCTTTAAATACACTGTATTTTTTGTGGCTGCTAAAGTTCCACTTTACGGCCGCTAAACATTTTTTGCTTGTGCAAAACGCAGATTTTTGCCGCAATATCGGTGTTTTGCAGCCGCAAATCACTTTGCACGTATCTGTGCATCAGCCCCACAATATTTACCTGTATAGTCAAGTCGCACTAGGACTCGGATTACACACATTTCCTTATAACGCAACGTTTTAATAAGGTCCCGGCCTGAATGTAATAATATCTTAAACAGTACTCCTTATTAACACAAATTAACTTATATACACCCACCCCTCGTTATATCGCCCCTTGCTATACTGCGGGGTCAGATATATCGCGGTCCTGAAGTTGGCTCCCCATTTTTACTATCTAACTGCGCATGCTTCTGAATATTATTCACCGCATTAGATCATCGATCATTTGGTTGTAGCATTAGCTGTACTGGGCTCACACGTCCTCAGAATATCCACGTGAAGAAGAAAAACAAGCAGAAAAAAGTAACCTGACTGACTCTATTGCAACAAAAGTAAGTCACTGATTTAAAAAAAAAAAAAAAAAAAAAAAAAAAAAAAAAGTTTTTACCTTGGTTTGTTCATGTAATTTTGTTTAGTAATACTGGTTCAGTATGTAATGTACATATTATTTTTACTTTTTGCCATGTAGCATACAGTGATTGTCTGTTTTCTATATCTGTAAACAATAACGCGCATTTAAGTGTTTATCACAGTTATAGTATCTTTTTTTTTGTTGTTTTTTGTATGTGTTTCTTGATGTATCGTTGCCCTCGTTATAAGATAGAGGATTTAAATCGGACCCTGACGCATCTGATAAAACGAGGGAGTGATTGTACAGTATTTGTTAGCCTATTTGTTTTTCTATGGGTCTCTCGCTATATCGCGACCCTCGCTATATAGCAGATTTATATTGTACCACTATCGAGTGGGTGGTGTATACAAATTTCATTTGAATTGGTTGAAATGTAAGCATATACATAATTGTATAACGTGCTTGGTTAAATTGATATTGTACTCACTTATTTCAAAATGAATCTTCTGGTTGAGACTAGGAGGGATTTTATTCAGAAACTGCACAGGGAGACATGCCAACAGTGGATAAAGTACAAAACTCCACACTTTGTGTGTAAAATTGTGAACAAAATTAAAAAAACAATTAAAAAACCTCGACCTTTGCTTATTAATATGCACACTACGTTCAGTAGATGGTGTATGTGCAGTAAATATGAATGTATGAATGTTCTACCAAGTGTAGAACTAGTAGTAAGCAATGGCATAGACTCATCATTTTGAATGTTTTTGCTGGTCCCTTAACAAAATAGTTGACAGAAATATATTAAAACCACACAATAACTCTTAGTAATACTGAACAGAAATTTTAAACAAAAACAGGACTTGATCAAGTTTTTAGTAACTACATAGTAGCATTTCCTTATGCCTGATAGAAAAAAAGAAAGCATCTGTTGCACCAGTATTTATTTATCTGTACCAGTGGAAAATAAATGTCTTGCAAATTCTATAGACCCCTGTGACAGAGAACCAATGAATCCTAGTCAACAATCTCCCACCTGTCCTTTGAGGGCGGGGTATAACAAGAACAGTGTGCCCTGGACTGGATGGTTTGGCAGTTCATTCAAGGGTCAGTCGGAAGTCAGCCATCCAGAAAGTGGGAGGTGTCACAATACCAGAAGTCATCATCTTAATGCGGTGGGCGACCTGTCAGTCATAGATTGGAGGATACATGATTGCACTTGTTACCGAAGGGGGACCGTGTCTGTGTACCGCGTCTGTTTATAGTGTGTGTTATTATTATTTTGGGACTGAACCATGGTTTACCTGCTCTATACACATCATTGTATATAGCCAGATATTATTATTTAAGGTTGCCAAACAAGCAACCCAGCACAAATAAAGATCTGTATTTCATCGTGAACTGTATTGTGTTGTTATTACTGAGCACTGCATCACCTCTACACCTGCAAACTGCAAACCACTTTGCCACAACCCCCTACCACACACACACATTTATTTCTATTACCTTAATGCATTTTATATAATTTTATGTTCTGTAATGTAATCAATTAACAGTTATACCTAAGCTACATTTTAATTTGTTATGTGTCAGAAAATACCTCAAAAGACCTGTATGACTCTCTACACCTAAGATCTATATGCATTCTTGCTACACTTGCATTGTTTGAGGCAGTTTACAAAAGCAGGCTGAAACAAAAGAATGGGATAAGGCACATTGCAAATTAGTTTACAAGACAAATCACTGAGGAGGACGATGCAGTCTTGTCTCTGGGATGCAATTTATTTTCAAGTTAATTAAGTTTAAATTCATATTCCACACTGAGTTATCAATTTTGTCTGACTCATCCATCAGATAAATTACGGAATAGTTTTCTTTCTACACATTCCCACTCCTAGACACTGACTGCAATGACGGGCCAAGCTGGACTGACAGAGATTTTTTACCATTTAACACTAGAACAGCCATGACAGTCATTTGAATCGTTTTAGCAGTTCAATTTATTTATTTATTTATTTATTTTTTGCGTTTGTGAATTTTTTGCGCATGTCCGTTCTTATTTCTTATTTTACAATGCAACAAAGTATGGTGTGGATGTACTTGATCAAATAGCACGGCAGTACTCTGTCAAATGTGGTTCTCTCAGGTGGCATGTGGCTATTTTTTATATTTTGGACCTGGCTTTTTTTTTGTACAAGGAGTGCACCGGGAACACAATCTCCCTCATTTTGCAGCTAGCCCTGGACCTACGGCAGAAACATTTTGATCAGAGAAGCACAAGCTAGCTTGCAAATGCCCCTCAGCTGTCAGCCAGCAGTGCGCCCACTTGGCGGTTCCAGTGTTAAAATGCATGCTCTTAAGAGTGATATACAAAAAAAAAATGACATAGTGACTCATAATACCGTTTTTCTTTTTCCTGATGAGTGAAAAGTTCCGTTAAAGGTGATCTTTAAAAATACATTTTCGCTTAGAACTTTTCTATCTAATTGGACTGAACCACATTAAAAGTGGTTGTTTAATGCTTTAATTAAGTGGAGTTAATTTAAAATCTTAAAATCCATATAAAACATGTCAAAAAATGTAGAAGTTAGGTATTGTCAGTGTTGAACCTCTTTGAACATACTGTAACTACCCTCTGCTGTGCCCACGTTCGGGAAGGTTCTGTGACCCAGAGTCAAAGGTTCATCTGCGGCAAGTGTTCAGGGATTTCAGAGAAGGGAGAATCGCCACCAATCAGAAGCTCGATTTGCCACGTGAGCAGGACCCGGTTTCAACATTGTTGTCACAAATCAGGGGATAAGATGTTGCAACAATCAAGGGATCGAGAGCGGGAAGCCGTGCATGCTTGGGATTGGTGGCTGGTGCTCCGGGGCGTGGTCTGGACAGGGGATCAGTAGCGGGCTGCAGAAAGAAAGACTGGAGAGAAACAGCCAAGGAGAGCCAGAGAGAAGCGGGACTGAAGACAACCAAGGAAGAAACCAGAGACTGCACTTATTTTGTCACAGTCTTGAGTAGCACTACACTGCTCAGCTGTAGTTGTACCACTGGCTGGTAAAGCAGAATACTTTACCTCTCAAGTGTAGAGTCGGCTTAATAAACTGCTGCTGCCTTTTTCCAGCAAATGCTACAATACCATATAACGGTTTAAAGGTGTTTTTTTTTTTGTTCTTGTTTTTTTTTTCTTTGTTTTTCTTTTTATGTAGTTAGTTAGCAGATGGTAGAAATGCATCATAAATTCTTTCCGTAGATTAAAATTAAAAATAAATTAAAATGGTCCAGCACATTTTCTGCAGTGTTTAAAATTCTGAAGATCTTCTTCCGATTAATATTTTATATGCCATGGTATAAGAAGGAAAGATGTACACATCTTTTGGTTCTTTGATGTGACGAGGAGGGATTTAAAAAAAAAAAAAGTATGAGATGCAGGATTACTCATTGGATGATGTCAACCTAACCAATAAACCATTGCACACAATGTTTGGGTTTTGAATCTCACATGATAAATTACCAGCCTATTGTTGTTTATTTACTTTACAAGGTATAATTCCAGATCCTAATACCGACTTCTTAAAATGCATACACTGCTTATTCTTTCAGGTGTCTCTGGACTATCTGAAGTCAATAGCAATACATTTAAGGGTATACAATGATGAGTACATAAGTATCTTTGCCAGTGCTTGACTCAGCCTGAACCCTTACATATATTATTAATAACCTGCTTTTGCTAACATTCAGTCTTGAATAACTGGAAGAATAGGTGCAAAGGTCAGCCTGTTTTGAGCTGCACTTTCATTCACAATCAAAACTGTTTTTGGCAACTTATTGTCAATAATATAAAATTATGTTCCTGGTGGACTTAAAGAGACCATAGCTAATAAAATATTTCCATAAATCTTTTCTATTACTGGCACTTAGATTCACTACAAAGGTCTCTCATATGGAGTACTGACAGAATCATTGTTTTTTATCTAATATATACTGTAGGATAAAAAAGCTCTCAGCTTTTTAGTTTTATTTTTATATTTATTTATACAGACGATTTACCAATTGAGAATGATGCCTCATTTACAAAGGGGTCCTGTTAGACAGTAAACAATTACAAATACAAGCAACACAATAAATACATGAGTGGTTCAAACAGCAGCCTACAAAAAAGAACATAAATAAAACACATCTATGTGTTAATGTGGACTAGAGCCTCTGAGCAATTCCCAAATACCATCTTTTTAGCCAGAAAAGGAGAGTGTGTCAAATTCCAACTGTAAGTCAAAGAGTTCCATGTTTTTGGGAACTGATAGGTGAAAGATAATTCTCCCAAATGTGTGCGAACCCTTGGGATTACCAAACTAACAGAATCCTGAGAGCATGAACTATAGCCAGAACATTCAGATAAGGTATTTTTTACAGTACCAATGAAAAAGCCTACAATTTGTTAATGAGCACCAGTCTACTACACATAACAATGGGACAATCGAGAACAAATGTGCAGTATGAATTATATATTACATCCAGTGTGTGCCTTACTTTCAGATTGTCAAATATTTAAATCCCACTTCAGATAACATTTAAACATTTACATGCAAGATACATACAATTTGATTAAAAAATCCCAATAGATGCTGGTTGATTGATGCTAAGACAATTGCATTCAGCATTTTTGTGGAATAGGTCAAGGTAGATCTACAACTCAGCAAATGCTGGCTCAGGTCCTCCCATGCAGGCCTTACTAAAATGTGTCTGGCCTGCACAGGCTCTAAAATGCATTTGACAGGCAACAAATGTTGTAACAAATAACAGGTGGTTAATTGAATTAACACAAAATATGAATAAACATCTTTGAAACCAAAACCATTATATGTATTGACTATATAAATATATTGTCCATGTTGACTCCAATGCTTCCCACAATTGTGTCAAGTTGGCTGGTAGTGGATTTGTACTTCGAATAGCTCATTCCATCTCATCCCACAGATGCTCAATTGGATTGAGATCTGGTGACTGGGCAGGCCACTGCAGTAAGCTGAATTCACTGTCATGTTCGTGGAACCATTCCTGGACAATCATAGCCTTGTGGCATGGTGCATTATCCTGCTGAAAAAATCCATTAGCAGATGGATACACTACTGCCATGAAGGGATGCACCAGATTGGCAATGATGTTCAGATATCCTGTGGCATTCAAATGTTGCTCCACTTTTATCAAGGGGCCCAATGTGTGCCATGAAAACATACCCCACACCATCACACTATCACCACTAGCCTGCAATGTTGACATGCGGCATGATGGATGCATGTACTCATGTGGTTTTCTCCATACCCTAGTCCTTCCATCAGCGTGAAACAGCAGGAACCGGGATTCATCAGACCAGGCAATGTTTTTTCGACCACTGGCCTGCTGTTGGCTGGATGTCCTTTGGGTGGTGGACCATCCTTGATTTACATGGGAAACTGATGAGCGTGAAAAACCCAGCAGCGTTGCAGTTCTTGACACACTCAAAACGACGCGCCTGGCACCTACTACCATACCCTGTTCAAAGGCACTTAAATCTTTTGTCTTGCCCATTTACCCTCTGAATGGCAAACATACGCAATCCATGTCTTAATTGTGTCAAGGCTTAAAAATCCTTCTTTAACCTGTCTCCCCTTCATCTTTATTTTGCAGCCATTAAATAATATGTTTTGAGAGAAGAAATATATACCTATTCCTCAAAGGGCTCCAGAAAGCTAAATTTAACAAACTAGAAATATATTTACAGACTTTAATATCTATTTCTTTTCAGAAAGCAGATGCAGGGATTGATGCATTATTTTCCTCTAATAACCAGAAAAAAAACAAACAAACAAAAAAACACATGTTGCATTATGTAAAGCCCACTTTCCTGCCAATCTCCTTTGCCATATGTCACTGTATGTTACGTAAAGCCATTAAATTATGGTTTATTAATATTGATTTTTTTTTTTTTTTTTTTTTGGACAAAAGAATTGGTAAAGTGAAATCATGTGTTTACCTGCCACACAGTGGAGAGGATCAGGTAGCCCCCACTCCAGGCATACTAACAATTTTTTGTTTAACTGCATCTATATCGGAAACAGATGTGCATATGATTCTACTGCAGAGGAACACCAGAGCCCTGGGCTCTTAATTAGATGCTGATTGATGTTGGCGTTTGCTGCTGAGGTGGATGCTCCAGTTCTAAAGAAGTCAGGGGTGTAGAACTGAGGAGACAGGCCTGCTTTGGAGATGATAGAGGCAAGGTGAGTTGAGAACCAATCTTTTGTAATTACTGCACGGGAGGAGCTGGTGAACAGTGATCCGTCATGAGCAAAGGCTTCTTGCTGTAGATGTATCTAGACATGGCAGTATAGGGACATAAAAGAGAATTAATCTTCGTCAGCTGTGTAAATTGACCCTGTCAATGTTGATCGGTCTTAGAGATGTGGAGCATAATTAGGAAATGAAAATCTGGAAGATGTCATTGGAATGGATGCCGAGATTAGGGAATCTAGAAAGGGATGGGACTATATAGTTGGAGCATCTGAGGAATCCAAAGAAAGCTGTTTTTTCGCAAGATTGATATGAGCGACTGTAGGATATCCGAAGATATAGGAAGTCGTGATGAGGAAGTAGGAGGGCAGCTCTTAGATATGCCGCGGAGCGTCAGGCGGATTGCTGGAATGGCCAGAAGAATCGGAGAGGAGACTGACATGAGACGGTGATGGAACTGAATTCCGGAGTTGTAAGATTTGATTGTGGAAGTGAAGAGGTGTAGAATGTCTCGTGTGGACAATAAAGGCAAGGATCCAGTCTTGATTAAATGGAACTGGCTGAATTTGAATTTGAATCAGCCTGTAGAGTAGGATGATCTTGTTGATGGAGCTAGAGCAGCGGATATGTAATTTCTAGCAGATTGTAGAAGGTTGATGACAGGAGAGCTCACATGAATACGAGGTGCTGGTGTTGCAGAACTTGGAGAGGTGCTGGAGATGCTGTGGGAACCAACTACTGAAATCTGGAGATCTGTAGGCGAGAATTATGTGAACCGGGAATGTACAGGCTTGAATGAAGAAATTAAAAGACACTGAAATCCATATGAGGCAATGTAGTAACTACATTATAAGGAGAGAGGAAGATCTTCCTTTTTTGATGATATGAACTGTAGATTTATTGCCACTAAAGAACGTGATAGAATTTCTTGACCATCGGTGGCCCCAGATAAGAGCAGCTGTGACGATGGGATACAGTTCCAATAGAGCTGAAGCTTTGAGGTGGGAAGAAAGATACTGAATTTCAGGGGGCCATTTGCTAGAGAACCATTCAGTCCCTAGAACTCTAAGAATGAAGCATCAGTAAAGAGATTCAGATCATGAGGGGATGAAATCAGGTCTTCATAGAATAAGGACAGGCCGTTCCAGTGACGAACTAAAGTAGCCCACATCTTAATATCCTTTCTTTCTTCGTTGAGAGCAGAGATCTGCTGAAGCGGTGATCTGTAACATCGGTGGACTGCCATCAGTAGTGGGCAGTGGCCTGCTATAAAGAGCAGAGATCTGCTAAAGCGAGTGAAAAGAAAGCATTGTGAGATATGAGCAAATTTAAGCTGCATGAAGTGCCTCTTTGGGATTGCAGGAGGTTGTTCCACAATTGTTTGCCAACCAGAATTTTGATAGGACGTTGAT
This sequence comes from Polyodon spathula, assembly GCF_017654505.1. Taxonomy (NCBI): domain Eukaryota; kingdom Metazoa; phylum Chordata; class Actinopteri; order Acipenseriformes; family Polyodontidae; genus Polyodon; species Polyodon spathula. Next base: position 23,592,208 of record NC_054551.1, read on the forward strand.
GTTGGTCTTTAAGTGTTAAGACGATTTAGATGGAGCCAAAGATGAGGCTGCTTTCGGGAAAGACGTAGAATGCATTGCTGTGAGGCTGCTACAAAATCTATTAATTTGATTAGGAGCAGTCTATGAGTGTACTGTCCATTGCAAGGTAGGAGGCTGGTTTGACTGAAACGCTGATAGACTAGAGGACATGGTTTCTGTACCTGACTGTTAGCTTACATCGAATGAAATATTAACCTGATTTAAAAATACTTGAATGTTGCAGTGAAAGGCGGCAGCTAAAATATAAAACTTGTGATATTTATTTTACTGCCATCTGGACATTATGATTAGAATAAAACCGTCGGCTTTAGAAGGTGCTGCAGGGTAGAAGAGATTTGATTATTGTGATCAATAGTCCACGTGATTGGAATGTTTATCCTAAATGCTCTGATGCTGTATCTTGCCAACACCTCAAATCTGGCGATCTTCTATAATATTGTGGCAAATCTGTGTCGAAAGAGAATATGTATTTGGATACAGCAAAGTAGAAGGCGCTGTGGATGCACAGAGTCCTCAGGTGTTGGCTCAGAAACCGCTGAAAACACAGTTAAGAGGTCTAAAATCAGGGTAAGACAGATCAACAAAATGGCTATCTGCTGATAATAATAATAATAATAATAATAATAATAATAATAATAATAATAATAATAATAATAATAATAATAATAAAAAATACATTTTATTTATAAAGAGCCTTTCCGATCACAAAGCACTTAACATAGTTCATAGAAGAAAAGATAAAAAAAAAAACGACAAGGCAAAATGAAATACAGCAATAAAAAACAATAGAAATACATTCAACAAAGAAAGAGACAGCATTAACACGGTTCCTGAAAAGCTAGTTTAAAAAATGTGTTCTGAGGAGGATTTAAAAAATCTCAGCAGTCTCAGAGTCTCTTATGGAGCTGGGTAGTGCATTCCAGAGATAAGGAGCTGCACTATAGAAGGCTCTGTCGCCCATGGACCGTAGCTTGGTAATAGGTGGTCGAAGATAACTGGAGTTGGAAGACCAGAGAGTGCGGACAGGAGAGTAGACATGAAGCAGGTCTCAACCTGTACGCGAGGAGCATGATCTTAAAGTCAACCCTGAATTGTATTGGGAGCCAATGTAGTTTAAAAAGCACAGGTGTAATGTTCCTGAGATTCTGTATGGGTTAAAACACGGGCAGCAGAATTCAGCACATATTGCAACTTGTTTATAACTCTCGTACAGACTCCAGATAAAAGCGCATTACAATAATCAAATAATAAAAGCGTGAATCTCTTTTTCAGCACCAGAGAAAGATAAAAGGGGCCTATCTGTGCAATTTGTGGAGATGGAAAAAGGACACTCTAGTGACATTTTTAATATGGTCTTCAAAGGTAAAATAAGAATAAAAAATAACACCCAGGTTACGTACTACAGTGGAAGCAAATACATTTGCATTATCAATATTCAAATTAAAATGACCAACTCTATGAACAAGAGGCTGGGAACCAATTAAAATAATTTCTGTTTTGCCACAGTTTAGTTTAAGAAAACTCTGTTGCATCCAGATTTTTATATCACAAAGGCAACTGACTAGTACAGAGGTAGTAGCGTTTGTATCAGGTTTTGTGCACACATATAATTGTGTATCATCAGCATAAAAATTATACCTGAGGCCAAAGCGTCTAATAATCTGGTGAAGTGGTAACATGTAAATACAAAAAAGTAAGGGGCCCAGAACAGAGCCCTGTGGAACACCCTGAGTAACTGGAGAAATATCTGATTTGAAGTTACTAAGAGTTACAAAGTGTTGTCTGTCAGACAGAGAACCAGCAGAGAACAGCATCAGTAAGGCCAAGTAATTTTTCCACGCATTCAATCAATATATTATAATTGAATGCGTCAAAGGCTGCACTAAGGTCTAATAGAAGAATGATATTAAGGGCCCCTGACTCTGCTGTAATAAGCAAATCATTGGCTACTCTAACCAAGGCTGTTTCAGTGCTATGCCTCGCTCTGAAGCCGGACTGAAAAGGTTTGAGTAACTTATTAGTCAGCAGATAATTTTGAAGTTGAGACGAGACTACTCTCTCAAGCATCACTACTGCTGCTTTAAACTGAACTGCTACAGAGGAGAAAATACCTTTACAAAAATAGCTTTCAGAATCTTGTTGATATACCAGTCTTTAAAGAAAAGACGGGACAGGGTGCCTGCTTGTAGTTATTTGCAGGCAGAAGAAAAGACAAACAAAGCTTTGCAATAGATGTTACGGGCAAGGTGATTACTGCAAATGGGAGTGTTGATGCCTTTGTTGAAGAGATCTTTAAAAAATTTGGCAGAGGGCAAATATTTATAATGGAGTTGCAGTAGAGGTTGAATAATGGCTGGTTTATACTTACGACTACAACCCAATTCTTGGTCTCAGTCAGTGGTCTCCGATGGTTGGAATGACATCATCCGCACTGCCGTGAGCTCCGTCCTTTTTTAAAAGTCATATGGCCTTTTCTTGTGTGTATGCGACGGCAAAACGCACAGGGTCAGATGTTGCTGAAAAAATCCAACATGGTCACAAACCAATGAAGAGCACTAGAGCAAGTTTTTGAGAAACCCAATAAACATGAACAAGATTTTAAACTTGCCTCTATACTGAATGAAATTAAAGCCTAAATTAACCTATGCTAAAATGTCTATTGGTGCTTAGATAGGTTACCATTTGTACAATAGTACAATAATAATGAATACAATATATCCTTCTTTTTATGTATTTGAGTCACTAATAAGTTCACTATTTATTTTCTCTATGCAACTACTTTACCTGTCAAATCAGTAACGTTGCTTAGCTGTTCAAAAAAAGCTGATTTATTTATGTATTTATTTGAGAAAATGGCTCTAGATCCTGTACAGAATAACTGAGACTGCTACTTCGGAATGGATTTTCTTTTAAAACAGTGCACATATGTTCCTAGGCTTCAAAGCAAAGATGTACAGAAGCTTCTGTAAAACAGAATACTGATATCAGCTTGACAGCAAGGTCCTGGGTGAAGTCTGACCTTGAGAGCACGGGGCAATCCTACCAGGTAATTAAAGCTGTATACGTTTCACTATACTGTCTCTTTGCTTGCTGGTCACGAATAAGAAGAAACATTAATAAATGGGACCCCTAATATTCTCACATGCAGGAAGCGTGATTGAGTGGAGGCACAGAAGGACCTTGTGTGGGCTGGGATAATTATTAGAGCCCTACGATTCAGGTTGAGCTGTCATCCTAAGGTACGTACATCAGACCTACTTATACTGCTTTGTATGGCTAAATATTTACTGCTGGCATTGCTGTTGTACGCATCAAATTGCACCCCTAGTGGCATGTTTTGCTATGACCTTCTATGAAATTATGACACATTACACCAAGATGGATTTAGGCAACCAGTAATTTAGCATTTTTTTCTGATCTGCGGTGAACAAGCCACTGACTTAAAAAGCATGCCTATGTGACACTAGAGGCTACGCAGTGTGCAAAGAAAAATTCTCTCATTATTTTCCATTCCATTACAATTGAGAAAACAGTGGTTAGTATATCATACTGTTAGTAAAAGGTTGGTAGATCTAGTGCACGGTAACATTAAATGTTGAGAATATCACAAACAGCTGCACTTTAGGATTGTGTTGCTGCTATTATAGTGTTAATTTTGTTTGTTTTAAATTCCTTATTTTCGTTCGTTATATAAGCAATTTATGTTTTGTCCATCCTAAATCTTAAATACTGTAAGAAATTGAAGGAAAAGTATCAAACCATTGTTTAGAAATGCAGAATTACCTCTATGACTAAATCTGACATAGCATGTGTTTGTCTTTGCTCTGTTAGTTTTTTTTTTTAATGAAATGTAACTATGATGTTCTACAAGAAGAAAATTATATATATATAATATATATATATATATATATTAATATATCTATATATATATATATATATATTGTCTATCTAGATATCTGTCATATTGCATCTACAGCAAACCAATGCTTGCTACTGTACATATGGTATTATCACATTAAGCATTCCTTTCTTCAAGACTCAGGATGTGTCTTTAGTCACTGTTTTTTAAGTAAATGCTTGAAGGTGTTGCTTTAAGTGGTGGATTTCCCTAGTCACCTCAATCAGTAAGTAAATGCAGAGCCTTTGGTCTGGTACACTCCATTATTGAGTTATGTTGAGTTATTCATTTTCTTCTTGTTAATGTTTTATTAATGCTACTCAAGGTTAAGGTTCTCACATTTATGTTTATCTCTTCAGATCTCGGTTTTGATATGTTTAGGTTACTTTTGATTTGATGGTTGTCCATTTCCACATGTACCTGTTAGGGGTTTTTCACTGGTGGACTTCTTGGGCCGGTTGCACAAAATTTCATAAATGCTTTTAAGACCACTTACTGCACTTAGACTTAAAATTTACGGCCAAAATAAATAAGACCCCGTTGCACAAAAAGTCTTAATTTGAGCCTTGTCATAAATGTAAGTCAATTTTAAGTCTATTGTTATAGAAGCCAACATGGCAGCACCACTGATAGCTTTTGCTGAATTTTTTTTAATTAAATTGCAATTCGTAGGGAAAGAGTATTTAAGGGCAGACACAATCCCGTTGAGAATTTAAATGACATTGCAGGTTTTGAAAGACTGCCTTTCCGTAACGAGAACATATTAACTTTAGTGGAAATGTTAAAAGATGACTTGGAGCCTGCAACTAACAGAAGCCACAGCATCCCCACAGTCATTCAGGTTTGTGTGGCAATTCATGTCTATGTCACTGAAAGTTTTTAAAATGTTGTTGGTGACTTCACAGGGATTCACAAATTGTCAGCCAACAGGATTAAAAAGCCGCAATGGTAGCATCAGATTAATTTAAGCCTGTTCATTAATGTTTTCTGCACAAACAACCACCGTTGTCCAAGTAAACATGTCAAACTTTGATGTATAACCACTTAGCTTTAACAATTAAACTAATCTGTATAAACTGGGCTTAATGAATTTCTTTCCCAACTTGTCTGTTCTCATATAACAGCCACACACACATATGTTGCTGTTACACAAAATCATGATAAAAAAAACCTGAATGCAGTATTTTCAAGCACTGTATAACTCACGTTGACAGATAGATCATTGCAATAACAGAGGTGCCTGATTGGCTTTGCACAAAGTTGGGATTACACAGCTTTACCAAGCGGTTTTGAGGATGTCACAACGATGCACATAACATTTCACCGCATGGTTCTATATATAATTTTTTTTTTTTTTAAAAATAAAAAAAAGTTGAAGTTTATTTATGTATTTATTGTGTGTATTAACCTAAACAAGCTTAATGCTGTCTTGAAATTGAGTGATTAACAGTTTTTTTTTTTTTCACAAGCCCTCCAATAGAACAGTGGGGCTTTGAATATAAGAATACTAATGATTGAAGACATTTTTAATTAATCCGTATTTGAAACTATATACACTAAGTAACTTTTTTTTTTTTTAATTTACCTGCTGCTAATATCACTATCATAATAAATATCAACTGGGAAAGTTCTCCAGTTTTTGGTTTCTTTTTTTAATATTCTTTTTTGGCCTCAGCCAGAAGATTTTTTTTTTTTTTTAAATGTAATTTACAGTATGACTTACCTCTTCAGTAATTTCTTCTTGCCAGGCTTTATTTTTGTCAGAATTTTTTATGGCACCCCTAACCTCCCAAATATTATTTCTTTTTTAATAATTACTTCTAGTACAATTGCCCATTTTTCTTTGCTAAAATTTATTTTCTTAGCTTTGCATCAGTAGATTAAGGCCGGTCTTACATAAGACCTAAGAATTTTGCTTTGTGCAACAGACTTATATCTCAAGGTTAGACCAATTACACTGGACTTCAACTAAGTCTTAGACTTAAGACTTTTTTTTGTGCAACTGGCCACTTATTTCTTGGCTGTCCTTTTTGGTTTTAATTAGCTGCTACTTTTTGTCCTGGTTAAAGAATGGTTCTGACGTCAGGACAGTGTGCGGTTTTACATGATTATGAATTGTGTTGTTGTGACAAAATCTATAAGGGTGCTAAGGTTCAGATGTTTTAATATATTTTTCACTGAAATGTTTTTCATCTTTTCTTTTTTCTTTTCTTATTATTATCGTAACAATTTGTACAGATTGTTAAGAACCATTTAATGTTGCATGTCTTTGTCCAGCCAGTGCACTTCGAAATAAAGCCTTTTCATTGAACACAGATGGCAGAGGATTTATCGCGAAAGGCTTTTGTTTGTATCTGTTTTGAAGTGTGTACCAATACCTACAGTATGTGTGTGTGTGTCTATATATATATATATATATATATATATATATATATATATATATATATATGTGTGTGTGTGTGGTGTGTGTGTGTGTGTGTGTGTGTTCAGCTTCTGTCAGATTTTGTTATGCATACTACAACTGTAAGTCTGTGGAGTACCATCAACATTCAAATTTTGAAAATGGTATAGAATAATACATTAGATGGCCAGTCATATTTTTCTCTTACTTTTCTTGTACACTCATTGCTCAAAACTAAGCAAACAATGTGCCCCATCCATAAAGAACAGTAAACATAGATTTTACTGATGGTTTTTATCAATCTATGGCTACAATCACAAAATGTTGTGGATGTTTTTTTGTTGTTTTGAAAGATATATAGATGACAAGGCCTTATGCACTTGATTAATTACTGTTTGCTACAGAATATCCCAGTTTAAACATAGCCCAAGGAAAGGAAGTGAATGTTTCTTCATCTGAGCTGTCAGGACCAGAAAGCAAAAGGTAACCTAAAACAGCTTTGCCAGGGACAGCTGCTTCATCACAATTAGTATTAGGTAGCTGGTATGTTTGACACTCTGTAGAAGAATCTGCCAGAGTAGTTAGTCAGTCAAACTAAAGTACTTTCCCTTTCTCTTTGAAAAACCCCAGCAACCATTGCAGTGGGAAACCAACCTTTTAAGGGGAAGATTCAAGAATAAGATATGAGCTATATTTGCATCCTGAGATGTTTGAAAAAAAGATAAAAAAAAGATTTAAAAAAAAGGCACAATAGCACAGTAGTGATGTCAAAATGTCATAATTCCTCTAAAGGAAAATATACAGTGCCTATAGGAAGTGTTCACCGCCCTTGGACGTTTTCACAGTTTGTTGTGTTACAACCTGAAATCTTGATGCATTTAAATGGGATTTTTTTTTCTTTGATTTACACAACCTACTCAACACTTTGAAGAGGCAAGATATAACGCTTTGCATTTAGGCCAAATAGTTCAATTTTTGTTTCATCAGACCACAGAATCTTTTGCCAATCCCACATGCCTTTTTGCAAATTCCAACCAGGATTGTACATGGGCTTTTTTTCAGAAATGGCTTCCTTCTTGCCATTCTTCCATACAGGCCAGATTTGTGGAGTACCTCAGCTATTGTTGACACATGGACAGTTTCTCCCATCTCAGCCATGGAACGCTGTAGGTCTTTCAGAGTTGTCATTGGCCTCTTGGTGTCTTCTCTGACCAATGCCCTTCTTACCCGGCTGCTCGGTTTGGGAAGATGGCCTGTTCTAAGCAGATTCTGGGTGGTGCTGTATACCTTCCACTTTTTAATGTTTGACTTGACTGTGCTGCAAGGGATGTTCAATGCCTTAGAAATCTTTGTAAAACCCCTCCCCTGATCTTTGCCTTTCCACAGCTTTATCCCAGAGTTGTTTTGAAAGCTACTTGGTCTTCATGGTAGTATCTTTGCTTTGAATGCAACGCACTACCCAACTGTGGGACCTGAGACAGAGACAGGTGTATTTAATCTGAAATCACTTGAACCACTTTTATTGCACACAGATGGACTCCATTTAACTTATTGTGTGAATTCTGACGGCAATTGGTTATACCTAAGCTTATTTAGGAGTGTCATAGCAAAGGGGGTTAATACTTATCTAATGAAGACTTTTCAGGTTTTTATTTTTAATTGATTTGTTTTTTCACCCCCCCCCCAATAAATACTTATTTATTTTACCAACTCTACCAGACGCAAAGCCAATGTGTTTATTTTCCAATGAATGTGTGCCAGTAGTTAAGGAATACAATATGAAAAGGCATTTTAAAACCAAACAAGGAGCTCTTGGAAATATTTATCCAGGTGGTACAGTAGTTAGAAGCTCAAAAGTAGAAGCGCTGATCTCTTCTTAACGTTATACTAATAATATGTCACAAACATTTTAAAATGTTTGTAATGGTTCTCCATTCTCACACTGTTCCATTATTAAAGTACTATTCACATGGTAAAATGTGTCCTGTTCAATATATGAACATTAAGTTATGTAATATTTATAATTGCTTAACTAAGGCAACTCTATCTGTCCACGGTATACGAGAAACACAAACAAGCAGCTTTACAGCAAGTACAGCATAAACCAATCTGTGTTGTTGCAAATGAAACTGCAGATGGGAGAGATGTCCTGAGCATTGTATTGAATTTGTAATTTTAAGAAGCTTGTATATTTTTGTAATAATGCCACTTGTTTTTTTTTTGACTAATCTGTATATTCTAATGCCAACAATAAACTGTTTTTTCAAAACACCTTTATTTGTTGACTGACCTACAGTACATTGCTACTAGTGGACTGCTTTAAGAAAGAGTTTTCCTGAAAACTACAGTATCTCAGGGACTTAAATTCAGTAGATTTTTTTTTTTTTTTTTTTATGTAAAAATGTTATTTATGTTCAAATTACATTGTCAATTCTTAATAAAATGGTAAAAACAGAAAAAAAGGAATTAGTCATTTTGAAAAACTGAGTTTGCCATTCCCAAGAATGGAAAATCAGGAGCCCTATACTGTGCAGTGTGAGTGTGGTTTAAATCTATAAAATCTGTTGCTTTGGTGGGTGAAAAGAGAAAAGAGCTCCTTCTTTTCCTTTGATTTTAAAAATTAGACTGAACAACAACCTGGAAATTCTACTTACTAAATCTGTACAAAAACTAAAAGATTCTAACATAAAACACCTGCAAATGAAATGAAATATGTGCACAATACCCTTGGTAGTTTGCACACAAGCTCACAAAAAAAAGAAATCTTGGGGGAATATGCAGTCAAAACGAAAAAAAAGATCAAGAACATTATTATTCTGATGAGGTACCATCTGTCATAACAATATGAATAAAAAACATGAAGATATGCATCGAGAAATGTGCTTTAATGTAATACTATATTAGGAAGCTGTTTGGATAAAGGATGAACATTGACAAGCGATATATTTTGCCCTGGCTTAGAGCACAGAACCACATTAGGCTGTGGGCTACCTCCAGACATGACTGCCAGTGCTGTATTCTTTGATTGGTCAACTGTGTTGTGTTCTATATTGACAGGGTTACAGGCCTACTTTCTCTTCATTTTGTGTGCAGAATGTGACCAAGTTGAAAGTCAGAGTGCTTTTGGAAAAGCTTGTAGATGAATGAGAAAATCAAAATAATCCCCAAGCCATAGCTAGCAGTTCCCTATATATTACACAAGTGTTTCCTTCTATTTTTATATGAATGATGGATTTAATTCAAATAATATCCCAAATAGTGTCCTATCTCTGTAAATTAAACTGGGGTGGTGCAAGTTTGAAGATAAAGGATTTCATAAGAGCATTTATTGGGGTCGATCCAATGAGAGCCAGTATCATGACCATATAAGTTACTGTGTATAACAATTGCTATATAATGTTTTAAACCTTCTGTGTTGTTTCCTATCTTCCTGGTCACTTGAAATAACTTATGCTACTTTTTTTATTTTGCATTATGAATCGCTTCCTGCAACTGTGCTCTATTCCTGAACTTTGTGGCATGTTTACATTTTTGGCTGCAATCTCGGAATTTGCGTCTTTGCATTCTTTCCGATCAGGTGCACCATTATAAAAGTCCACTGATGCAGCTACAGTGCCTATAGAAAGGCTAGACCCCTTTCAAAATGTTCACCTTTTGTTGCCTTATAGCCTGGAATTAAAATGCATTAATATAGTTTTTTTTTTTCATTTATCTACACATCCTACCCCACAACTTCCAAGTGAAAACAATATTCTAGAAATTTGTAGAAAATTAATTAAAAATAAAAACTGAAATAGCTTGGTTGGATAAGTGTCCACCCCCCTTGTAATAGCAATCCTAAATTTCCTCAGGTGTAACCAATCACCTTCAAAATCACACACCAAGTTAAGTGGCCTCCACCTGCGTTAAATTGTAGTGATTCACATGATTTCAGGATAAATGCAGCAGTTTCTGTAGGTACCTTCTGCTGGGTAGTGCATTTCAAAGCAAAGACTCAACCATGAGCACCAAGGCACTTTCAAAAGAACTCCGGGACAAAGTTGTTGAAAGGCACAGATCAGGGGATGGGTCTAAAACAATATCAAAAGCCTTCAAAGTGTGCATGTGACAACAATATCCCAAGCACTCCACAAATCTGGCCTGTATGGTACGGTGGCAAGAAGGAAGCCATTACTCAAGAAAGCCCACCTTCAATTATTTTTGAAGTATGCACTTATCCAGTTATGATCTTTCAGTTCAGTATTTTTAATATATAATTTTTTTTTTCTCAATAAAAACTTTTTTTCCACTAAACAGTGTGGAGTATGGTGTATAGATAAGTGGGGGAAAAAATCTTCATTTAAATGCATGAAACTCTGAGGCATTGACACAACAAAATGTGAAAAAAGTTCAAGGGGGTGTTGACTTTATATAGGCACTGTATATTATTCTCATTTAAGAAATGCTGCTCATGTTCCTAGGAAATGGTCTACTGGTGAGACATGCTGCAGTGCCATTGTATACAATAAAGTAAATACCAAGACGACTCTGGTTGTGAGCTGAGCTGTTCAGAACTCATGTTTTGTTCCTAAGCTTAGCCATTCCAAACTGTCATTCCGGCACTTTGCATAGACTATTTATTCATTAATTCATTCATTCATTTTTATATTATTGTACGATTACTGTAAAAACAGAAACAACAACAAAAACATACAAACACATGTTTAAATTATTACTGTAACAAATCAAAGCAAACTGCTGCACATATACAGTATGACTATACGGGAAACATTAGATATTTTCTGTTTGAAAATGTTTCACAATGGAAGTTCGTTGCTGAGAAGATTTTGAGCTGAGCTTATCGGGAGCTTTATGACTTTCACAAAGAATGAGGTACAGTGTGTTAGACAGGCAAGAAACTGCCAAGAATGTTGTAATGCTACATTTCATCTGTTTCTCAAAAATGATGATGGATTTCACATGAACTGCAGTATTGAATAGCAAGTTAATCTGATAACATAACCCTGCGATCATTATTGGCTGGCAAGAAATCTAGGCTGTCTTCCAAGAGCTATTGAGTTGATGTATTGAAGCAATGGCAGCCTCATACTTTGTTGCGTCATTTTATAGGTTAATGTGCTAGAAGATGTGAAAATAAAGGAAACTTATTTTTTACTTGCTACTTTATCATTTCAAGGTAGGTCAAAGTGAGAAGGGGAAGTACACGTCTGATTGTGTTGATCATGGTTTAACTAAAGGCAACACTTTCTAATTAGCAACAGCCTTATTCAATATGCCCTACATGCAGGATAATATTGGGGAAACTACTTTGCTATGGTTGCTGCTATTGTGGCTATTGACAAGTAATACTTTACTATACAGTGCTGCCAATCCAGCACCTTTTGTGTGCATCAAAAACTGGCTACAAAAAAATAAATAAATAAGTAAATAGTAGGGTTTAATACCACTTGTGTCACTGGAGAGCTAATTTAGAACATTTGCCAGACTGGGCTAATTGGTTGAAAAATCCTTTCTTTTCTTGAATGCTTTTCTTTAAAGAGCTGGACTTATATTGAGTTTTGAATTTTGTTCTCTATTTTCATAATTTATAAGGAGCTTTCTCTGTGAGGTGTGGCGCCACTTTCAAGTATAGGTGGGTTTGGTGTAGTATCAATTCATTTCTACGTGATTTATAAAATATATAATATATAGCAGCATTTCATAAAGAACTGTTGAGTGTTGCTTTTTTGCTGCAAAAAAAGGGCTCCGGGCAATGAAATTTGCATACAGGATGAAAAATATGTGTTTGCAATTTTGCATATCTTAAGACGCTGTTAACCCCCACCCAAGCATATTACATTGGCTGTATGCTTGAGAATCACTCAACAAAATGTTGTATAATGTTATGATTTTTTGTAATGTTTTTTTTTTTTTTTTTTTAATAGCCTTTCATGTAAAACATCACTACATTACAAGTCAGCAAAAAACTACCTAATGCTGTCAGGTAATGTAATATTAGTGCTAATCTGGGTCTGTGAAACTACCTGTATACATGTATATTGTAACCTATACGTCTTAGAATACACTAGCACAATTCACTGGGAGACAAAACAAAACAAAAAAGGAATATTGTGATATACCCTTTCCTGGTCATATTTAAATTGAATACCATCGTGTACAAACTTAAAATTGAAATCTTTAGTAACAGGTCTATTTATTTGTTGACATTTATAATATATAACTTTTTCAGTTCCTGTGTGCCGACCAGGCATTCTCAATCAATACCCAATCAGGTTTTGTTGGAATACATTTTAAGTTATTACTGGCATGACTAGGTTCCTAGCAGATGTGTGTTAGTGCTTGTTATGTTGATCTTAGAGCTGAAGACAAGATTTGAATTGCCTTTTGAGCTTTCTGCATTTTAATAAAGCAACCAAAATTATAGAATTATCAACAATAAAGTTTGTTTGAAAAGGTCCCCCCTCTCTGTGCAGGTAGTTGTTCTAAGCTCAATTTATTAATTCAGGAAATGTTCCACAGCCTGTCATATCTAGCCCACGAGGCCTAGAGAGAGTGGTTGTTTTGTGATATGACCGCTGAACATCTGAACCAAGCAAAGAGGGCCAGATATAAAACTCGGCTTTATCATATTCTCGTTAGGAATGCTGCTTTAGAGGCTTGTGCCAGCTGTAGTTACACAGGATGAGTGGCAGGCCTGTCCCATTTTCCTTGGGAGGAATGTTGTCAGTTTGACCTACTGTTTTCTTCTTTTGTTCTAATGAAATGCTGCTTTACAACAGTACAGCAGACTGTCAAAACATATTCTGGTATTAGCCATTTGTATTAATTGTATTTGTTTAGTGTAACTCTATTTTTTTTTAAATATAATAAAAAGCTTACTGTTACTTTTGATTAAATACTATGGGCCTGTGAATGTGTGGGTTGCTCTGCGTAGTGAAAGGGTGATGCAGATGCTCCAAACAAGGACAGACACAAAGTTCACGGTTCAAGTTTTAATTCTCCTCCAATCACTTTCACCTCTCAAAAATAATAAAGCTAGCTCTACCCAATGATGGGTATCGTCAGCGCCAAAACGAGGGGTTACAGTCCTGAAATAATAGTACAAAAACACAGACACGACACAAACAGACACGTCTCTGGACGGTGCTCTTAGTGTAGGTGCGGTGCTGAAACAGTGATGTTGGTTAAGTGCAGGTGCGGTGAAGTCCGGGTGAATCGCTGGCCCCAAGGCTGCAGCTCCCAGCTCCGTGCTCGATCAGTCTGCCGACAAAAAACACACAAGCTTGCAAAACAAGCACACATTTAACTCTGTCTTTCCAAAAACAGTCCTTGTGTCCTCCCATCAACCACAACAAAGGAACCGATCACAACGTCATGTCCCCCTAAAGTAATCATAGCACCGCCCCCTTATATAGCTAGTTCAATCACGTCTCCTCCAATTACTGAATGAAACTTCGCTCACCGTACTAAGGCAATGACTCCTGGTACCGTGACGTCATCCCTTTCTGAATGGCCGGCTTCCGACTGCCCCTGGAATGAACTGCCCAACCATTCAGGACGGGGCACGTAATTCCTGCTGTGCAGTGCTCTCACAGGTCGAGAGGAAGATTGTTGATTCACATTCATTCGCTCTTTGTCACAGGGCCTGATGCACTAAAGAGCAGTAACCAGCTTACCATGCAGTAAGCCCATTACTGTATGCTTTGTACACCTGCTATATTCACTAACCTGCGGCAAATGACTGCAAGCGGAATGAATTGCGTGGAAACAGATACCGTGTGCGAGTCATTTACATACAATTAATAATGGTAATCCATGGAAATGTATTCAAATTCTCCCACTGACTTCCCTAAGGGTCTCAGCACGTGTTAACGTTACCGCTTATTAAAACTGCACAGAGTCTCTAAATCGCAATATAAATAGAGCAGACCACAAGTAGTGCTGTGTGGGAAACATAATAAACGGGTATATGTTTTCAGGTACAGTATTTAATTTTTTCCAGGATAAATGAGTGCCCGTGTTCCACAGAACACTACAAATAAAATGTCAAATATAGGCTACGTAGGATGTATTTCGTTGGTTTTGTGGATTAAGGGCAACATTTTAACATACAGTGTTGTAATACTGTACATAATTATATGATTCTGAAAATGCAACTTACCAAAAGATGACTGCATGTGAACTGTATTACATAATAATTTCCTTTATTCTGATTCCAAACGTCTTGCTTTTTCAATACAAGATGCATTATAGGAATAGACAGTGTTGTATAAAATCCCATGATGTACTGTATGTTTTCCATTATGACGTTGTGCTGCTGAAACGGCCAAGAGACAGTTGTTCTCTTTTAACACATGAATTACACTAAATTATTTTGCCCCTGAAAACATTTGCATTTTTGTCATGGAAAAAAGACAACAGTGAGTACTGCACAAATTGTGACTAGCATGTACAGCACGTTGAAATCACCAGAAAAGCAGCTGGAAGGTTAAAGTTTCTTAAAAGAAAAATAAAATAAATAAACCCATACTTGCTATCCTTTTAAAAGAAACACATTTATATTTAGCCAATGTTTTAGTACCAGAGTACCTTCAAAACAAACCAGAGGGGGACAAAGGTGAACAAACACATATTTGTTTTCAGTTAATTATTTTCTGTTTCTCTGACCGTCTCAAAGCAAGACATTCTTGGGTTACGCAGAATTCTGTATCTCTGCATGATTCCATGACTGTGCAGATGTAGTTTTTCAAAGCTGGATGTGGACGCGCGATATTCCTGTGAAAGAGTCCCGCTGTGTTCTCAAGCACTGCCATTGAGTTCTGCTGCAGTTTGCAACAAATATTGAAAACTGTATTTTCCTTTTAAAAGACATTTGCTGGATCAGCTGGATTACCTGTCCTGTATTTACTAAGATAACTAATGTGTAACGCATGTAGCGTTTCGCGTGCTATGATGACTGGCAAATGAATCATTTAGCTCACCTTATTTGTGTGTATTATTATATTAATGAATAGAGCGGTCACTCTTCCTTTTTCCACGCAGTATGGGTTTCTCTTACCGTGCAGAATTTCAAGCAATTTACCATCGTTTAGCGCATGAGGCCCTATTTGTCTTGACACGGTTATCCCTCACTACTCAACTAGATCAGGGGTCCTGATCTCCAGATCTCCAAAGAAACAGGTTTGTAACCAGGAGGTTCCTGGTTCAAATCCCAGCTCAGCCACTGACTCATTGTATGACCCTAAGCAAGTCACTTAGCCTCCTTGTGCTCTGTGAACATGGTAGATGCAACTGCCTCTTTTGTGCAGCAAGGTGTAGCCTTGTGAGGAGTGGGGAATGAAGCAATACAAATTGACAACAAATATTTAGTTTGTGATTAAAAAATAAATAAAATAAAATAGAATAAACTGGACTGTTAGGTCTTCCCCAATGGCTGGAGGGAGATTTGACCAGAAAATGAAACTCTTGCCATTGACTGTATTGTAACCCTGACCCAAGGTTTCTCAGTGTCTTACAGTTTTACTGGTAGAGCACTGCACGTATCAAAATATTTAGGATACTGCAGATAGAGCAACCATGTGACTCCATATACAATAGTTTCCAGTTTGCATCTGTGGTGCCCAGATTGGGTTGTTTCACTTGCAAAACAGGTAGGGAGCACATAGCTTTGTCACACAATAGATGTTTTGTTTTGTTTAGCAGTACATTTTTTAAAGCCTTGCTTATTAATATTCCTTTAATATAATAATATCATCTTTATATAGCACCTTTCATATGGACCACCATGCAAAATACTCTACAGAGGTAGGCTGTGAACTGTGCATTATGTGTAGAGTCACTTACAATAGGACTTTGATTTAACATCTCATCCACAGGATGGAGCACAAGGAGGTTAAGTGACTTGCTCAGAGTCACACAGTGAGTCAGTCAGTGGCCGAGGTAGGATTTGAACTGGTGACCTCCTGCTTACAGGTCCTGGACTTTAACCACCGGACCACAATGCCCCCTTTAACTCTTTTTGATTAAACTCATAACCTCTTGCCAGGCAAACCCTGATGTAGAGTACAGTTACATTAATACTGGATGACATTCCATTACTAGTAATTCCATTTCATAAATTCAAACTAATGTATACTAACTCTATATATTAAATAAGAGCTATTTACAACAACTAAAAATGTATCTAAACAAATATGTACAAAAAAAAGACATTGAATTTTGTTTAATATTGTATATGTTCAGTGACCGACTATATGATCTTTGGTGACATTCTCCTTAAGTTTCAGTCTCATCCACCTCTAAAAATAGATTGGATGCTGCATCACAGCTGTGTCTACCTGCGTCAATAATAATAAAACATAAGAAAAGCTTTTCTGAAAGCAGGGTATTAAAGAAAGACCGACAGAGTTAGGTTAAGTAGTGCTCATAGCTTTTCTTGATATGTGGTATTAGACATACCATATATCAAGAAAGAGACAAGCACTCCTACAAGTGAAGTCAGCTCTTTGCACCAATAAACATCCTCCACGTGACATTTTAATGAATGGTGATAATTAACAACTGCTCTAAGAAACGCAAGTATCCAACATTATTATTCTAATTATAAAAAGTTTGTTTTAACCAGCAAGTACATTATCAGTGTCAAACAATTACATTCCCAATTGTGCATTGCAAAATAATACAATATATTTTGCATGTAAATTAAATGATAACAAATTAACACTGCAAACATGAATCCGTTCCTAATAGAAAATGGTATAGGATATTTCTATTACAGTGAGTAATCCATTTTTTAGTACTGTAAATATTATGTTTAATCTTATTTCTGATAATAAATATGTGATAGCAGATACAATTTGTTTCATTGACTTTTTTATGTACTGTATTGTATATATATTAAAGCCCCTACCACACACACACACATACATATATAATAATTTTCTGTGGAGCATTTTGCTGTGGGCAAGGTTGATATGGTAACTGATAACTCAGCAAGTTATGATCAAAATTATTACAAATGTTATTAAGTTGTCAGTTATCAAAAATATAAAATTTCTTTTGAATGAATAGCAGAAGTCAGCCATTCTTTTTTGTTAAAAGATTTTTAAGCAATCAGCTATTCAAGGTAGTGGTGTGTTTTCCTCCTTCTTTCTTACCCAAAGCATGGTTGCATGTGAATCATTTGCAGATTGCTATATGCTTAACGCAATTATTGAAAAAAACAGTTGTGCATGTTTCGGGCTATAAAAAGGCGTTTCGCACTGAACAGATAATAACACAGATAATCACTGCAATGTTTAGAAGCCCAGCTGTTCTGTTTCAAGTCAGGTTGGGGAATCTGCAAAGTGAATATCCTTTGGCTGCTAATACTACACAAGAACAGCTTTAACATCTTACAGTAGTACAGCAAGCGATGCTCAAGAGAGGAGAAAGCTAAATTCAAAGACAAGTCAGCCAAAATAAAAGCTAAGTTCAGTGTGAGTTGAGTGCAATCTATAAAATGGTTAAGAAGAAATTGTGTTTTAGCAGACAAAATAGTTTACCTGAATTACAGTCTGATGTAGTCCCACTCACTTTACTGAATGAGTAAGACCCTGTGTAAATCACGATTTACACAAGCTGCGTGGAAATCGTGAAATTAGCCCAATACCGCGACTTGTACAATATTCTTCAGAAATAAAAATAAATTAGCTCGTAGTTATTTGTACTTCATACAAAAAAAAAAAAAAATCACATTGACGAAACTGTTATGCTTTGCTGTGTGCCTGCGTGTACTATTCACCATGCACATAGTGCTGTGCAGTGATGTCATGTGACTATATGCAATCTAGGCAGGAAATTAAAATACTACACATTGTAAACAAGAAAATGGCTAAAAATGTGCATGCAGCAGATCATGTAAAACCCGTATCCAGCAAGAGTTTTACACAGTGATGGAGGTAAGCTCTTCTGTACATCCTGCAACTTGTAGATCACTACAGAGAATCGGCTGTTGACAGGCATTTAGATTCAAGTATTCCCCGAAAGAGAAAAGCAGAAATCCAGAGCAGTACTGTGAATGCTTTACATGCAAAGAAACAAAAAATGGAGACTTTCATGTTCCAAAAGTCCACTGAAAACAGTGAAGCACGAAACACATTCAGTTTTGACCTGACAGAGGAGTTTGTGTCCGCAAATATCCCTCTTGCAAAATTGGACAACCAAAAGTTACATAAATTCTTCAGACTGAGGGTAGCAAATGGTGGAGTCATTCCTTCATCAGCCCAGCTGAGACATGAATATTTACCTAAAGTTGCCAAGTATCGCAAGCAGGAGATTATGGAATTGGAAAAGCAGTCTGGTTGCTTGTCAGTGGTCCTAAATGGAGACCTAAATGGTGAACATGCGCCTGATGTGCTAGTACTGAAAGCTGTCCTTGCAGATACACTTTACCTTAATTAGAAGACCATTTCACAAGCTATTGTAAAGTGCTTGAATAACTTTGGCATTGATTTTGATGATGTCAGTGCATGTAATTTATAAAACAGAAATGACACTGACATGAATTTTAAAGAAAATTTCCGCTATTTTCATAGGGCCTTATGTATGAATCAAGCTTATATAAGTCAGGAATTTGGCTTTTCATACTGTAAATGCCTTAGTTACATGCTATTATAACATTGTATTGCAACGGACTGTTAGTATATATATATATATATATATATATATATATATATATATATATATATATATATATATATTTTTTTTTTTTTAACTGATCCTTAAACTTAAAGTCTTAAGCAAGGTTTATTTATTGTGCAACATTTTATATAACTGGCTTCACTTCAGGTTCTATGAGAGTTTCTTGCCAAAGTAAACAGTTACGTAATTTGATTTGCAATGGTCAACTACCCTGTGAAAATCCCCACCTGCTCATGCATATTAGCTTGTTAATATTTCAAATAAATATGAATGAGCATAAATTGCGCACTTTATTATGCTGAACTGTTGACATTTTTCACACGCAAAAGTAAAAAACAAGTGCAATGAAAATGTGATTTAAAAAAAAAAAAACTGACAGGAATACAGATGAAGGGATCATTAGCATTGCAGGAGGTTGGGGTAGTGGAAGGGCAAAGTGAGAGAGGCTCCAAGACTGACCCCTGTATGGCCAAACCATACATAGAGGTTTTAGAAAATACATTTTGCCCAAAATATAGTTTTGCCTCTGGGGCAGATTTGATCAAAGTGCTCACAGACTAATGACATCACACAGGGGTGGCACTTTTGTTTAAGAAACACATCTTCCTCTGAGCCAGATCTCCTTCACTGGTGTTGAGGTCGTATTTCTCATTGCTCATATAATATATAGGTCGTGGATTATTTAAAGCAAGCAGCTTCATGTACATAATTAATATACATTTACTGTTACAGGATATACATCCTGCAGGTGATTTAACCTGATTTATATTACAAGATTTATATTATATGTATAATATAACAAGAATTATATTCCAAACTGAGCTAATATCATTAAGGGCTTAACAAGAACACTGTTACCAAGGTTTAACACTTCCATGTGGATACAAATTACCAGTATATGGTAACTACAATATTGTTTTTTCACTTGACTTGTTTCCACATATGACAATTATACAATTTCACATTTACATAAAATGAAAGCATGTAATTCAGAATTAAACACAAAATACATCTCTCAGTGTTCTTTCCTCCCATTTTGAGACTTCAAAAATGCTAACGAATATCAGCGTTGTAAAGATAAACACTGAAGAGCATGTGTTAGACAATACTTTATTTTAGGAAAGTCATCCCCAAAATCCGAGATTTGCGAGTTTTTCACAGTTGGGAACTTGAGTTAATTTCCCTAATCACATAAAAAAAAAAAAAAAAAAAAAAAAAAAACCCTTAGAATTCTTATTCCAAAGACATATTTGAGCAATTTTAGCAGTGTTATCTTGTGAGTCTGGTTCAATACAAAATAATGTGGATATCCGCCACCACTACACCTACAGAAGGGTGCAAAGTGCATGATTCATTTCAAATAACTTGTGACATTGTATCAAATGCTTAGCATTTGAAAATAAATATATGTCTCAAAAAGGTTTACAATTCACATATTTGACGATTACAGATTGTGAAACTTAATTTGCTAAGGTTGCGTGGTGTAGCCTAACACAAGACCCTCACATAAAGCTGTCTTGACTTGATTAAAAGGAGCAAGTTTCAGAATTGCAATTTACTGGAAAGCAGGAAAGCTTTAGATTAAACAAAAGAAGAAAATAAAGTTTCTACAGATAGAAATAAGAACCCATATATTGACAAGTCAATGAATGATGGATTAAGACCATGTACACAATATACCCTTATGATTAATGGCATAACAATAGGATGTCAATAACAAAATTCTTAGCCAAGTAACATTATACGTGACACATGTACTACTATTATTATTTGTTCATATTATGAATGCTACAGTAATAGTAATAACATATTCTTGACACTAATGAGATATTTGTCTTTTATAATTTCAATTGGCTTTTTAAGACGAGTAATTGTCAGGGCTATTTTACACTCGGCTGGGCAGCTTGGTTTCCGACCAGCAAGACAAGAATATAATTCTAGACCTCAATTTTCAAATCGATGGAATGCACATAATGAGGAAGCTGCAGTGAAATGTTTGAGTTTTAATGACAACTTCAGTCATATTATGTGTTTGAAAACTGTTTACTTTTACAGTCTGTAGTCTACATAAAGTTGAACTGATCAATGTTGATTGCCCTGTCACGGCACCACACAAATATTGGTGCAATAACTGTATGAGCATCTAAGTATACCCATTGCCCAATTTGTTTATAGCTAGGGCAGACTCAAGAATTTAGTGGTTCATTGGATGAGTGTATACATACAGTATGCTGGTAAATCAGAGAAAACTAAAATTTTAGCACTTCAGGAGAAAAAACAAAACAAAACATAAATTCCATTAAAAAGCCAGGTGAAAGATACAATATTGCATCTAAAGTTTATTAAATATGGAATGTCCTTTTCATGATACACTGTCATGATGATATTTAATACACAGATACTTAATGCTACTTGAAATACATTTTTGTCTTTAAACAAGCATCAATAATAAAGTCATAAGATATGTAGCAATACTAAAATATATTTTTACATTTTACTAGTCATTTCACAGGGCGTGAGCTGGGGGGTAAGGATAGGGCAGAAGAAGCAGAAGGGAGCCGTAAGTAGGACAGAGTGCCGGCTAGAAAGGACTGGACCTAGGATAGAAGAGCAGGCGAGGCCCACTCTAGTAGCAGACCAGTGAAGCTGGACATGGAAGCTAGGATAGAAGGTGGTCACTGACTTAGGTTGGCAATGCCGACACGAGCCCAGGGGTGAAGGACCCAGCAACCGAAGACAGGATACAAAAAGTGGTCACTGACTGAGGGTGGCAATGCCGACACGATACAGGGGCAAAGGACCCAGCAACCAAAAACACAT
This sequence comes from Polyodon spathula, assembly GCF_017654505.1. Classification (NCBI taxonomy): domain Eukaryota; kingdom Metazoa; phylum Chordata; class Actinopteri; order Acipenseriformes; family Polyodontidae; genus Polyodon; species Polyodon spathula. Next base: position 23,614,047 of record NC_054551.1, read on the forward strand.
ATGAGGGTTATAACTCGGGGAGCTGCCCCTCGGAGAAAGATGGTCCCGGAAGACCGGGACACGAAAGGAAATAGAGAGGGAGAGGTACCCAGCGTCTGAGACTTCTGTAAAGGGGAGCTTGTTAGACCCCCAATTGGCCGAGACTTCACGCTGCCTGGGGGGGGGGCCTGCGAGGAGGCAGGAGTGGAGAGGAGGGAAGTCTGTAAGGAGGCGAGGGTGGAGTTTAGGAGTAAGGCCTGCTCTGGAGGCGAGGGTGGAGAGGAGGGAGGCCTGCTCGGAGGCGAGGGTGGAGAGGACGGAGGGAGATTTGCTCGGAGGCGAGGGTGAAGGTGAGTGATGATAGAAGTGAAAGGAATCAATGAGTGAGAGGAATCAATGAAGAGGGGGGGTAAATTGTCTTGAACTGAGAAGAGAGGGCAAGGGATGAGTACTAGGTTGAAGAGAGCTAGCTGCTGTCTTAGGGCATAAATAGGTGGAGTGCGCTGTGGAGGTGCACGCGCTGCACGCATTGGCGCGAATGCCGCTGAAGATACGGGTGAAGAGATCTGGGTCGGAATGGGAACAGTCCGTGATATGGTTGTCAGCTGAAAGGGTGGCAGCAGCTTTGGCTGAGAATGCGCGGTGGTATTGATAGAATAGAGTGACCCCATTGCGCACAGATAATTCAGTTACAAGAAAGAGATACCGATTTAACTCCTGCAATCTGTGTGGATAATCGAAACAGAGAATGTCACAAAGGTTGAGGAGGAGGGGGACTCCTGCGAATCCCTCGGAGTGACAACAAACTGCAGGAATGTATAGAAAAGCTGGAGCGTGCAAGCTTAACAGTCATAGCAAACCAGCTTAGAGACTGTATAAAATTTGTGATGTTATACTGCCATCTAGCGGTTATGATTAGAATTGAGTGAAGCCGGGTAGAATATATTTGGTTATAGTGATTAAAATCCTTGTCAGTGTAGAACAACAATTGCGTATTCTTTTAGATTTTAATATCTTTGTTACATGTTTTAGGGCAGTTAGTCATGTATATAAATACATTAACACAGTATTTAGATGTCACAGTTCAGCGAGTTGAACGAGCCCTCGCAGATTGTGAAAGAGCAGCAGCAGCAAGCCAGAAGATTGCAGTACTGAGGCACGGAGCTCGCAGTGCCGGATGAAGCTGCCTGGTCACCATGGTGACTTACCACTCCCTGCAGTCACGCGATGAGGGCGTTGCCATGGTAGCCACGGACTGAGAGGCGCCGGTGGAAAACAGCAGTGTTGTTGGAGCATGTTGTGACCAGTTGAAAGCACAAGCTGCCACACGTTGAAATGGAGTATGAAATTGACTGGATAGGTCTTTAAAACGTTGAACGTAGCTAATAGAAATCCAGGGCAGGATCTTATGAAGGAACAGTAATTTGTGCTGGCTCTGGGAGTGGAGGAGGGGTGCTTGATTGCAAGCGAAGAATATAGGAATGTTCAGCTGACAGATCTTTGTGGTGGATTAAAAAGAGGAATTATGGCAAGGCAAATGCTGACGACGGGAATGTCGATGTCTTGTTGAAGGAGCTTTAGAGGTTTTAATGAATGTCCAGTCTGTCTAATAAAGATGCTGATCAGTTGAGAAATGAAGCTGCGGTTTGGACGGTGCTGTTGCTGGGCTGGAGGCTGGAAAGAGCAGGAAAGACTAACGTTGGAACTCCTGCAGCCGAATGGAGAAGTTGAATGATGAGAAGCAGAACCGGAACAGGCAGGAAAATATTTGATAATATCTTGGGAGCGCTGCGCCGAGAATGGACCTCCAGTGAAAGGCAAGAAAGTGTAGATTAGCGGTGAAGCATGAAAAGACGGCGTCTGAGTGTTTACTACAAAAACGAAACACTAGACAGTGAAGGTGCAAGTGATCAGGACTTAAATAGAAAATAGGTACTAATTGACAGGAAATTGGACGCCCCCTGCTGCATGCCCCCTGACCTACGCTAGCTAATATTTAGAAACTGAAAAAGAGTTAAAGCATTTGTCAAACAATTGTAGCCAGTTCCTTTAAAAACAAAAATTCTATATGATTTATTTACTGATTTTTGGAATGTAAAGAACATCTTGTTTCAAATACATCTTCTTAAATGTGCAGCTAGTTTTAATCAGGCTGATGAATAACATAAAAGTTAATTAATGTCAGCACCTGGGGAAGCTGATAAAAAAACACTTGGTGTAAAACAGAGAAAGTTCTAATGCAGCTATTATAGTAGATAAAGAATAAATACACAAATGTTTATTGTTTTTAACATTGGGTCTATTGAAAATGAAGGAAAATAGGAATTAGACATTTGTAATTACTTCTCATTATTATATGATTACATTTATCCCCTGACAATGTGAGAAAATATATCAGTCAGAAAATGCTTTCCATTTATTGTTAAGTTAAATGTGTATGCAAAATGTGGTATTTTAAACACATTTCATGTAACTTATGGTGGAATTAGCCTTATGCCTTTTTCCTTTATGCCAAACCAGTTGGCAACACCCATTTAAGTTGAAAAAGGCTATTCATTTCCACACAGAAGACCATGGCATTTGGCAAACATGCAGTAGACAAGAAATTACTTTGTGCATCAAGATAATTGGTTAAAGTGGGATGAATTCAAACTTCTATAGAACCATTTAATTGGGAGCATGGGGTCACTTAGGTCTGAGAATAGCTAGAGTTCACTTCTCACTGGAGAATTTACAATGCATAAGAAGAAATGCATTCATCCATTGGGTCAATTGTGCTCACATTACAAGCCAACCTGCTGTGTATGCAAAACGTATGCACTTTGCAAGCTTAAACTTGAATATGAGTGTTGGTGTATAGAAGTTATATTACTCTGCTAGATCAGAAAAATGACTGTGTACCATTGAAATAAAAGTATTTTTGTCAAAATGTAACTGTAGCCTGACATAATACATAATTTGTGAAACATCCACAAATACATGTACAAGGTAGTACATGCAAGTGGTTACAAAACTATAGCACAAGAAGCAGAGTACTTGTAAAAGGGGAAACTTCTACCTTGTGCTGAGATGGGTGCTGCAGGGCTCAGTAAATGGACCACTGATATTTCTTATTTACAGAAATTGCTTAGTTTGGTGGTACAATTAGCAAACTTGTCAAATTTGCATACAACACAAAGCATACAGAACAGGGCAGAAACATGGCAACTGAAACTCAAGTGTCAACAAATGCACATGAGAAAGACCTCAGTATTGTAATAGACTAATCACTGTCAGCAACCACACAGTGTGGAAAAGCAATAAAAAAAGGCTTGGGTCTATATCCAAAAGTGTAGAGTACAAATCCAAAGAGGTTATGATGAAGTTGTGTAATGCACTGGTGAGACCGCACTTGGAATACTGTGTCCAGTTATGGTCACCACAGCACCAAAGGGACATTATGGACCTGGAGATAGTCCAAAGAAGAGGAACCAGACTAATCCCAGGACATAATGGACTGAGCTACGGAGAAAGGCTATTTAGCCTGGAACACGGAAGAATTAGAACTGATGTCTTTACAATCTTAAAAGGAGTTGACATGGTTACCTAAACCAATTCTTTAAGTGCAGCATAGAAACCAGGAGGGAAGGAGGCTCTTCTTCACACAGAGAATGGTGAGGGTATGGAATGGACTACATTTCATGTTGTTGAGGCACAATCACTTGGATCCTTTCATGTCACAACTTGACAAAGTTCTGAGAGCAACCAGCTACTAGGAGTCAAACAAGCTTCGATGGGCTGAATGGCCTTAATGTTCTTGTGTTAATTAATTTTTTTGTACAGATGTGGTATTCACAGAAACTGCTAGGCCAAGTATTTATTCCAAATACGTTTTGTAGCTACCTGACCACATTGCAAAACCATAGGTAATTGTATACTGTAATGTATTCATTATCAATTAGGGAACATTTTCACAGATGATAAGTGTACTGTATTTGAATTATGCACATATCAATCCACTGTATTGTATAATCACATTAATTAGCTCCAATATATTTTAATGGATAAGAGATGGTGTCTGTTTACAAATTTTCTCCAAAGAAATAATCTTATGAAGTATTTTAGTTCACACTTGAAATAAGGTGAAGGCTCAACATTCAAAAAACATTGATCGTTAAGCCCTTTTTTAATGGATGCAGTTTGGTGGTCTCTACCCAGTCTCTAATGGACATTATTCCACCAACAAAACTGTCAGTGCCTGCTTATAAATGGTATGAACTGAATGGCAGGGTGAGTCCTATGCAGCTGTTAGGATCCAACTTGGGCCTCAAATGGCTTGGTTTACATGCACTTTAAAATCGACTGTACAGTCATGACTGTGTGACATTGTCATGCGAAAACATCGTGAAACATCAAAAGGATGTCCTTTTGGCAGTCCGACTTTAAAGGCAGGGCCAATCGCGATAAAAATAGCTGTAAAAACCCATTTTAACTGGAGCAGAAACCGTGCTTGTGGCTCACAAGGTTTCAGCAGTCAAGATCCTGTTTTTCTTAATGTCATGTAAAGCAGAAAGGCCGTACAAAACATAGACATGCCCCCCAACACACACACACACACACACACACACTGTACATTTATGGACTACTTCAACACTAGAACTGCCGCGGTTATAGTCACAGCAGCCCATTTTAAACACCATCAATATTAAAACAAAGGACGAACTATCGAACTGACACCATTTCCCAAACACTAGCTAAACAGCACAGAGCCCTCGAGTTGATGATCTCTAATGCCATTAGCAGTGCTATGGAAGGGGTGAATACTTTGCTTTGAGAGAACAGAGATCTACTTCTTAAACTAGCTAAACTTATAGACAGATCCAGATGCAACAATGAGAGGATCTGCAGGCTGACACCGAACTGAGAGGGAGAAGATTCTGTCGGCTTTCTGCAAAAAATGCTTCCAAAATGGATACCCTCACATACTGATTGAACATGCTCACAAAATCTACGGTGGCATTTCCAAAGGCTCTGAAGTATCACGTACCATGATCTTTAAGGTACTACGGTACAAAGATCGTCCGGCCATTCTCCATTCACGACAACGGTAAAACTTCTATGTCAACTACAGCATGGCTACAGCAAAGAAACGAAAGACCTTTGTTGGAATTTGGAAAGAAATACAAGAGAAGGGCGCTACATCTTTCGTCATTTATCCAGCTACCTTACGAGTTTCTTAAAACAGAGAGCAATTCTCTTTTTCATCGGCTACTGAGGCAGAAAACTTTTTGAGGGGAATCAACAACAGTCGCTATACTAGCAGAAAGTGGCTCACCTTTCAATCTGACTAGAAGGAGACCCAGGACGCCATAAATTTAATGGAGGTTAAGTGGTAAATACAGATAACCATGACTCTGCTTCAATCAAATTTAAGTCTTCCAACCACGCTATATCATTGTATGCAGATGATATTTTTTTGTATATTGCAGATATTCAAAATTCTATTCCAAAAAATTTTAACAACTTTCAGTGAGTTTAGTTCTCCAGCTATAAAATTAACTGGGCAAAGTCGTCCCTGATGCCTCTTAACACAGCTGCAAGTAGGGTCTTTTTACCCTCCATCATTCCAATTAAAAAACAATTTACATACCTATACATTGATATACAACCTTCCCTTCAGTCCATTGTCAAAAATAATTATCACAAAGTACTAAGGGAGGTGAAGGGAGATGTAGCGAGGTGGACAGTGATGCCCGCCTCCCTACAAGCCTGGATTGCTACAGTCAAAATGAATATTCTTCCTCGAGTTAATTTTATTAGTGCCATGATTCCAATCCCTCCACCTACAGATTATTGAACTAAAATTGACTCTTTATTAAGGAACTTCTTGTGGAATGGCAAGCAATCACAAATCAAGTTAAATACACTACAGTGCTCAAAAGTAGATGGAGGCTTAGCTGTCCCTAACCTTTAAGTTGTATTGTTGGGCTTTACAGTTATGCTACCTCAGGGTATGGTTAAATTCACTGTCTGCTGTGTCCTGGAGAGATATTGAAGAGGCACTAGTGTCTCCCATAAGACTACAAGACCTCTTATTTACAGGTCTTACAAATAAAAAATGTGCTCTACATTATGGTCCTATCATTGCTAATACTATAACTAATTTCAGGGCAATAGAAAAACACATGAGGTATAATATTAAATGGCACCAACATTAACCTATCTGGAATAATTGTGCTCTTCGGTCAGGTAACCAACCCTTTGTTTTTGACTCCTGGTCTAGAAAAGGCATTAACATTTTTAAGGACATATACAATAAGGACGGGTTTATTAATTTCCAGGAATTGAGTTCACACTTTAACCTACCAGGATCATCCTTTTTCTATATCGTAGACTGCACTCTGTTTTACGTGCTTATGGGGTTCCCTGGGGATCGGAACTTACATTACCTCCTATAGTGGATTGGGTCTCGGGTGATTCCTCTAAAGGGCTAGTTTCAACTATACACTTGCATCTGCTGAAAGCTTCATATAACCCACTGCCATTGTTCAAATTATGGGTGAAAGATCTAGCCTTACAGGATGGGCTAATTGATTGGAATGCAGTCTGGGACAATATATTTAATGCATCAAAAAACCCCAATTACCAACTAATTAATTTTAAATTATGTCACAGGTCATACTGGACTCCTTGTAAGAGATACCTTGTGGGAATCACCTCAAACACCCTATGTAAACGCTGTACTCTTAACACACCTGACACGCTAATGTACATGATCTGGGAATGTTCAGAAGTTAACTCCTTTTGGAGCCAGGTGATATTTACACTGTCTGGAATAATTGAAAGAGACATACCAATAGATCCAGCTGTACTATTACTTAATGATGATACAAAACTTCAGTTACTGGAGCACCAGTGGAAAATTTGGCTTGCTGGTTTAACAGCAGCAAAGAAACTGATAGTACAGCGCTGGCTCCCTCCTTGTAGACTACCTATTCGGCAATGGCCGTCATATTTCACAGACATAGACATGCTAGAACTCTCAGAATAAATAAGGCAAAAAACACCACTTTAGAAATCTGGAAAGGAGCTGCAGCTAAGATAACTAAACTATTGTCTGAAGTACTATTCTCATTGCAGTAGATAAACTATATGACTGTTGGGACGCATTGTCTATCAGCTAAAGTCTGTGTCAATTAATTTGCAAGAGGTCCGGGGAGGGATGAGGGTGGCTGCTAGAGGAAGGAGGGAGGTTTATGAGAAAGGGAGGGCGAAGGGAATATAGTATGTTATGTAATATTTTTTTTGTTTGTTTGTTTGTTTTTATTCTGTGAAAACCAATAAAAATTTGATCACAAAAAAAAAGAATCCAGGCCTGCAGCTTTGCAATTTTCTGATTGAAATGTTTCTGCAGAAGCGCTGTGGCTAGCTTCAAGATGAAATCTCTCCTACCTTGTACAAAACAATGGAAAATTGCTGCCCAGGTCCAGTAGAGATAACAACAGGCTGTGTGTGTGTGTGTGTGTGTGTGTGTGTGTGTGTGTGTGTGTGTGTGTGTGTGTGTGTGTGTGTGTGTGTGTGTGTGTGTGTGTGTGTATATATATATATATATATATATATATATATATATATATATATATATATAATTGAATATTGTAGGTTATATTAAAAATAAATACATGTATTGTAAAAGGCAGTTCTAGTGTTAATAAAATGTAACTTTTAGATGTTCCACAAACACACAATTACAAATATAAATTGTAAGTAGTAAAGCTTGTAGAAATTATATTTTATATAATTTTGTGGGTGTGCGTGTTGGAAAAGTAACCAGACAAACAAGTAGCTAATGCGTGGTGTAATTCAGAATGTGCGTAAATTCATTTATCTTGTTAAATGTTTTTATCTTCATGGCAATGCATGAAGCTCTCCTCATGATATTCAGAGTCATTCTTTTCCTGCTTAGGAAGCAGACACGGACATTTAAATATCCCCTCCCTTAAATGACTATTGAGTAATCTGCATAGCAATGCATTTCCTGAAAAGTACGGCAAACAGGTTGTGAGGAAACCTGTCTCGACTTGTGCATGTAAACGCAGCCATTCACTTTACAAGCTGTACGGGAAGGTGGGGTCTTGTGGGACCCTAGTACCTGCAGCACTGAAACGGAACATGTACACTGGGTAATTTTGTAAACAGTGTATCCTCAAGTGTTGTGGCAAAAAAAGGCAAAAAAAGGCAGAAAAGCGACCAGAACAGATTGATGTAGAGTACTATAGTACTATAGTCTCAGGCAGCAACTCAGTAACAATAACACAGATACAAGCATGGGGATAGCTTTCATATCTCTTCCAGGTACTAAATTCATAGCATTCTACATACACATAAAAAACTGCTGCCATACAATGATCACTGCAAGATCTTATTTACCACGATGGCATTGATAGCCGCCTTAGGCTGGTGGAGGCTCGGAGGCAAAGTCTCTTGGTGCCGATTACTAGAATGGTGTTTCCAGTGCATTAGTCATCTTTGGCACCATCCAGTCAGTACTAGAGGAGAACCTCAGAGATTATTGATTTGACCTTATCATGAAGCTTTCTGAGAGGTAATGCAGTAATTTCCCATTAGTTCATTTAAACAAAAGGCAAATCAAATGGAAGGAACTGCAATTGCTATTGAGAGCCAATTGAGTTTCATGCATAAATCACAGGCATCTGAGTAGTAACAGTTAAAGATACAATGACCTAACCAGCTACGAGTGCTGTGTATTCGTAAGTAGCCTGTCATGAAGGACAGCTGCTAAAGTCACCATTTCTTAGAAACACATACACCCTCTGTCAGATATTTTAATTTGTCAGCATCATGTAAACCAGTGACTAACAAAATGTGTGGCAGGTAAGCCTATGAAATAGAAGACAACGCAAGCATTGTGACATATATTAGCTTTTTCATAAACATGAACAGCAACAATGTCAAAATTATCAACAGGGTTTAAAAAAATGTTGCCACAATATATAGTAAACCTTACATTTAGGTGAGCTCTGAAGCTTCCTCTTTAGAACTATAGCTCTGCTCATAAGGGTCTGAAAAAATTGTTCTTTTCTCATGTGACCATCTAACCATGTAACCATGAACAAGATTTCAAGAGTCTTATGATCCCCATACTCTTGTCATCCGATAAGCTCTTCCCCGTATTCATTTAAAACATGAGTGTTAAAACTGATGCTGCTTTAACAATTAATTACTTCTTAAGATTCAATAGTGCTCCAGTATCCATCCCCTGACTTTAGATTTAACAAGAATCTGATTCAAAGTAAAATAAAAACAATAATAATATTTATTTTTATATAGCACCTTTCATAGTGGACCACCATCACAAAGCACTTTACAAGATACGAGACTAGGGTGTGTATCAGCTGCATCACTTGCAAGACAGAGCACAAGGAGGTTAAGTGACTTGCTCAGGGTCACACAGTGGGTCAGTGGCTGAGCTGGGATTTGAACCGAGGACCTCCTAGTTACAAGCCCATTTCTTTAACCACTGGACCACATAGTGTCCAAAATGTTTTATAGCTTACTGTATAAATCTTAAATACTTAGTTATTATGATACGTGTGCTATTCTATTCAGCATAGTTTAAAGATCTGTTTTAAACAAAATTTAAATTGCATGAATACATGTATTATAGGCTGTTATAAACATTTAGACATGTATAAATGTTTGATTCATGGATCTTAAACTAAAGCGTAACCGTTCAGCAATAGCGAAAACAACATTTGTGTTTAGGGGTCAGTTTGAGCAAAAGGGGGGATTGCATTAACACTCTATTTTTAGAGGTGGATTGGTGGTTGATGCAAAATGGTGCATATGAACAAGATGCATTTTAAGCACAGCAGCAATAGTTAGAACCCAATCTTCACTCAAAATGAAGTTATCACTCTCTTAATTATATTGTAGAGGTGTTTTTGCATTTTAATTTTGCTATAAGACCTCAGACTATCAGCCTCAAAACCTCAATCCTTTGTCAGGTGAGCAATACATTTTACACAATTAGATAACATTTTCTGTAAGTTGAGGATATTTAGCCTTTTGCTAAATTGGATGTAAATTACAACCAGCTGCCAAATGTCAGGTACAATAAAAGTCAAGCAGTGAGACTCCCTAATCCAAGGAAGCATTCATTATTTGTCTGCTTTCTTTTCACTTCAGCTGCAGGGATTTGACAATAAGCCAAAGATGAAATCGGATGCTGTGTTAAATGAGCTCAATAAGCTTTCAGTAGGTTTTGAAGGTTTTGTATGAACACAACATGTGGAAAAATAAAACTAAAAATAGATTGCTGTTGTGAAGGTGTCATACTTAGCATAATCATAGGGTGCCTTTTTCAGATTTTGAGATTGTGGTGCTTTACAAAAGTCCTTAATATAACTTCATTCATTAGACACTGTATACACACAGTTTATCTGACTTGCATCTCATGCCTCATACATAAGTTCAGAGTAAATTAAATAGTTATACATAATGCTGAATCTGATCAGCAGTAGCTGGCCAGAAACCAGTCAATAATGTTATTCCATATATTGGTCATGGTCATTGTCCAGCAGCAATTTCTCAATTTCACCCTTTTATAACAGGGTTACCAGACCCACTTTTGTAATACATCTGACAAGGCCACTCTAGCCAGGAACTACACATAATAAAAGTGCAGCTTTTCTGCTTAAAAGCTAATGATTTCAAACAGTCACAGATACAATACAAATAACTATGTTAAAAATACATCAGTTGTAATCAAACATAGATTTAAACAAATTAGCAGTGGAATTATGTATATATGTCATGCATATTATGGCATTTAATTTCTTTACCTAGTCTCCCCCTTTCTGTCTCTGAGCTTCTTAAAACCACAGTCAGTGTTTTCTTCCATCTGGTTCCCCTTTATTTCTTCTATTAAAAGAGACACCAGTTTAAATTAATTGGAAATAAGTTTTGACTACCTTATAACTGGCATGATAAAAAATGTACACGGACCTAAAAGTCGAAGCATTTGAATTTTTCATAGGTCCTGTCTACTGCATAACATACCTCGTGAACCACACTCAGAACTGTTTTAATTAATCACGCTCAAAGCATCCACACTAAAGTACCATTTCATGTTTAGTCAGGTTTAATGCATACAAACACTATTAAAATAGTCAGGTTACAGTTCCTAGCAGCACAGTGGGACTTAATATGACATTATCCCATTATATTTAATGTTTACAACCTGGTCTCAAGTCCGGTTCTCGAGTACGGCATTAAACACTTCCTAGTGTAGACGCTAACCATATTTACCACTTTTAAGCTGATTTATATGCAAGTAATACTGTTTAAAGGCATAGTGTGGACAGGGCCATAACCATGAACATGCCACAGATATTAACCAAAACACATGGAGTCTAGATTTAAGTACACTAATTGAATACCCTGAATACTGTTTCATTAGTGTTAAAATAACCATGTGGTCTATTTAACTGATCTAAGCAGCAACAACCCCTGTTTAAATAATTAATACAGTGCCAAATGTAATGAATCATCCAGCAGTGCATGTAAGTCTTTTTAGTTCATTTCGGCCACTAAAAAAAAGAAATATAAATGAGGATGGTTTTTATTTTCGCCATTGTTAAAGTCAATTAAATAGATCACCATATCTTAGATATAGTGTTGAATTCATTGATGTTTTAAGCCGTTAAAGGATCAAAATTGTTGTTCTGAAAACCAGTGTTCTTGATTGTATTAATTGCAGGTGCATGCAATTCTGTGTTGCTCTACATAATATTAAAATGCATAAACACTGCGATAAAATAAGACAACTGTGTGCACTCAGTCATGTGATACTTAAGTACTGATCATAGTCTGTGCAACCAGCCATATGTAATATGTGAAGGGGGTTTGATACATGAAGATTTAACTTTTAAGTTGTTTTTTTTTTTGTTTTTTTTTTGTCATTTTTTTCCTGTTAGAATAATTCAGATTTAATCTGGAACATCTGTGTGTACAGAATCTGAATTGCTTTTATAAATAATATCAATGCTATTTGACTTTTAATTATGTATTAATCAATCAATACATTGCATGTGGCACTTTAAATAAATCATCTATTCTAAATCTCAATGCAATTGCATGTACATAATTGCTT